>NW_027526452.1:848998-1149529 GCF_048455015.1 Haemaphysalis longicornis
TGAAGGAGCTGATTCAAAGGGCAAGAGCCTTTCGGTGGCGCGGTGACAAAACATCCAAAGCAAATGTTTTTTTTCTGCATGTCTAACAACCGTAGGTCCTGCCGTTTTTGCATTTCGTGCATAAACTTCAAGGTGCTGACCACATTCCTGAAAGTTTGTAACACCTCTGCCTCTGCAACACTTTTTTGGTGACTCAGACCTTCCCACCTTTCCAACAAAATAAAATACGTTTCTAAGGGCTACGTATCCAGACTTTTTTGGGACCACTTCATTGTTCACTTGACGTAATAAATTACGGTCGAACTGCCAAAGAAAAATAGTTGGACACGGCTGGGGCCATGAATGAACTGATATAGATTCCTTTTTTAACACGAAAGTGTTTTATGCCGATACCCACAAAGATCTGAATGACGTCATACACCTCACGGAAACGGCATCGCCACAAAAGTTTCATTGACGCGGCGGAGCCAGGATTCCAGCCGGAATCTCCGTCGCCGCAACGGGAGGTGCCCACTTCTTTACCATGAGCTGAAGGGCATACACCCGTATAAATGCGCCATAACCCTTCCTACAACCTCCTCCATTTAGATGGTGCTGCCGTCTACTAGAGATGAAGCGAAGTAGTGCATCACGATGATACTGAGCGCCGGCAGTTGGCGTAATCTGAGTGCCGGCGCTCGTCGCAACGCAACCATCTTCTGTACACTACACGGAGCAGGAATTCAGTGACGCGATAGCAGGTCGTCGTTCCCCAAGCACACCCACAAGACAACCGCGCAAATTTTTTGGTTGGTAAAAACTTTATTCATCGCATGCAAAGCTTTCGCTGACTGTGCCTAAGTCACCCGCTTGGGGGCGTCGCCGCTGGTCCTCCTCGCCCGTTTGGGAGCGTCGACGTCCTGCCGCTTCACCGCCTCACAGGCCTGCTGGACGGCCCAGAGTTGGTCGTCGAGGCTGGGGCTCCACAAGCCAGCGGACAGCCGCGGCGGGAGGGTTCCGGAGTTAGCACCGTGCGGATCTTTGGTACAATTCCAGAACATGTGGGTTAATGTGGCTACCTCTTTGCGGCAGACTTTACATGTGTTGGTCGTGTAAATTTCCGGATACATTCTGTGATAGTGTGCCGGGCTAGCGTACGTGCGCGTCTGCAGTAGCCTGAGTGAGACCGGTTGTGACCGGTCGAGCTTGTCGCTGGGCAGAGGGAAGGTCCGTCGGGCCAAGCGGAAGGCCTTGGCGATTTCGTTGTAGGTCGTCATTCGATCTTTGTGCTGAACCACGGACGGCCGTCACCGGCGCGGTTTGTTTGCTCGCGCGCCCTGGCGTGTGCCGTCTCGTTGCCAATACGATGGTTCTAGGAGACTTCCCCCATGTGTGCGGGTAACAATTGGAGTCGGGTTTGTGGTTCTAGTTCTCCGTGGACTTGGCGTCGGATTAGGATTAGGGCCGCTCTCGGCGATATCCGACATTTGGCGAGTTACTAATCGCTTTTCAGGAGTCGCATAGGACCGTTTTGCACGCCGGGTCCGTGAGGGTGAAGGCCACTGCTATTTCCTCCACTTCTTCTGCGAGTTCGCATGCCACGCTTGCTGATATCTTTGTCGCCCCGTCTGAATCAACGACCATCACGGCAAATCGAGAACCTCTCGCGTACTCGGCGGCGTCCACAAATCGCGTACCCAGGTTGTTGCCGTGGGCGTTCAGGAGAGCCTTGGCTAGGGCCTCTCTTCTGCCTCGGTTGTACTCCAGATGAACGTTTCTGGGGATCGGATCGACTCTAAGTGTCTGCCAGATGGTATCTGGGACGGTGACCTTATGTACCTGCGGCTTGTGGTATCCGATGCCGAGGGTCTCGAGGATGTGGGGGCAAGAGTTCGTGCTGGACAACCGCTCCAGTTGCGACGTGCGCTGTGCCTCTGCGATTTCCTTCAGGGTGTTGTGGGCGCCCAGCTGGAACAGGCGGTCTGTGCCGGTGGATTCCGGCAGGCTCAAGGCGATCTTGTAGACCCTGCGTATGAGGACGTTGATCTTGTCTTCTTCTTGCCTGTACCAGTTATGAAAGGCCGCGACATAAGCGATGTGGCAGACGACGAACGAGTGGATGAGCCGCGTGAGATTTTCCTCCCTCATTCCACTCCTTCTGTAGGTGATTCTCTTGATAAGTGTCGTGCCGTTGGACGTCTTATGCATTAGTCTGGTGATGGTTCCACCGTTGTTGAAGTTTATTTCCATAAACGTACACCGTTATGACGGAAAATAGGGCAAAAAGTCCCACTCAGCAACTTGACGGAGCCCTACATCCTTCATGGTCAGAAACAACAGAAACAACAGTGGCGGGGAAAAAAAACAAAAAAAGCGATACATAGACACCACTTGCGGGTCACAAACCACACTAGCACGGAAAATACAATATATTCAAAACTACAATAGATAGCGCATCAATAACTGGATATAAGGACGTGAAGGCAATAGTTATAAAAATATACGCATCAAACCGCACAAAAACGGCAAGGAACTATTACCAAACATTATAGTCTTTCCGAACAAACCAGTTAAACAGCATGGATTTTGTACATGTGTTAGTATCAAAGCCAATAAATGCAAGTCCATTCAACAACTTTCGAAGGGTATACCCAATCATCTGCAAAGTGTAGTTTGTACGTGGGCAAGGAACGTGCCAACGTCCAGACAGTCTAGTCAGATAGGGCGTATGATTATTTTGGAGATTAGCTATCAACGAAATGTTCTTAGAATTGTTTTTGCGTTGTAGAGTATATGTGTAGGCTAAGCGGTACTTAAGCAGGTCCCGAATCTTAGGTAGACAAAGTTTACTAAACAAATTGGCAGTAGGTGCATCGTAACGGGCATTACATAGAAGCCGGATAATTTTTTTCTGTAGCAAAAATAACCTATTTATATAGGTTGCAGAAGTTGTGCTCCACACGAGACGACAATAGTTAAAATCACTTAAAATAGTGAATTGTACAACAGTAGCACGACTTTATACGGAAGATCACGTACAGAATATATCATTCCAACTATGCGCGAAAGTTGCCCCGCGCGAAAACTAATGTGTGTCTCCCAAGACATGTCTTGGTCGAAAAAAACCCTTAGCGTGTTTGCAGACATCACCAGTTCAATTTTGGAGTGGTTTAACATAATATCAGCCGGTAAAAAAATATTTCTGTTTTTGGATTGAAAAAGCACTTTTATTTTATCTATGTGAATTCTTAAGCCTTTGTTCGCTGACAACCTGTGTATTTTTTCAAGAACTTCATTAGCGGTTTGTGCCAACTGCATGACATCACAAGATGAAAGAAGGAAAGTAGCATCGTCAGCGTAAATTATGAATTTTGTATTATTGTCAACGTTAACGATGTCGTTAATGTAGATGTTGAAGAGAAGGGGCCCTAACATACTGCCGTGTGGTACGCCTAAGTGCAGTTGTCTGATTTTAGAGTGGAGATAATTTACCTGAACAACTTGGCTTCTGTGACCTGCGTATGACGTTATAAGTGTATCGTGTTTAGTCGAGCCGTAGCGAGCGCGCGTGCGCAGGCAGTCCACTGCGCACGCTATCTGTTTCCCTCTCTCTGCATTGCACTGTATAAAACGAGGGCACAATAAACCAATGCGGATTCTTCGCAGGGACACGGCTGGCATCGGTTCCTGATAAGCACGAAACATGGTGTCAGAAGTGGCCACGGGCGATTCTCGGCATTGAAAGACGATACCACGGCCACGGCAGAACCGGACAGAAGCGGTATGGAAGTTTTGTTGAAACCACCCGAGCATCTGTGGATGAATGGAGATATTAGCAAGAATCGGCGCCTGTTGAATCAGAAGTTTGAGCTGTTTTTGACTGCTTCAGCGCCAGCGGCACCCAAGGAAACGCCAGCGCCTAATCCCACCAAGCTTGCACTGCTGCTCAGCATAGCCGGCGACGACGCTCTCGAAGTGTACAACAACTTCTCCTTCGACCAAGGTGAGAACCGTAATGATTCAATCAAGAAGTTTGACGAGTATTTTGCCGAGCAGCTAAATGAAGTGCATGAGCGCTACGTGTTTCGTCAACGCGTTCAAAACGAAGGCGAGCCTACGGAACACTTTCTGAGAGACCTGAGAAAGCTGGCGCAGTCCTGCAACTTTGGCACAATGACAAAATCAACGATAAGGGATCAGCTTGTGTTCGGAACCAAATGTGACAAAATACGCGAAAAGCTTCTTCGTGACAACAAGCTGACTCTTTCGACAGCAGAACAGCTATGCAAAGCTGCCGAAGTCTCCGCCGCCAGAAACGACATATGGACTCGAGAGCGACAAGTCGACCCAGTTAATACGAGGTCTACAGGCGCTGACCAACCCCCTGAGTTTAAGTGCCCGAGATGTGGGCAAGTGCATGGCCCTCGCAAATGCCCACCATTTGGACGCGCATGTAGAAAATGCGGGGCCCCGCACGGGGCACCTTGAGTAATCTTGGTGACGGTACTGGCGATACCGCGGACCCCGAGCCCCCAAACATAAGCTGGATCCAACCGTGGCGATGTGTTTATAGGTGGAGGGTTAGAAACCACGAACGGTGGCCGTCGGAGCCCAGGTCAAGCTCCGGTGGATGGGCTCCCTGTCTGTTCACCAGGCAGGGAGCTCCGGGACCTCTTTGACTACCAGGGTAAGGTCAAGGAAGAAAGTACCCCCGTCTCCCTGCTTTTTCCTATGCCATATGGATAAATCAAACCCCCCCCCCAGACGTGATCGGCCCCCTAAAAGGGGCCGCACCGAAGTATCTTTTCCTTCTTTGCCTTCTATCTCGCTCCCAAAGCCAGATAACTACCCTCGTTTTTTGATCATAGAATCTGTGGACAAATCGAAGCCGGTTTCCTCTCAATCGGTATTTCTTGTTTCTAAATACCTTGAAGGTATCATCGGCAAAACATATGACGCCAAAAAACTCAGAACTGGTGAAGTGCTAGTTGAAGTTAAAACCAAGCAGCAATCTACAATCCTCCTGAAACAAACCCGCATGGCAGATCTGGAGATCAGGGTCACACCCCACCGCAGCCTCAACAGTTGTCAAGGTGTGATCTCTGAGGCAGATCTCCTAACCGAGACAGAGACTGATCTGCTCGAAGGCCTAAAAAAACAAGGCGTGACAGCAGTAAGGCGCATCGTCATCAGGAGAGAGAACAAAGAAATAGCCACCAAACATCTGATCCTGACTTTTGACCGCTGCACACTGCCCGAGCATGTCAACGCAGGTTTCATCCGTTGTTCTGTCCGCCCGTACATCCCGAACCCGAGGCGCTGTTTCAAGTGCCAGAGGTTCGGGCATGGTACCAACTCCTGTCGAGGCAGAACAACATGTGCCAAATGCGCCCAGCATGATCATCTCTCTGACAACTGCACTGCAACCAACTTCACCTGCCCGAATTGCCAGGGTCCACACGCAGCATACTCTCGCGCTTGTGAAAAGTTTCATCTTGAAAAAAAAATCATTAACCTTAAGATAACCGAAAACATCACCTTCCCAGAGGCGCGAAAGAGGTTCGCCTCCTTCCCTCTGGGCAGGTACGCCGACGCAGCTCGCCGGGGGGGGAGCGGCGTTTGGTTTCGGCGGGGACCCAGTACCGCGAGTCGGACTTGGTCCCGCCCCCGCCCCCCCCCTGGGTTGCCTATGGCAGCCCAACCCACCTCCGCACCGCCCGCTCACCCAGCAGCGGCTGTGGTGGCAACAACGTCTGTTGGGGATGCCGCTGCATCCACTGCTTCCTCTCCACCGGCCCAAAGCACACGCAAGGGCACGGAGATGGAGACGGAGGCAGTCGCAGCGACCCCCTCCCTCGCCTCACTGCCTGTGCCACCTGTGGTGCTCCCCACGCCTTCGGCACTGGCAGCGCAGGCAAAGAACACCCGAAAGGGTACCACGTCAAGGGGGCCCAGTCCGCTGGCCACCCCCTTGCCATCAGATGACGACATGGACGTCGAGCCCTTCCGGCTTTCATCGCAGCGGAAGGAACGGGCTGCGACGTCCAGGTCAGTAGAGAAGGTCAGAAAACCCCTTCCAAGAGTGCAAGCCTCGAAAGACCCTACATAAATAATCACACTCCAGTAGCTCTAACACATCATAATGGGAAGAGAAAACATTGTTCAATGGAACTGCAGAGGCCTTCTGAATAATCTTGACGACGTGCATGAGATTCTGCATGCCAATCAGCCAAGTTTAATGTGTGTCCAGGAAACACATCTTAATTCCAAACACACAAATTTCTTGAATAGTTACCTGGTATACAGGAAAGACAGGGATGGCTGCACACACTCTTCTGGCGGTGTGGCCATAATTGCCCGCAAATCCTTAGCATGCCACCCTGTCACCTTGAACACTGTCCTTGAGGCTGTAGCAATTCGAACAATATTATTTAATAGGTTGATAACGGTATGCTCCATATACATTCCTCCTGATGTCTCACTCTCGAGCTCTGATTTCGAGGCGCTGGTTGACCAACTGCCCGAACCATACATCCTTACAGGCGACCTTAATGCTCACAACTCTCTTTGGGGCTCTTCCAGAATGGATGCCCGAGGTCGCCTGATAGAGAAATTCCTTACATCTTCTGGAGCATGCCTTTTCAACAATAAACAGCCTACATACCATACCATAGGACATAACACATACTCATGTCTTGACTTGGCTATTGGTTCTGCAATTCTCTTTCCATGTCTCGAATGGTGCGTGGGCACAGACCTATATGGTAGTGACCATTTCCCCACTTCATTAACGCATATAGGTACAGGCCCGAGCAGTCCATCTTCCCATAAAAGGTTTAATGAAGCAAGAGCTAACTGGAATACATTTACAGAGACATCCAAACTACACCACACATCCATAGGACACCTACACGTCGAAGAAGCTACCCAACTGCTCACGGCGCACATCCTCGACGCCGCCGAAAGGTCCATTCCCCACACCTCTGGTGCCTGCGCAACCAGCGGAGGCCGTGGTGGAATGAGAACTGTAGGCGGGCACGAGAGGCCCAGAACAAGGCGTGGGGTATCCTTCGTCGGTACCCCACGTCGAGTAACCTCCTCTTGTTCAAACGGGCCAAGGCGTTCGGAAAACGTGTGCGCCGTGAGGCAAAACGCGATAGTTGGCGTACATTCATAACATCAATTAACTCCTACACAGACACACGGAAAGTATGGACACGTATACGCAAGCTAAAAGGACAACAGACACACAGCCTGCCCCTGGTTAGCACAACAGGGGACACTCTGGAAGACCAGGCTGACACACTCGCACAACACTTCGAGCACGTGTCCAGTTCAGCACACTACACGAACACTTTCCTGAAACATAAAGCCTCTTGTGAAAAGAAGTCCCTACACGACAACAACAAATCACAGACTTCTTACAACTCTCTGTTTTCACTACATGAGCTGAGGGCTGCTCTGAGCACGTGTAAACCCTCAGCTCCAGGCCCAGACAACATCACATACACAATGATACAACACCTGCACGCAGACACTCTTCTAACACTCTTACACCTCTATAACAAGATTTGGCTTTCGGGGCACATTCCAAACTCTTGGAAGGAGGCTATAGTTGTAGCTTTCCTGAAGGAGGGAAAGGACCCGTCGTCCCCCTCAAGTTACCGTCCTATTGCCTTGACGAGCTGCCTGTGCAAGCTCTTCGAGAAGATGATAAACCGCAGGCTCGTGTACTTCCTTGAGTACAACGGTCTTCTCAAGAGCTGCCAGGCAGGCTTCAGGGCGGGGCGATCCACGAATGATCAACTCGTAGCTCTTGAATCTTACATTAAGGATGCCTTCGTGCATAAACAGTATGTCGTGACTGTGTTTTTTGACCTCGAGAAGGCCTACGACACCGCTTGGCGCTACGGGATCCTCAGTGACCTGAAGTCTTTCGGTGTTTCGGGCCATATGCTCAACACTCTGGCTAGTTATCTGTCCCACAGAACGTTTCGCGTGAGAGTTGGTAGCGCACTGTCAAGGATTCATGTGCAAGAAAACGGCGTGCCCCAAGGTGGAGTTTTAAGCTGTACTCTTTTTATAATAAAAATGAACTCTCTTGGGAAGGCATTGCCACCTACCATTTCTTACTCTATGTATGTAGGCGACGTACAGATATCTTTTAAATCTTGTAATATGTCAATCTGTGAACGTCAGGTCCAGCTTGGTGTTAAAAAACTTCCCAGCTGGGCTGACAAGAATGGTTTTAAAATTAATCCTGGAAAGAGCTCTTGTGTTTTATTCTCCAGGAAGCGTGGGGTCCACCTGGACCCAGACATCACTCTTGCGAATGTGCCTATTCCTGTGAACAAGGAGCACAAGTTTTTAGGCATTTTATTCGATGAAAAACTTACATTCACCCTCATATCAAACAGCTCAAATGTAAATGCCTAAAATCAATGAACATTCTTAAGGTTCTCTCACATCAATCTTATGGGGCCGACAAACAACTCCTGCTGCGCCTGTACACGGCGTTGGTGGGGTCTCGGCTCGGCTCGGGTCTCGGCAGCGTCGTGTATGGGTCGGCGACAAAGACCGCACTGAGAATGCTCGACCCAGTGCTGCATCTTGGCCTTCGCCTCTCATGCGGCGCTTTCCGCACTAGCCCTGTCGAAAGCCTTTATGTGGAGTGCGACAAGTGGTGTCTAGGGAATCAGCGGGAGTATGTTGATCTGCTATATGCATCTAAGATTGTATCCCTTACCAACCATCCTTTTAATCCTATCATGAACAATACATCAAACTTGCAACTCTTTTTAAACAGGCCATCCATTTCCTTACCTTTCTCTCTCAGAGTTAGGGAGGAGGCTTCTGCACTCACGGTCCCTCTTTCAGACACGCACAACACATCCTTCCATAATTTAATTCCACCATGGCATCTACATCCTATATCATGCGACTTATCATTCACATTAGTAGAAAAAAATAGGGCACCCAGAAGTGCAATTCTGCAGCACTTCCTGTTCCTGCAGGACAAGTACAGGTGCGCAGAATTCTATAGCGACGCGTCGAAAACTGGTTTTACTGTATCTTGTGCAGCGCACGGACCAAATTTTACCGTAACTAAAACAATGAATTTTCATAGCAGTATTTACACGGCAGAAGCCTATGGCATTTTACTCGTTTCAAAACACATCCTCGAACATAAAATTCCAAAGTCCATCATCTACACAGATTCTCTAAGCGTTGTACAGGCACTGTCATCCGGAAAGTCATCTGAAAACTATGTCATAAATGCTCTTTTCAAGGTACTAATGTCTGCATATGCCTCAAATCTTGAAATAACTATATGCTGGGTACCAGGGCATTGTGGAATCCCTGGCAATGAGGCCTCCGACCAAATGGCTGGTGATGCTGCTCTCATGACTACAGTTGACGTTACAACAGTACCTTACACCGACCTAAAGACACACATCAGACGACAGCTTCGTAACACATGGCAATTACACTGGAGTCAACAAACAGACAACAAACTACACGTAATAAAACCACAACTTGGACGCTACATAACTGACTCACACAACAGATACACTGAAGTCGCCCTGGCTAGGCTGCGGATAGGCCACACACATGTTACGCACTCCCACCTGCTCACTGGAACTTCGGGACCCACGTGTAGCAGGTGTGGAAACGGCCTATCTGTAGTCAACATACTAATCACATGCAAGGCACTTGACACAACACGACACAAACATTTCCCTGAATTATACAGACGACACATTCCTTTGCACCCATCATACTTTTTAGCCGACGAACCAATGTTTTCTAGTCAACGTGTTTTTGAGTTTTTAGCTGAGGTAAACTTTCTGCAGCTCTTGTCATATCATGTGTAATCACCCTGGCCCTATACACCAGCCATCTCCATTGTCTTTTGTTTTGCATCACCTTTACTTTTAGTCACAAGTTTTAGTACTTATGGTCTCATCATAATTCAGTAACTTCTTCTTTGGCGCTCTTTGCCCATAGTCGGCCTTGCGCCAATAAAACCCAACTATCATCAGAAAATGCGGGGGAAAAATCACTTTGCCGTCCGTTGCAAAACCACCAAGCAGGTCGCTCAAGTTGAGGACAGCGACAAAGATTTTCAGATTCTTGAAGTATCCGTAGATGCTGTTTTGCAGCAAAAAGACTGGATCGTCCAAGCCCATGTCGGCCATCACGTACTGCACCTAAAGGTCGACACTGGCGCCCAAGCAAATCTGCTGCCGTACAGGGCGCGATTAAGGGCGAGCAACTCGGTTCTACGTACGTATGACGGAGGAATCATCAAACCCATGGGTATTGTCACTGTAACACAGGCACTCGCCACCAACACAGCTGACATCGATTTCTTTGTCGTCAAGAAAGGACGTCAAGCGCTGTTGGGACTACAAGCAAGTGAGCTGCTCGGCTTGTTCTCCCGGTCTGTGAACGCAATGTCTACGAATACAAGTGAGCAAGTCGTCAAGCAGTTGCAAGAAGTGTGCAGCGGCACGGGGTGCCTTCAACGGCAATACCGGATGGTGTTGCGGGACGACGCCGTTCCTGTCATCCAGACAACTCGACGAGTGCCCCTGGCATTACAAGGGCCCCTCAAACAGGTACTCGACCGCATGGAAAAGGCAGGCATCGTGGTCACGGTACAAGAGCCTACGGACTGGGTGAGCATTTTAGTAATTGCCCGAAAAGGGATGGTAAATTGAGAGTGTGCATGAACTCCAGAAAAATTAATGAATGCTTGAAGCGAGAACATTTTGAAATGCCACGTCGAGAGGACATGGAGGCTGAGCTTGCGGGCGCAACCATTTTTTCTCGTTCGGATGCAAATTCTGGGTTTCATCAAATACCGATCCACGAAGACATAAAAAATATGCACTGTTGCCACCCCGTTTGGGCGTTATCGCTTTCTCGAGACTTCCATTAGGAATAGCCTCGGCGTCGGAAGTTTTTCAAAAACTGTTGGTCCATACCGGGGGTACGCTTGTACGTCGATGACATTCTTGTTTGGGGTGCGACGAGGGACGAGCACGATGAAAGGCAGCGGGCTGTCTTGGAAGCAGCGCTGAAAGCGGACTAACATTCAATGCCGCAAAATGCGAAATCAGAGTGTCCCAAGTTTGTTTCCTAGGCGATATCATATCCGCAAAAGTTATACAGCCCAGCCGTGAATCTGTGAGCGTCATGCGGAACATGCCACCACCGACTGACAAGCATGGCGTACAACGCATGCTGGGCGTGGTGAATTATTTTTCTAAATTCGTCCCAGCACTAGCTGAGAAGACCCTGCAAATGCGACAGCTAGTGCAAAAAGATGCCGCGTTCGAATGGAATGCCAAGCACGCCAAAGAATGGGAAAAACTCTGCGCCTGTTTTAGCAAGAAGCCGGTGCTTGCAATTTTCGATCCTGAACGACACACAAAGATAACGTCCGACGCGTCAAAGAATGGCATAGGTTCCGCGCTAATGCAGCGTTATGATAACGCGTGGAAGCCTGTTGTTTATGCCTTGCGCGTGTTGACCGATGCCCAGAAAAGGTATTCGCAGATCGAAAAAGAGTCGATGGCTGTTGTATTCGGGTGCGAAAAATTTCATCACTTTGTATATTGTCGTACCATTTCACTTGAAACGGATCACCGTCCGCTGATTGCTATCGCACAAAAAGCTATCGGCGACATGCCACCGAGATTGCAGCGCTTTTTTTGCGTTTGCTGAAATACCGCTTCCACTTGCAATTTGTCCCCGGTAAAGAATTGGTTCTGGCCGACCTGCTGTTGAGGGCCTCCGTTGGACCACCAGAAGACGAGGCGGACGAAGACGTCGATATTTGGCCTCCGTTGGACCACCAGAAGACGAGGCGGACGAAGATGTCGATATTTATGCCGTTACAACTGTGCAGGCACTGATCAGCGAGGCCACGCAAATACGACTGGCAAGGAAGACTCAAAACGACAGGTACTTGAGAGCTGTCCTTGAGTGCCTGCAAAACAGGCAACCCGTGGACAGAGAACTCAAACCCTTCGCCGGAGAACTCTCTGTGGTCAACGGCGTATTGCTCAAAGGATGCGAAGCTGTTATACCGCAAAGCATGCGCCGTGAAATGTTGGGTAGGATTCATGATGTGCATATGGGACTAAACAAGTGCAAATCCCGAGCCCGCCGTTTAGTTTTCTGACCAGAACTTGGCACAGACATCGAACAGGTTGTCAAGAATTGCGCAAGTTGCAGAAAATATTCTTACAAACCAGAAAGTGAGCCTCTCATGATGAGACCCGTGCCGGGGCATGCGTGGTTCAGAGTGGGCGTTGACATTTTTGTGCACCGACAACGGGCCTCAGTTTGCTGGCCGAGAATTTGCCGCATTCTCAAAAAAGTTTGTTTGTTTTCAAGCATACAATATCGAGCCCCTTGTTCCCGCGATCAAACGGTCTGGCAGAGAAAGGAGTGAAAGTAGTGAAGAGAATTCTGAAAAAGACTACGGAAGGAAACAATGATTGTTGGTTGGGACTCTTGAATTACAGGGCCAGCCCATTGGATGACGGCAGGTCCCCAGGAGAGCTGCTTCAAGGTCGGCGGCTACGCACGCCCCTGCCTCATTTCAGCGAGGTCCCACACATGGCCGTACAGAAGCACAGCCATGCACTCGGAAGGGGTCGTCCACTCAAGCCGTTGGGCGAAGGGCAAATCACCCGCATACGTGGTAAGGACTGGGCAACAAAGGCCAACGTGGTCAGCATGACGCGACCGAGGTCGTACCAGGTCGTCGCCGAAGCCGTAAAGGTTTTTCGGCGTAACCGACAGCACCTGCTCGCAACTACTGAGCCCTTCCGCGTCGCCGCCGAAGACTGCGCCGAGGAGAACTCCGATGCACCGCCAGAACAAGCTCCACCAATGGCCCCGCCTTCGGAGCAGCCGCAGGTGCCCTGAAGATCGACCCGAGAGAGGAGAGCACCCCATCGACTACTCTACGATGAACATTTTGTGCAAATTCCGTAGTTGCGTTCCCTCTCGATGTTTTATTTTTTTTTTCCTTGAGAGAAAGGATGATGTATCGTGTTTAGTCGAGCCGTAGCGAGTGCGCGTGCACAGGCAGTCCACTGCGCACGCTGTTTCCCTGTCTCTGCATTGCACTGTATAAAACGTGCGCAGATTACACCAACGCGGATTCTTCGCTGGTACACGGCTGGCATCGGTTCCTGATAAGCACGAAACAATACGTTCTAGAGCTATGCCGCGGATACCATAGAAACGCATTTTTTCAAGCAGTAGTTTATGATTTATACTATCGAAGGCTTTGCTATAGTCAATTGACACACTAATGTAAGTTGTCGTCTTTCAATGATTTTCAGAATGAATTCTTTTTGCTCAAGTAATGCTAGATGTGTCGACCTTCGTTTTCTGAAAGCACACTCACTGACAATTCGATAACATTGAGTTCTTTTCCAGAAAGTTCGATAGGCGATTGAAGATAATTTTTTTCCAAAGCTCTAGAAAAGATGGGAAGTATTGAAATCGGCCTGTAGTTAGATACTGATGCTCGATTTCCTTTCTTGAACAATGCAAGAACCTTCGCCACTTGTATTTTTTGAGGAAAGGTTCCTGACGACAGGCAGAGATTATAAACATAAACATAAATATACTGGAGCAATAACATTAATGACAAACTTGGCTGGTTTAGTTTGCAGGCCATCAGCATAACAGGTAGTGCTATTGTTAATCCCCTGGAAAATACGAATTACCTCTGATTCACAGGTAACATAAAGAAAGATAGTGTCGACAGAGTTGGTCGTGATAAAACGGCAAGCATTGAGATAGCAGTTACTGCTGCCTATGCTTGTGAAATGCTCGTTAAAAGTATCGGGGACTAATTGTTCGGCAATTTCAAATCCATCTTTACGGATTTGTACAGTATGTGGTACTTCAGTTTTACGATTCAAAATTGAGTTAAGTTTATTCCAAACTTTCTTCGTATAATTCATGCAGGCGTCAAACGAGACATTATAATAATTTGTTCTGGCTTTACGTAGATCTTTTGTAAGTTGGTTACGAAAAGACATATACACTTTAAAATCAGCCAGCTCACGTGAATTCAGAAATTTTCGATACAGTTTATACTTGGTTTTTATTCAGTAATTCCCTCGTGATCCACGGCTTTCGTATATTACGCGGATGAGCTTCAGTGGTAAGCAAAAGAAAGATAGCGTCATATGCTGTTTTAAAAATCTCCAAGAATGATTCGTAGGCTGTGTTACTATCTATAGTGCAGGAAATTTCGCTCCATTCGAGTTGACATAACTGATTACAAAAATTCTCCAATCGGCTGTCCGTGATACATTCAGCTGACCTGGTACGCGTGTTTACCTTATCGGTTTTCCGATTTAGACAAAGAAATATAGGCACGTGGTCACTTATACCGCAGGACAAAACGACACTTTTAATATAGGCAGGGTTTAAGTTTGTAAGAAATAAATCAATGCACGTCGATGTATAACTCGTTATCCGCGTTGGAGCCAAAATAACATTTAAAAAGCCGTGCGTGCCTATTAAGAGATTGAAATTCCTTGTGACAGAAGTGGTTGCAAACATGCCGATGTTAAAGTGACCGCCAAAAAAGGCCATATACCGATTATCTAATATCAAATGAAATAGGTTTTCACGGAAGCAAGAGAAAGATACCAGGATGCCATTTGGTGGCCGGTAGAAAACGGAATATACTGTTCGGGTACGAGGTACAGTTAATACTTCGAAGTCATCAGTTATGCAGCAAAATTGATCAATGCGGTCAGCCAAATTATATATTCTGCTGAAGAAGCATTGATATTCCCCCACCTCGACAACTGGTATGTGATGCAGTGAAACATTGATAGTTTCGTGGACACCAAGGCACTGAGGTAATATTGTACCACGTCTCCGACAACATGATTAAATGGTACTCACGGTCAAAACTGGTAAAGAACGTATCAATGTCGTCATCCTTATTTCTAATTGACCGACAGTTTAAATGACATATTAGTTGATCTGGCATCCTATGAAGCGGGAAAATTCAGCCGGGGAGATCAGATCATAAGATGCCATGTTTTCTAGAGATGCTGAAAATTCGGAAAATTGCAAGCTTTAACTAAAAATTGCAGAGCCTTCAGTTTTGGTGCAGAAGGGAAACATTGAATAATAACCATCTCTGTTATTTCACATTGTTCTCAAAAAGATGAAAACCTGCACACGCAAGAGAAATTTGTTTTTGTTTGAATGAGCATCAAAGTGTAGTTCTTTAGGGTGCCTAACGCATCAGAAATTATCTGTGGATTGGTGTGCTTGTTTAGCCGCTTGTGCAGCATGAAACGTAAGGTAGCGAGACGTGGATACTCGTTCGAAAAACCTTGCCTAGACAAAACAATGAAAACGCAGTTGCACAGCGCAGGGCATAGATAGCGCGAAAGCATCCCAGTAAGAGTGAGCGTGAAGTCACGCGCTGGACACCAGTGACGAGCACAGATCGCTGGAACCTTATCAGATGCTGTGTGGAGAGCCGTTAAAGACTTCGAACAACGTACACGCACAAGCGTGTATGTGGTATGTAAATAGATAGCAACTGGCAACACAAAAGTCAATTCAAGACGCAGGTGACGGGTGGAATATTGCCTCAGCGAAAGTAAACGTTTTTTTCTCACACAAATAAAAATGCAGAGGGGAAAATGCACGAAAGAATGCAAGGACCAAAATAAAAAAACCGTAAACATGACATTTAAAATTCCCTATCGCCATCTTAACAGTTCGCACATACAAAACTAAATCCATGGAAAAGAGAGTAACAAGAAGCAAACCTAGAGCGTAGAACATTTTCAGCTGTGAGTCAATTGGAAGAGATATTCCTGACAACGAATTACAATGTCAGGGTCACCCTCCGATCTTCGGACAAAGACCTTGCCATTTGCATGCCAAGAAAAACTGTAGCGGTTTGCCATTGTCCTTTTACGGGTGAGGCGAAGCAAGTCCTTGTTGCGTTTCGTCATGTTTTCAGTGATCGATACTGGCGATTTCGCAGTTTTGAGGGCTTTCCGTGCTTCGAGCCATTTGTCACGAAGTGAGAGCCTTGCGAAACGGACAATGATTCTTGGTATCTTGCCAACCTTGTAAGGAAGCCGATGAAGAGCTTCAATGTCATCAGCAACCAATTCTGGTAGACCAATAGGTGTACCCACCCAGTTTAGCTTATTCAACAAGTTCTGGTCTTCGGACACAGCGATACCATGAACTTCGATTGTTGTACTTTTTTGCTGCGCGACTCGATGTCATTAGGCGAAGTTCTCATTTGTTGTATGTCGTCAGAATCACATGGTTTAGTCTCCAGTTCAAGAACACGCTTCTTTAAGCTGTATATTTCCTTATCGTGGTGGGCTTGCTTACTGAGCATTTCGTAGTATTTTTAGACATCATTTCGATTGACTGCTTTATCTCAGCTACCTGAGAAGGCATGCCAGCGAGTGCATCGAGCCTCTTCGTTATATCTGCGAGGCAAGAAATAAGTTCCGGTTCCATACCGCCCTTTCCTCCAGCTTTACCCTTAGAATTGCTGCATGTAGGGCATCTCCAACTCGTTCTTCCTGCTTCGCCTTTGCTTTTAAAAGTGGATTCTGACCAACCCGAACAGTTTCCCAACTGGTAAGCGTACTCACATCCGGAGCACTTGATTTGGCGGCCGTCAGACGGTAGCTTCTCGTGGCAGGAGTGGCACCGCTCGTTCATAACAGGGAGGTACACGTCGTTCAATTAAGCACAAAATACATGATAGTGGACCGGGGGAAAACATCAAATAACCGTAGCAAGGCAGAACGACACTGGCAGCAGCGGTGGTAGCAAGTACGACCAACAGTCAGCATGAAACGCGAGAATTGCTACCAACCTGGGAAACGAAGAAGGAAAATTTAGGGGGCGTCTTCTCACCACCACCGCCGCTGCCAATGTGCCTCGTTAGTTGTTATACCACCAGGAGCCCGATAAAGCGACGTGAAGACAGCGTTGCCAGTTCAGTACTCGCACATGTCCAGAGGCAGCTGGTAAGGCGTCTCTTGTCCTGACGCAGGAAGACAAAATCGGGAAAGCTTTGTTTTGTGACGCCACGAAGAGGCCAGTAACCACACCAAGGCCAGAATACTCGAAGATACAGCAGCCGAAACCAACCTGGGAAACGAAGAACGAAAACTTAGGGGGTGTCTTCTCGCCACCGCTGCCGCTGCTAATGTGCCTCGTTAGTTGTTCCACCACCAGGAGCCCGATAAAACGACGTGAAGACAGCGTTGCCAGTTCAGTACTCGCACAAGTCCAGAGGCAGGTGGTGAGGCATCTCTTGTAATGGGAAACGAAGAAGAAAAAATTAAGGGGGCGTCTTCTCGTCACCGCCGCCGCTGCCAAAGTGCGATTTTTGCCGTTGCCAATGTTGCCCGTGGCGTCGATTATCTTGCCGAGGAGTCTGATTTTCGCAATGTAGGGATGACTGTGCCGTCGCTCGTGCGTAGACTGATTTCCTCCTCATATTTTGGGGGAGATTTGAGTTTGCCGGGTTGTGTCGGGCGGAAGAGCAGCAGTTCTGATTTTTTGGAAGAGCACCGCAGGCTTTTGCCTCAAGGGTTTCTATTGCGTCCATTGCAGAATGCAGTGTCGACTCGATGTGACAGTCGCTGCCTCTGCACACCCGGAGAGTAATGTCGTTGGCGTATATAGTGTGCCGGACGGCTTCGATGTCTTGCAGAATCGCTGCCACCCCGATCATGACCAGGTTGAAGAGTGTGGGCGAGATGACCGAGCCCTGCGGAATGCCGGTGCTGCCCAACGTTTGCTCTTTGAGTTGGAGATCTCCTGACACTAGTCCGGCGCGTCTGTCCGTCAGGTAGTCTTTCAAGTAGTTGTAAGTGCGCAGGCCGAGGTTTTGTTGCGAACTTTGTCTCAGGATCACCGAGTGCGCGACCTTGTCGAAGGAGCTTTCTAGGTCGTCCCGAGGATTGCCTTGGTTCTCTTAGTCTTGTTGTCACGCACTTGGTGCTTCAATTGAATCATGGCGTCTTGCATGCCGAGGTGTAGGCGGAAGCCAAGTAGGGACGGTGGGTAGATCCCTTTCTGCTCCGGGTACACTTGCCATCGATTGATCAGTGCGTGCTCCATGATTTTGCCGACGCACTATGTCAGCAATATGGGGCGGAGGTTGTCGAGGCTCGGCGGTTTCCCGGGTTTCGGGATTAAGATCGTCTTCGCGGTCTTCGAATGGCGCGGTAGGCTGCCTCGCCGCAAGCAGGCGTTGATGTAGTCGGTCAGTTGTGTCACCGAGCGGTCGTCGAGATTCTTCAAGGTGCGGTTCGACACCCGGTCGGGGCCCGGTACCGACCTGCTGTTGAGTTCGTGCAATGCTGTTCTGATCTCCTGCACACTGATGTCTCTGTCTAATTCTTCGTTGGGTTTGCCCGTGTACGAGCCGTTCTGCACGGTTGGAATCTGCAGCAGGTATTTTGCGCGCAGGCGGGCGGCCACCGCATCTTTCCCACGTTCCCCGAGCTCCTTGTGCAGCAAGCTTGCGACGCGGTCCCTCTCGTGAGACTTGGTGTTTGTTTCATCCAGCAGTCACTTTAGTAGCCGTTGTGCAGTTGGCCGTCCACCGCATTGCACAGCTCATCCCATTGCTGATGGTTGAGCATGAGGCAGTGCTCCTCGATGCTGCGGTTTAGCTCGTAAACCTTTTTTCTGGGTCTCCGGTTGAGTCTCTGTGTTTTCCATCTGGCCAGGATCGAATTCTTCGCCTCTATGAGGTGCGCCAGGCGGCTGTCCATCTTGTCGTTGTCGACGTCAGTTTCGATCGTCTTGGTCGACGCTTTGGCCTCCTCTACCAAGGCGCGGGACGACGCTTCGATATCCGTGATTTCTTCTGCTTCGTGAAGTTGTCGATCGCGCTGCTTTCTATAATCCTCCCAATCCGTCCTCGTAAACGTGTGCGTGCTGCCTTGCATTCTGTCCTGTGTTCTGACTTGTATGTCGACGATCGCATGGTCGCTTTCCACGTCGGCCGTCGTGTAGCTCCACGTCACGGTCGCTGTCCCCGCGTTTCTGACGAACGTCAGATCCGGGGTCGTGTCCCTGGTGGCCGAGTTGCCCAGTCTCGTCGGGCTCGCCGTGTCTGTTATGAGCGCGAAGTCTAGCTCCTGCGCATCTTGTGCGAGGTTCCTCCCTTTGGTCGTGCTGTAACCATATCCCCGTGCTGACTTTGGCGCATTATAGTCGCCCCCCGCGATCAGCTTCTGGTACACCGCGGTCTTGTTGATTGCCTTCCGGAGCAGCGCCCGGAACCTCTGGCGGCGTTTGGACGGGTTGCTGTAGACATTTACTACGAATATGCTCTGCTGCCTGTCTTTGGTCGGTATGAGTTCCACGAACGAGTGCTCTACTTGAACGCCGCCGAGTTCGTGGTCGACGAATGTAAGGCCCTTCCTGACGAGCGTGCATAGTCCCCTGCCCTCTATCGTGCAGACGTGTTCCCTTGAGCCCGGTAGGATGGGAGCGGCCATGAGTGTTTCTTGTAGTAAAATCACGTCCAGTTTGCATGCTGCGTGCCTCATTCAGTACTACCTTCTTGTTGGCGAATCCGCGACAGTTCCACTGCCACATGATTATTCCTGAATTAACGCTGGCCATGTTGATTCAGGTGAGAAGTCCGAATGCCCTTGGTGGGCGCTCGATACCTGGTTTTTCAGAGGTGCTTGTGCATTTTGCGCGAAGATAGGGTGGCTCATGATAATCTGCTCGTTTCTCTGTAGGTAGGCTGTCCTGTTTGCCAGCTCGGTGACCGTTGCATGTAGGGTTTAGATGAAGCTCTGCACGGTGCATAGCATGCTCTTTATGTCACCGATCTCTGCGTGTAGCTGGCCTTCGGGGCCTCCCTCCTGTTGTGGTTCTATGGCCCGCTTCTTCGAGGCGGGCGCGCCAGCGATCGGGACGTTGGCCGGTTCCGAGGGCTGTTCATTCTGCTCGGAAATGTTCTGCCGCGCTGCGCTTGCGTCGGAGCTCGCGCTTTTCCTGCATTAACTTTTGTATCAGTTCGAGCATAACCCCATTCTCTTTCCCCAGTGCCTCTACGACGCAGTTATCGGTAGCCTGAGTTTGCTCTGGTACTTTAGGTGCCCTTCCGGACCCCTTCCGCGCGGCGCCACAGACGGTATCCGCCCAGCTCACCTGGTCTGCGGGAGACGGTGTCTTGGCTCCCGACCGCTAGGCAGTGCTGCAGTGCCTCCTTCTCCCGCTGTTGAAAGGGGACCGGTCGCGTGAGGGTGACCGGGACTTGGCTGCCCCCGGGCCGAAGGGCGGGAAGTCTTGCGGCGACAGCTGGATGTTGGCTATCTGGCGTTCCCACTGCCTCTTGCGCACCACGTACAGGGTCTTGTATCTCGCTCGGCAGGCCTTGACGGCAGTCAGGCGAGCTCCGCCACACAGGCTACACTTGGGAGTACACGAGTGCTCCGGGTCCGGGTTGGTGAAGCCGCAGCCCCGGCAGATGCGGTTGGTGGGGTTAGGACAGACGTCCTTTCGGTGTGCGATGTGACCGCACTGGTAGCAAACGTTGATTTGCTTGCGGTACAGCGAGCAGGGTACAATCGTTGCGCCGTACCTAACATAGTTCGGCACCTTTGCGAGCGCATGTGGTTTCATTCGGGTTTCCGCAGTGCTCAGGCACCTGCAATCCATTGTCTAATGATGATGCGTCTGACGGTGTCATACCGACGAAATATAAAACGCGATGTGCAAGTTCACATTGATACGCCATAAACATTCAACTGGTCCTGTGAAGCCACATCTAGCTTTCGTTTTTTTACCTATTCCTAGAAAAAAGGATAAACCACATTTTTCTGTATGTACAGCCTATCGTGACGATTCACGACCGTGACGACAGGCTGTACGCGATAAGGGATAGGCAGAACTCGACAAGGGACAGAAATTTTTTAACAGAAATACCCACCGCGTTTCGAAACCCTCTTACGCCATTCTCCTCAATACATTTTTGTACGCATGTAAGTAATTATGTGGAATTGAAAATAGCAACTCTTGAATAGAGCAACTCAACAACTCTTTTATATCCACACAAAAGAATTTACCTACATCCCCCTTTTTTGCATAATTTTACCGACATAGCTGATGAAAGCAATCGGTTGGAAAGAATAATATCTCTACGGAGATTTTCCAGGCTTCAGGTAGGCCACGAGCTTTGCTAGTTTCCATTCAGAAGGTACGCTGTCGGCGAGCCAAATTGAATTGCAGTATTATAGGAGACGTTATCAAGCCTGGTTGGAGAGGTGAGAAATGGCCTATAGGTTATTTTGTCTTGACCAGGCGAAGACCCTTCGTTAGCCTGGCAATTAGTAATCACTTCGACGACTGCACCGCGCTTCAACATGATTTGAATAGGGTATTTGATTGGTGTAAAACTTGGAGAATGCAGATAAACCTACAGCAATCTGTGTACATGTGCTTCACGAGAAAGAAAGCGCGTCCTGTATATTCCTATACCCTTAACGGTACATGTCTTAATCAAACGTTCAAACATAAATATCTTGATGTGTATCTTACCTCGGACGTGTCTTGGCCCCATCATGTAAATTATGTGTGTGTAAAAGGTTGTTGTGTTTTGGGCTCCCTACGTGGCAACGCGAAAGGTTTTCCAGTGTAGACTAAAGAGTTGCTGTACGATACCAATGTTCGCCTCATACTCGAGTTTGCTTGTACGGTATGGGATCCACGTTTCAAATCTGATATCGAGAAACTAGAAAGGGTTCAAAATTTGGCTACTCGCTTTGTTCTTAAAGATTACTGAAGGAGTTTCAGTGTATCTACAGCTAAGCGCAGCCTAGGTTGCGATTCGCATCAGCATCGTAGGAGAGTACTCAGACAAAAATTTTTTCACAATATATTTCATAACAAAACAGGGATAGACAAAAGGTAATATTTAATGAGTCCAGACTACGTTTCACTAATGACAGATCACTCCAGTAAAATAAAAGAAATAAGTTATAGAACCGAATTGTTTAGGCATTCTGTTTTTTCCCAGACCTGTTAGTGAATGGAATAAGTTACCCAGAAATGTTGTGACAATTGTGTCTAATGATGTATTTTCGTGTTCGTTGTAGTGTATATTCGTTGTACACGCCGGGTTTTTGCTTGTCATTGTGCTTTAAGTGATATTTCTGTTCTGCCTGTATTTAGATTGAATTTATACTTTCTCTCCCGCACTGTAATGCCTTGAAAAGGCGCTGTGTGTACTATAATTAATAAAAAAGAAAAATGGCCACGTTGAGTACTTGCACGAAAAGGGGAGGTCCATGGCGGTGCACGCAGCTGGCAGTACTTCGGAGGAGCTTATTCTAGGGCATGTCGGAGGTACTGATCTTGTGGACAGGAGCCTCCACAGTCTTCAACTGCCTGTTTTGGGGAAATGCCATCATGCAACGGTAGTGCCCTGCACGGGTATCGCTGCTGAACTTTCTTTTGCATTCCCTCAAGAAAGCGCCGAATGCGCTACCGATGTTTGCGCATGTCTAGTTTTCAGCACAAATCCCGCCAACGCTGTTTCCGCAACTTTTGAATTGACGTCTCACCAGCCTCTGAGCTCTTAGAGCTTCCCGTACGGTTTGTAATGCCTTAGTGCGCCATTCCTCTCGTTCTGACTGCCTGCAAACGGCTCATAATCGCTATTAGAATTGAGACGTTTGGTCATGGTTGTAGAGGATTCCTGAAGGCACTTGGTTAAAGATGGGATAATGTCCACGTGAGGAGTTGCTGCTGTTATTATGAGGTCCTCAGACGCCCTGTAGCTTTCCCATCCTGTGAATTTGACCCTCATTTCACGTCGAAACTTAGCTGCACTTGGAGAGGATATAAGAATGGGGTGGTGATAACTCCCTCTTGTTTCAAAGGCAAATTTTCTGATGAAATGGCTTGACACGAACGAAATATCAATGCAGCTGGTGACTTTTGGGTGTTTTAAGAACGTTACGTTGCCGTCATGGAGCAGTTCAATAGAATGTTTTACCATCAACTCGGCGAGCCTTGCTATGCGAGAATTCGTAGAAGCATTCCCACAAATTTCGTTTTGTACGTTAAAATTCCCTCAGAATACATAAGGTGTGGGGCGCTGACGATGATTCTTTCGAACCTGAAAGCATGAATGGCAGTCTCTGGCTCCAGGTAAGCAACTAAGCAACAATGAGTGTGAATGGTTGTGTTTCAAATAGAGTCTTAGCGCTGACGTATTCTTCGGTGTGATGAGGTTGGATGGCCGCTTCGGGATCAGACACGTCGTTGCGGAAACCTATAAACAGCCTGCTTACGCCATTTAAACATTCGGATTAATAGATGTGATAGTTTTTTAAACAAGCGAGATCCGCAACACGTGATTCAGATAACACTATCAATGTTAACTGAATAAATCTACAAGTTCAGGGAAGTATGCAAGTTTCGAACGCAAGCCACGGGCTTTCCATTGCAAAATGTGCAGAATTTGAGATGGGCGTTTAGAGACACTTTCGGAGACGTCGATGGTGGCTCAGTTATCATGGTTGTGATCGGCCAGCACGCCGTTACGCCGTAAAGGTAGATGCTATGAGTGGCGGTAGAGCTAGAAGCGCTGAGAGGAGGGGTTGGTACGTTGGAGTGCCTTGATGGGCGCAAAGAGCATCGGACTAAGCATATTCACAATGTCTGTCTGGCCGGTCTGACTTGCTGATTTATCGTGGTCTTTATGAGAGTTCCGTTTCGAGGGGGAGAATGCGTTCTTAGACCGAGCATCAGAAGGGACTTTTGAATATTTGGTCGTCGAGTGTTCTTGAGCGACTCCCGCATAAGACTTGTTCGGAGGCGCGCTACTCTGAGCTGGTGGATTATGGGATGATTGCAACGCAGTTGTAAAGACGAGGTCTGGGTTTGGCGAAGGTTTGCGGCTACTGGGTACTTTGCCCAGAATTTTCTCCACTTGCGAGAAAGAGTTGCGTCCTCTTTCTTTAGGCAAGCTCCAAACGACGCAGGATGTGCGCCGTCACACTTTGCACATCGTACTTGGGCCCATGAGGTGCAGTCTTTGTGCGAGTGAGACCCAGAACAAACTTCACATCGTATTAGCACTCTGCAATCTTTAGTGATATGGTCATGCCTCTCGCATTTGAAATACTGCGTGGGTGTACCCATATATTCCGTAACGGGAAAGCTACAGAATCAGAGGAATACTCGTACAGGAAGTCGCGTGCCGGCCTTGAATTCGAGAATGACGGATCGCCAGCGGGTTTCAGAAAGACACGGTACTCGTTGCGCGAGTAGCAGACTTGCCTGCGAGCAGATAGGACGCCTTGGTCACGTAGGTAGCTCCCAAGCTCCTCATCTATGTATTCTAGAGGGACCGCAAGAATCCTTTCCTAAGTAGCCATGTAGGATTGCGTAGCCAGAGGTTCAACCGAAATACCAGCAAGGGTGGACACCTGGAGAAGAGTATTGGCTGCAGAGAGAGAAGACACTATGCAACAAAGCTGTTATCCTTATTAAAGCGATGAGTAAAGACTTTTTCTTGTGCTGCGGCGACAACCTCTGCTCCAGAGATTCAATCCTGCTTCTGCCGGTTGAAAAACGACTGGAATTCCCGTGGTTCCCTTCTTATACGATACGAGACAGACAGACAGACGATGAAGTTCATTACCGGCCCTGAGAGACTCTCCTGGATTGCCGCTAAGGGTCCTCACCAGGTAGTCGCTGGCTACACCCACGTAGAAGGTGAGAGACCTTGGTCCTCCGCCCTTTGTCCGGCCCTCTGGACAGCTAGGAGTTTCTTGTGAGGATCGTTGCTTGAGAGAGCGGTCGTCCATTCGGGCTTGGTGCTGTAGTCCGTGGCCGTTCGTAACGCCGCATTGCAGCAAGCCTCTGAGCAGTTAAGGAAATGAGGTTCAATGGAATGCAAGATAAGGCTGAACCTGCTCCTAGTGGGAAAAGTATTCGTCTGTAGCATTCGGAAAGGTATGAATTGTGATCGCGTGAGCTTGGGGTGACGTGAGGTGGTGGGAGTGTCCTGCGTGATAACTGATACTGAGAAAGGATTTCATGGAAAGTGAGTAAAGGGTCTCTGTACTCGCCCAGCCTGTCACTCTGGATAGCGTTGAGACCGGCGCGGCTCGCAAAACGTCGTCTATGGTAGTTAGCCAAGTCGTTGACGGTGAGGTTTTCTGGGTGCACTGCGTGTCCCATGTGCGTTGGGAACCATGTAATGTTGTGGAAGGCTTCTTCGCTGCGTGTGGTGAGAATGTCGGCTGCGTTCATCGAAAAACTCTCCAACAGGAAGGCCCTGGCCATGGAGCGGGAGTCCGTATATACGTTGGGTCGTGAGACGTCTTGCAATGCTTGAGCTATCACCATCTGCTCGGCTGACTGCAGTCGGTGCTTTGATGCTTGCCGTAGTTAGAACGTTCCCTGTGAAGTCCACAACTTGTGCTTTTCCGCTCTCTTTGAACCACCGTTGATAAATAATCTGTAAATCGGGTGGACATAGCTCAGCCCTTGTTGTGTTTGGGCCGGGCGGAGGTGCTCTAAAGTTCGGCCTCGAAGACTACTTGACACGGCTGCGGAAAGGGAGCGTGTATTTCACGCTAGGTTGGCGCGTCACGTGAGAGCAGAGAATGTGGGATGTACGTGATCCCTAGTCGAGCTGAGACGATGGGTGACGCTTGTGCGGCTTCCGCGATGCCTATAGCCCAGCAGCCGCTCTCTCGCGATATATGAAACAGAGCTTGTCGCTGCTGCGTTCGCGGCCGGCGTGAAGTCTGCGTCCCTGGTGTAGGCGGGCACAATGGCTTCTTGGGCGGAGAAAAACATTTCTCGTTCGGTCGATGACAAATAATAAAAGTGAAAGCCAGCCGCCTCGGTCAAAGAAATGTCCGTGGTGGTCAGCCATGGCTTGGTGATGTAGAAGCTGTTTCCAGACCACACGGGTGCCTCGCTCCAATTTTTTGACGCGATGTCTACGTCACGAAAAAATAAAAGGGAAGCGGGAGAGAGAAATACCAGCTTTCTTGGCGGATTTCTTAGGGAATAACGCATCGTTGCTCGTCGAACAAAAGCTGAGTGCTACGAAACATATGACCTTTCAGTTCAAACAAAATTCCATTCACCCATTAGTGTCCCTTTAAAATGGTGTAAACTAATTATACTCCCACAATGGCTCCCATATGTTCAGACTGACCAGCTCAGAAGAACCTCGAGGCATATTTGAGGACAAACCAGACGGTACCACTTTACTTCTAATGGCAAAGTGTTTTTGAAGTAGCAAACGAAAAGGAAAATAACGCGACAGAAGACGGTGCTCAAGACAGGCGAGATAAAATTAAACACAAAATGAAAACATCGACTCTAGCGTTTCCAAGTACAAAATAAACTAGAGCTTTCAAGAGATAACGCAGGACCAGTGCAAAAGCGGGAGAGTATTAAAATTATTGATACAGAACGCAGAACGCAGAGGGCGTTAAGTTGCGGGGTGCGGTAAAAGAATGTAATACATAGAACACAAATGCAGTGAAGAAAGCAGAAATGCGGGCAATTTCATATACAGATATTCCAAACACTCAATAGGTATAGTTACTGCACGGGATGCTGTGCTTCGCTACAAGAATGAATTAATAAAATGTTTAATCAACAACATGTGCTTCTGCTAAGGGTTCCCGCCCTAAAGTGGGGATCCTTGGTTTGGGATACACTGGCTGTTGCTGATTGCGCGAGACCTGTTTGCCAAGTAAATCTGAATCCCACGGTCCTTGCTGGCCAAACTTGCTGTCCGCTTTTCAATACAGGGATTGGAGATGGGCTGTAGACCTGGCGTTTGCTGAAACTTGCAGACATGGCGGTACAGGTGCCGAGTGATGGAAAGTAGTTGCAGGTTGCTTGGAACTCTGTTGAATATATTCTTACGATGCAGCCAATGGGCTGCACGGTAACGTCGCATTGGCTGCGCCATCTGCTCCTGGTCAGATTGTCGCTAGTCAGGCCAGCTCGTATCGCCGGGTCACGGGTAGGGGTGAACGGTTGGGGAATGATCAGGTCAATGGCTCACCGGGGCTGGGGAGGGTCGACGTGATCCCTACGCCTTGAGTGGTCGCTTCAGAAACCGGCACAGGATGACGCTGAGGGGCCAGGATCGGTATGAGCGTCGCAACATCCACGAAAACTGGTTAGATGACGGCCGGGCATATTACATGAACCATGGTTGAGGCTGAAACGATCGGTTTACAAAAAATCATGCAATATATTTACAATTCGGCCACCACAGCTCCAGCAATGTCATGCGCCACTTGTCTTCGCCCTCTTCGGTATAGGATGCCCATGGGGCTGCGCTCCACTGTTAATTTCCCTATTTCCTCGTAATACTAAGGCATGGAGGAGTGTGTGGTGCGGATGGGCGATGGCTTGGTGTCTTCTGCAGGTGGTGGCTTTAGCTATTCTGAACTGCGGGTGTGAATGGGGAACATTCGTAGTTGGTGTCGATTGGGGGCTAGATGTCCGTGTGGCGCAGGAGTGGTTCTTGCTAGGGGTGACGATCCTCCGGCGACGGAAACTTGTCGGTGTATTAGGCACGGGTAGCGGCGTGAGTAGCCTTGCTCCCCTCGAAGGATTTCTTCAGAATACATGAGTAAGAATATCAGAAACACTCCTGACCTTAAAAGGAACAAAATGAATCTGCTTTGAAATTTCCTCTAAGATTAGTTGGTGGGTGAGTGAGTGAATGAGTGAGTAAGTGAGTGGGCAAGTGAGTGAGTGAGTGGGCGAGTGTGAGTGTGCGTGTGTGGACGTGTGTGCGTGCGTGTGTGCTAACGCAATAAGGGACTAATGTAATAATGGTCAAGCTAGTGTTGTTGGCACAGACCCTTGAGGGATTTTTAGCACTGGCAACACGTTCAAAGCTCTTACTGTCCTAGTGGAGGATCATGAAGAGCTTTCAGAGTTATTAACCTCTTAAATAGCACATTCACCCTGAATCCTCATTATTTTGAGGTGTAGAGAACTTTCAAAGCTGGGTCCTAAAGTGCAGTCCTGGACTTATAGTGGCCTTCCTGGTATTAGACAGCCGCTCGTAAACAGCGATCTTTCTTTATGTCGACAACTAATGAGGGGCACAGCAAATCCACAAATGTCGCGTGCAAAGGCGATACCCCCAAACGCTTGAGGGCACTTAGTAATTGTCGAACGGTGGCATGTTTGTGGAAATGCCGTGGCAGATTTTTCCGAAAGACGCGCCTCGGAATGGCGGCAGACAGAGTTTTATAAAATGCACTGACAACAACGTTGCAATCACCGAAACCTCAGGCATGTCGTGCTTCCATACCAAAGACAATAACTTCGTATTCAATGCTACAAATCATCAAAGTTGGATGCCCCAAGTGTGTAGTTTTTAACACGCTGCATTTTGAAGAAATAAAATTGGTTGCATTCAAGAAAAGCAATCGTGAATGTTTAATAATTGGTAGTTATAAAGAAGTAGTCGCATAAAATATTCGGTAAACAAAATCGGAGTTGGACAGCGAGGTGATCATACCACTTGTGGACAACGAGTTGTGTATTCTCTCACACGACAATCTACAACCTCTGTTGCCATTTGAAGGCTGACTTGGGGCCCCGTGCATTTCGAGTTCTCTTTTGTATACATACGTATAGGAAGCTTTCAAGAACAAATATGCATATCGAAGCTTGAAAAACGAGATTGATTGTGGGGTTTAACGCGCCGACGCAACGCAGGCGATGAGGCGCGCCGTAGTGGAGGGCTCCGGATTAATTTTGACCACTGTTGTGCCAGAGCGCCTGGCCCAAAGGCGTTGCACGAGGCGACGCGCCGACAGCGAGGCTGAGTCACGCCTCTCCCTTTCGTCGCTGCGGCGCGGCCGAATCCTGCATCTCGAAACGCTGCGGCGCGGCCGATTCCCGCATCCCAGAACGCGGCGGCGCGGCCGAATCCCGCATCGGAGAACGACCAAACAAGGGCATGTCGCTACGCCCGGAGGCGAGATCACGGAGACGGCGGGCGCATCGCCCTCCCTTTCCCCTTTGGCGGCGCAGCTGACTCCCCGCTTCGCTACCACTCGTCGGAATTCAACCTTCAGGCAGCGAAAGCTCTGATTGGAGCTATTCGAACTTCTCGGGGCCCCAACGAACTTCCCGGCCTATAAAAGAAGCCCGGAGGCTCTCATCGTCGGCATTCCTCGGCGGCTTCTCTCCGGCACCAGTCTCTTCGGAAGCACCGAGTTAAAGGGTGCTGTAGCCTTTGTGCGAGTTATGTAAAGTTTGATTACCCTGTACATACTGTATATAAATGTTACTTCAAGTTTTCGTCGGCTCGAGAAATTCTTCGCTCGGCTCTGCGCCGCGTCGATAGCGGACGGAGCAAGGCAGCATCGCTACACCGGTGACTGCGCTCGGGTGGCCAGTCGCAACAGCGGAGACAGCGTCGGGATGGCTGATTCCCACCCTCGGTGACGAGCTGGATGCGAGTCACAACCTGGGCGACCGCCCTGGGATAGTCATACCCAACAGTGGTACCAGCGGGGGATAGCAATTTCCCAACACCACCTGGGGATCTTTACCGTGCGCCGAAATCTCGTACACACGGGCGTTTTTGCTTTTCGCCTCCATCAGAAAAGCGGCCGCCGCGGCCGGAAATAGAACCCGCGACCTCGTGCTCAGAAGCGCAACGCCTTAGCCACTGAGCCACCGCGGCGGGTCTTGAAAAACGAGTCCGTTGTGGAAAGCTTACAAAGATGAATATAGAGCTGTTGTCGGTTGTAGAGTTTCTGTTTGTTTTATTTTTCGGAGCGTACATAAAATGCTGTTTTTTTCACAGGAGAAAAAAATATTTTCATAAATTAAGTCAGGACGTGTAAAGCCTGCCTTATTTTTTTTACACTTCCCTTTTCTATAGGAGATAGGCAAAACTGACATATGCCGCATATGCCTAAACATGTTCCTATTAATATAGTAGGAAAATAAAGAAGAACAGACATAAGATAGGACAACACAATCGCTCTTTCAATGCTGCGGAAAGCTGCTTGAATTCGACGCGTCCTATTCTACGTGCTTGGTTTGGTCCCGAACTTTTATTTATGTATTTATTTACACACCCTAAAGGCCCTCATGGGCATTACATAGGGGGATAATGTGGGGTTATGATAACAAGTACAGTGCATTTTTCAGCAGACTCATAACGACGAAGGCAGGGATGCAATACTTGACTATAGGATCGAGAAACTCAAAATACAACCAAGAAACAGCGCCAAACAACAATACATTACGTTGAATATAAAAAAGGTTCACGCAAAAGACACTTAAAAACAAAAACAAATAAGTGCAATCAGCTTCATTAATTCCGCCTAAAGAAGAAAGACTACCTCACAAAATTGATCAACCAGTTTCTCTTTGTTGGTATGTAAGTGCGCTGCTCAGAGCAGAATTGGACAGCAACAGCTATTGATGATTTTCTCCTGTTTTCACTCCTAATTCTGCCGAAACGTATTTAGAGCAGCTTTGAGGATTACGTTCCTGCTGAAGAAATGAAGTGGGTACTGCAAGCATCTGTGTGCCACATAGCGGTAACATAGCAGGTATTGAGTTCGCTCGTGAGACGGGCATCGCACCAGGACACCCCAGGACACCTAGAGGTGTGTGCGGAAAGTGCTCAGCAATCGCAGGAAAGAACACTGGCGGAGCAGCCAAAGGGCAAGGAATAAACGGCGAAAGCTCGGGATGCGGCTGCCATTGCCCTGGAAATGATAGCATCGCCCCGCTAAAAAATGGCCGTGTATTTGTTCCTTTCGTTTCAAATGTCGAGGAAAGTCGATAGTAGACTAGCACCGCTGGCGAGTAAACGCCTCCATTCTCATTCCAGCTCACCTATTATCGAATACTATCCCGTCTCGTTTCTCCAAATACAGCCCTCACTAAAATCAACTGGCTCATTCGTACAGCATATAGGGCGGCTCTGCAGCTACCTCAGCATGCTTCCACCACCTGGCTTAATATTTTTGGGGTCTACAATACTGCCGAGGAGCTCCTCGGGGCGCACCTCTCCTCACAGCGGGAACGCCTAGAGTACTCACCACCAGGTCGAGAAATACCGCAGAATATCCCTGTCTCATACCTGGTCCAGAAGGCATGTTCCGTACCGACAAATATCCGAAAGCATATTATCGTTCGGCCTCTCCCAGGCATATGCATCTGGTTTACAACGCCCCACTACGACCCTCAAGGGCTCGAGCCCTCGCCCGAAAGCTACCTATCCGGCCCCATATCGGCTACGCAGATGCCGCAGAACACAGGCATCAAAATGCCGACGCGGTTGCAGTTATCAACCACCCGCACTCCACTCCAGTTAATGCAATCACCCTTCGCAATGATCCCCAGCTAAGGCGGAAGACATGGCAATCGCTCTGGCTCTTACTTGCCGGCCACAACCTAGAACCAGAATCTCAGATTCGAGACTGGCCCTACGAAATTTTGCACGAAGCAATATCTCCTCGGTTGCTCTTCGAATTCTCCAGCAAAATCCACCCGCTTTCTCTGTGGAACTCGTCTGGGCCCCTGCCCATGCAGGGCTAAATGAGGCAGCCCACATGACGGCCGAGAGCTTACACACCGGGCCTGCATGAACCCCTTCACCCACCATGACGCCAGGTCCCCCAGAGACAAGCTGATAACTTTAAACGACATAACAGAGCACTACCGTCTCTTCCGTCGTCTCTGCCCACGAGCCCGTGCATCTGTTCCACAACATAAAGTACGAACACGAACACTCCTTCAAATGGGAGCCTTCCCAACGAGATCCCTTCTCCGTCATATTCACTTGTCGGCATTCCCCTCTCCTGAATGTCGCCTTTGAGGTGCGTGTGCATCACTCACCCATTGTATGTGGGAATGCCCTCAAGAACCCTCCCCCCAATCACCAGCAGCGTGCAAAGGGAAGAGGCGCTGGGCAGCTCCGACCTGGCCACCCAAGAGCTGTTGGTTGAACTAGATGCTTTAGACGCCACCAGCCTGGTATACACCCCGTCTCCTTAACCCATCTGTTCCTAATAAAGTCTCCTTCTCTCTCTCTCTCTCTCTCTCTCTCTCTCTCTCTCTCTCCAAAGATAACACGCAAGAGGTTTTCTCAAGTCAATTTAAATTTACCGGATTCCACTGCTACAAGTCGGGTGCCTCGATGCCTGCGCTGCCGAACGGCGGACACGCGCATGAATTGGGGCACCCTACTACAAAGTTTATGGAACCACGTTGCCCTACTCATCGAGCGTTCCAAGCGGAACATTGAACCTATCTAGTGGAACCTTTCGCTGCTGTTGCCCTTTGGTTTTTTAAATGCCGCTAGGTAGCGCAGGCCACAGCCCGCGACGGGTTTCTGCAGTTGATGTAGTAATCCATTTGCTATGGCGAAAACCAGGCATCGGTGAATTTTTAATAAAGGGACACTGCAAATATCACTCATGTGTTGATTTTCAGCCTTACATTTGCGTAATGTCTTGTCATGTGCCACTTTCCCGCTCATGGCAGGTAAACTGTTTTCGCGCAGCTAATATTGCAGGTGAAAACTTGTTTGCGCACTGTTTCAAGTCTTGCACGTGGCCCCACTAAATTCCGAGCCATGGAAACTATCCCATACAAATGCATGTGAAGTACGGTTTGACAGCGAATTACACCAAAAATATGCAGAATCAAGAAAAAGTATTTCAGAGTTTTCATCTTCCCGTTGACTTCTTGATTTCTGTCAAGTATCATTTTCCTTAAGTGGTTTTTCTGGGTTTCTGAGAGGTAGACTTTCTGAGCGAGAAAGCTGGGTATGTCGTGTTCAACAATGTTGACAAGCGCGAACATTAATACTCGAAGTACACGTATTAACGGAAGAACGACGCAAGGCAGACCTGGGCCATGGCTGCCCTTAGCGGGGACGATAACTTTACTGACAGGGGAAATCTCCATGATGATGGTGATTGAGTGGCGCATACCCTTCGGGAGATTCAACATCCTCCTGCGCCCGCAACGTGCGTATCTGTCCTCACACAAACGCTGTCCCACAGACCGAACTTTCTAGCTGTTCAATAGCTTCACCAGCTGGCTCTGTGTCTCGTACACGTTTGTCGATGCATTTCTCGAAGCGCTGCTTGAGTGCTTTCGCCTCGGGACGATTCTCGCGCAGGTTGTCCCGCAGTCCATCGAAAATCTTGAGCGGCAAATGGGCTTCTCGTAGCAGTAGCCATGGAAGCGCCGCTTTGACGCGTCTGGAACACCTCTGCGCTGCGGCATAAGTTACACGTGCGGATCCGGTACACGTCGTCTTCAAGTAAAACCAGCTTTAGTTCTCTGGCGCTTCACGAAACTTCAAGGTTTGCGCTGCGGCGCGACGGCTGTGCAACCTAATAGGGCGAACGGAGCTGAACGGTGGCGAAGTATTCACAGGCTTCTCAACCTTCGGCGTATCTCGCAGCTCGTCCTGACCCTCGCTGTGTGCGACGGTGGTTTCTTTGTGACGACTCAGCAGCTGGGAACAACGAATGCGTCTTTTGTCGGTGCGTACGAACGGGTGGCTTTGGCTCCGTTGCTCCTCAGGACGCTGATATTCATCAGGTCGAAACAGCTCCTCCTATTCCCTCTTCCACCCGCGAGAAAATCCTTGTGGGGTTGACATCATAGTGTAGTGTCTTTCTTTCCATAAGGTCATTCCTTCGAAAGCTACCCTGAATTGCTGTCACCTCTTTTGCTTCCAGTGGTGCATCCGGCGTTTCGCAGCTTTCACGACAGCTAAGCGCCGCCAAGGTGAAGCGGGCGACAACCAAACTGTTCTCCAGGCTCGCGTTTCCTGTCCTCTGGTTATGTACCTAGTCTCGTGAATCTGATGTCCGGAAGGTCTCAGTGGCACATGGTACCTGCGGTTCTTATGCAGCGAGTCAGCCAGTATATTCAGATTTGTCTTGTCCCTGCCTCGGGTTTTCCACTTGGCGGATTCCGATTCTGTCGAACTTGCTTTTGGGCGAGGTGTTAGCTCAATATGCGTTATTGATGTTTCTTGGCAAGGCTTCGTTGTTTCGTTACATTGACCCGATATGGTCACCAATAGCGGTGCAGACTTCCTAACATCAGGAACACAGAACGAACCAGACTCGAACCTGGGTGCAGCGTCCCGTTCTAACTTGACGATTGGTGATAGCTGGATTTTAGGAAGCTGCGTTAAGGATTCCTCATTCATGAAGTCTGGGATGAAGATATACTCGAAAGTGTACGGTGGTGGCTCTATGCTTTCTTTCACGTCATTTACCTTGCCTTTTTTGTCGTCTCGTTGAGCAGAAACAGCTGAGTAGTCGTAGGCTGCGGCAGGCGTACCCTCGTGTTCCACACCCCCTTCCTCAATTGGGACGCTCAGCGCTACCTCCGAGCTGGCTCCCACGTTGACAATACCTGGAACGTTCGGGTGGCTGTGGTCCGTCGTCTCGACACGGCACAGAATCCCCTTGCACCCACGTGGCTCACCCTTGAACGTTGAAGACTGCAACTTCGGCAGGGCAACGTCCGACGTTGACGGGTGTGAGCCGCAGTGAGGAGGATGGTCTGCATGGGTGGCTGGGCGAACACCGTTGCACACGACGGTCAAGGGTCGAGGGTAATTTGGCTTGCCTGCAGTGCCGTTAGTAGTGACCTTCCTGCCAGGCGCCTTCCGAGAGTTCAAGGCCGAGCGAAGGTGGTTTAGGACAGTACATATGCTTCCTCGATACGCCGGTGCGTCGAAATATTCTCGCTCAACTTCATCATGGTCCAAAAGCTCGATTATTTTCTTTTCGGTCTCGTACAGTGCCGCGTCATTTCTATCGAGCAGATCAATGGCCGCTTGAAGTTCATGCGGATGCGGTGAGGCGGCTTCCAGAAGATCCGTCGCTGCCTTGAGCAGTCGGGTACCAGCGCCGCGAGGGATACGCTGCTGCCGGCGCAGCTTATCAATCGCACGCATTCGGTCGGTCGTCACTAGGTGGTCAGGGCCAGCCATGCTGACCTCCGGCTGAGGGCGGGGCTGAACAGCGTCAACAGCAGTCAAAGGAGAGGGTTTCTGAGAACCTCAAGCCGGAGGGGACGTCGGTGGTCTCCTTCGTCGCGTGCGGTCGCCTCCCCGGGTTTAACGGCACCAAAATATTAACGGAAGAACGACGCAAGGCAGACCTGGGCCATGGCTGCCCTTAGCGGGGACGATAACTTTACTGACAGGGGAAATCTCCATGATGATGGTGATTGAGTCGCGCATACCCTTCGGGAGATTCAACAACACGTTTAGATTTGGCTGTTATTATATAACACTATTCGCAGTTTGAGTTTCACTTTGACCGGGGGGCTGAATCGAGTACAGACAGACAGACAGACAGAAAAAAATTCTGCGTTTAGGTACCTCAAGAAAGACTATCGTCTTTAAAATTAATAGTAAACGACTCCAAGTCTGAAAAACGGTGTTAAGACAATTTGATAACAGCGATAAGACAGGACACATACGAGGATGCACGACACCTGGCGCTGTTGACAGCCGACCATCCTAAATTTTGTAAGGGGCCACTTGTCGTTTGAAGTGATCAAAATTCTGCTGGCCGTCTTCCTCAGAGATTTAGTCAGAGAGGTCCGAATCCCTTTCGGAAAACCCAGCGTTTTCAAGCATTAGGAGAACGATGGAATACGCTGGAGAGCATGGAAAACACTGGAAAACGCCGAGCTGGACGACAGCAACGCGGGGAGGTCGCTGGAAAGCATCGAAAACAGGGGACATTGCCTTTGGGGACTGGTCTTCACCCAGGGAGAACAGGATAGCTCGAACAGGATAGAAGGGTCTCATGGTGCCGCGCGCCGGTTACGTCGTGTACCGATTGTATCACACTAAACTTTCTTACACACTTTTTGGCCGAAAAGCGTGTAAAAACCTTGTCTCATAGCTAACACCCTTAAACGGTGTTTTCGCAAAAAAAAGGTGTATGGACGAAAAAAGGGTGTAAAAACAAAAAAAAGGTGTTGAGCTCAACGCCTTTAAAAATGGGGTTGAGGATGCTCAACACCCTTAAAAAGGGTGTTGAGGACTCAGCACCCTAAATAAAGGGTGTTGAGCATCCTCACACCGTTTTTTTAAAGGTGATGGCATGCGCAGTACCACGGTGCGGCGCGTGTCATCACCAGGGCCTTGGAGGCTTGCGACCTATCACCATGGTGTCCTAATGCAATTCATGGCGACAGGTGTATGTCTGGAGGCTCTGTGTGTAAATGAAATGCAACAATTAAACTAATGGCAGAATTTTAAGTTATATATAGAGTGATCCCTCTTGGCGTCAAACTCGGATATTTTGAAATATCGGTTAACTTGACATAACACACACAAAAACGCAGTAGTCTGAACCAAAAAAGAAGAAATAATAGAACTTCACAATTTCATGCACGTGACGATCACAACATTGGTGCACTAGAGGGACCACTGAAAACCGTTATCAGTGTGCTCACTACACATTAGCATTCAAGTGATACAACTAGACAGAACTGGACCCCCACTACAATTGCAATCAGGTTTTCTGGTGGTAGCTTCCAAAAACAATATCCCATGTGATGTGCACCCGTAGAGAACTCGTTATGCACACTAAAAAGTTTTACGCGCAAAAGGGTGCTTGAGCTTGTCGCCACAGGAGCACCCTAAAAACTGAATATTTTACACCCTTTAGGGAGCTTGGATTCTGTCTTCGCAGGAGCACCCTTTGTGAAGCACCCCAGAAGACAGGTGCCTTATAACACCCTGTTCGTTCTAAATGTATCCTAGGGTGCTACTTAGCACCCCAATCTGTAGGAGCATCTTCTGCAAACGCACCCACCTAAAGGGGTACAAAAAGGGTGCGTCATCCTCGGTTTACAAATGGTGCAGTAGGTGTGAGACCACATATTGACAATATGACACACGATTATGGTATGAAACATTCGTGCTTTCCAAGCTCGGTTCTGTGAGACATTCCATTGAAGCTCAATGTCAGCTGATAATTTACTTCAACTTTTTGTCCCACCGAATTTTAAAACATCCATTTATAACGTCTAATATTACAGTCAAATCATAGTACAGAAGTTGTATCATTAGAGGTTGTTGATTATTCAAAACGGTGTTAAAAATTCAATTTTGTGTTCATTTTGCTGAACTGCAGCGCACATCCTTCGAGCTTCACTGCACAGCATAAAGTGTTATGCAGTGAAAGCAAGTAGGCGTGCAACACATCAACTGCACAAAAGTTCTTTGAACCTTAAAACCCTTGGGTTCTCAGCATTGCATCAAACTTCCAATCACGGTAGCTACCCGCAATGTTTAGTGCCTTATTCTTGAGCTGAGCAGAGAAGCTCAGTATTAAGGCAGACCAAATGCAATATGTATACTTCCCTCTGTACTGTGCCTTTATTCTAATCATGAAAGTTGGGTCCCCACTGCTACTTATTTTATTTTACATTGCTCTTTTTGCTTCCTGAAAAATGACCCCACGTAGCAATACCAAGAACTGTAAACATCACAGAACAATGCACATGAGTTCCCTGGTGAAGCCCATGGTTGAAATGTGATGACATTGTTGCTATAGCAGTATTTTATCATGAGTCTAGCTTTTGCATCGTGCCTTGCATTATGTCCCTGCTGGTAGATTTGCGGTCATTTTTCAATGTTGCAAATGAAAAGCCAACAGCCAGTGCCCATTAGTTTCGTCTAGTATTACGAGGTGCTTCATGGGAAGCATCAAACCCGTCTATAGCCCTTTTTAGAGTTGACTAGAAGTAAAATCAGCAAAATATAATAATAATAAAACGTTCAGCATCTTTTTATTAGCAGCTTTAGTGTTGCTACTTTCCATATTTAGGTTTTTTCTGCTTTCCTTAATGACATTTTTGTTTCGCTGAGTAGGTGCATAACCAATGAAAGCTTTTCTGTAAACCTTTGGTAGCTATGCAATTGTTAGAAAATATTTTACTAAATAAGGCAGCTTAAACTGAGAATACTTGCATTTAGAAACATTAAAATCAATTTATATCGATCATACATTTCTGGCTGTTTTTACACAAAGCTGCAAATGGACTATTAAGTGCACCGAAGAGGAGGGCTCTGGATAAGCTTTGGCAACTTTGGGATATTTATTGTGGACTTAAATCTCCACACATGGGCATTTTTACTTTCTGCCTCCACCAGGAAAATGGCCACCAATTTAGAGAGCTATTCTTACTAGTATTTGACGTACATTTTAAAATATTCTCAAGTATTATAGCCACAAAATTATGCTCTACAACAGCACCCAGCGGGTGCTGTTATAGAGAGATTGTGCACTACACCAGACACTGTACAACACTGTCGAGAGCTTTGACATATACAATGACCTCTACAAAGCAAGCTAATACTGGTAAAATGTTTCATACCATAAGTACTGAGTGTTCAAAGCAGACGTGTGAAGTACAGATACTGGTGCTTCAGCAAGAACCGAGGGTGAGCACCCTTCCTGGTACTGAAAAAAATAAACATGTAAAAATGCTTTAAGCAGGATTAAGAAACAGGGTTGAAAGAAAGTGAGCAAGCAATTCTTTCAAAATATGTAGAGCAATGCCAACAAATATTTATTTCAACTTCATGTCTACAAAAGACAATCTCATTAAGGCTGGTAATGGGATCTTGGGTAAAAAAAGAGCAAAGAGCACTTATATAAAAGCTACAGGGAACCTTCAAGCCGAAAATTGCTTGAGCACTTAAACTAATCACTGTTAAACAAATTCATGAATATTGAATGGATGAAAAACCAGCGGTAAACACAGGACACAGTTAAAAGAGAACAACGGGACAAGCTTATCCCGTCGTTCTCTTCCGTACCCTGTGTTTTCCGCTGGTTTTTCATCTATTCAAACATGTACCAACTAGCACAGTCCGACGCCTTGGTATCATAAAATACGAATTGTCACTTCTTACAGACAGTTTGAAAAAAAGAAAGTATAAAGCAGGTGACAAAATTAAAATGACAGCAGATTGGTTAACTTTTAATTTTAAGTGATAATAAAAAAATAATGGCATGAATGAAAGTGAGCAGCAACCAAAGGACCATGATGCTAGGCCGGCATTCCACTTTGAAGCAAAATATCCGCTTTCAACGCTACATAGGCCAAACATGCAATGAGGCAACCCCTTAGGCCCACAAAAACATACGATTATCTTTAAAAAAGCTACAATTTAGTTGAGAAAAACAAACCACAACAAATTGGAATTGACAATTAGATACAGTTGTCATAACCAAGCAAGCCGGCGAAAGATGAACAGATATCTAGCTGTCCTACCCCCTATTTGGGCCCTAGCCTCTGATCCGCTGCAGCAAACAAAAAAAATTGTTTAAATGTAGAACTATTGCTCTTGGTCAAATATAGACAGTTATAATGAAGGAGCCAAGTAGGTTCCGAAACGTTGGGAACACTTCGGATAAAGTCTTTGGTTAGAGTTTTATAATTTGTTTCCATCAAACACAAACAAAAATGCATGGTAAAGCGCTGACATTAACTTTGTGTACTGCGGTTGCTTCATGGTGACATCAATACAGGAACCAAAAATACAATACAGTGCATTAAAAGGGCCATTCGGACAACATAGAAGTTCGTTTCGTTCGAAATATTTCCTGTTTTATAGCGCCCCACCACTTGACCGGCAGCAAATGATGCTGCATTCACTGAGAAATTAATTTAGGTTAAAAGTCTGATTCTCCCACCATATCGTGTGTTTTTGGGATGTCAGCAATAAAGCCACAAGTGCGTGTAATCAAACACGCTTCTGCGTCACTCGGGTCTGCAGCCTTGCTAGACATCACTCCTCCCAGTTGGAGCTACCATACTCATCCACGAACCGTTGTTTGCCATTGCTTTGTTTTTGACCGCGTCTGCACCTGGCTTGTTTTCGTTACTGTAGAAAGTAAATGTTTTGTGAAACATGGGGTATCTTCGACAAACAGGGTCACGTAAGACAACATCGCCTATGCCAATCGGCCAGTGTCGTGCAAGCCAACTCCAAAGCAGCGGAGTGCTGTCCAGCTAAAACAAGCACAGTGCACGCCGTACCAACAGCAGTGCGCATCGGTACTTGTATGTTTACGCGTATTTTCTTAACTTTCATTGTTTACTGCACCATTCTTACTGCTGTAAAATGAATATGCATTACATTTGAGCGCAAATAGCTCGTTCGGCATGCTTATAGGCCTGCCCCAATTGCGTTTGCTTTTGCCGGCCTATGCCGATCGCACAGCTAGGGACATATGACATCATAGCAACTGCTGTAGGAAATGAGCTACTGGGTCGCAGGGCCATTCCCTTTTTCCTAATAATATAGCTTATTCGAGTGAAGTGCGCGTTAAAAATGGTGTCAGTATGATTCTAACAAGGCAATCTGTCGAATGAACCAAGAGTGTATTGTCTGCATGGCCCCTCTAAGCAAAGGCAAGGCAGCCAATTTTTTTATTTAGGCTGCCTTCATGCACACAGTAGTGCTCTATTACTGCCAGAAACTCATTACGGGACTCCTGACATGTACAGTTGCAATGAAAATCAGAAATAGAACGAAAAATCATTGGACACTCCACAATGTCCAAAAAACAGAGGAATAATGTGCGAGTGAGCTAACTAAAACACTGCCACAGAAGATCATATTCATCAAGGCCAAGGCCTGCAGGTGTTCTGCAGGCCAAATTGCAGGAGACGATATAAGTCTTGCGTCTCAATTGGCGAACGTGAAGGCAGAGATGCATCGTTCTCGAGTAGATCCTTGCAACTCTGGACCGCGTAATTTTGCCTAGAATTTGGCCTGCAGAACACATGTTTTGTTTTCAACGTACAATCTTACAAGCAGCGGATTGGAAAAGCGATGGGAGCTTCCGTTTCACTAGTCTGTGCGAATATTGCCTTACAGGCTCTAGAAAAGTCTGCGCTATGCTCGTACAAGACGGCCCCAACATCTTTTTCTGCTACGTAGACGACTGTTTTTGTGTGATCCACCGCGGAGACCTAATGCCTTTATTTGAGCATCTAAACTCTTGTGTTCCAAGCATCCAGTTCACCATGGAACAAGAAAATAATGAACAGATCGCCTTCCTCGACGTACTTGCGAGACGGTCGGCCAAAGGATTTACAACCAATGTGTATCGAAAGCCGACCCACACGGGTAGATACCTGGGGTTCGACTCTACGCATCCTATAGGCCAAAAATGCTCCGCCGCCGCTGCACTCTTCTTACGCGCATCACAAATCTGCTCTGAGCATGGTCTGCGCGAGCAAGAGCTAGCCGTGGTAAGGAAGGACCTTCGCAGCAACGGCTACCCTTCCAAGCGTGTGAGGACGCAATAATTGCGGGCTTCAGTTGCCTCCCCCGAAAGGGTTCCTGAAGAATACAGGCAAAACCGCGCTGCCGTCCCCTACACGCAAGGCATCAGTGAAGCTCTTGCAAGGGTGTTTGGCACATATGGCGTTAAAATTGCACACGTGCCACGAACAGGCTTAAGCAGAAGCTGGTACGCGTGAAGGACCCTTTAGAAAAATCAAGATTCCCCGGAGTTGCCTACAAAATTCCATGCAAGGATTGCGACGCATCCTACAAAGATGAAACTGGAATTTTAAAAGAAGAATTCAATAGCACCAGAACGATGTCAAAAAAGGGAATGCAAGCTGAAATGCCTTGGTGGATCATCACCTGGCTACTGACTACGTCATCGATTGGGATTCCGCAAGCATAATCGCATCAGGGAAGCGCCTGCTGACACGACTACTTTTAGAATCAGAGCATATTCAACCAACTAAAAACACGATTAACCGATCGCGGGGTAATCTCACCGAGATATACATGCGCACTCTGCGCCACCGACCCCATAAATAATCGCGACCTTTCACCCCCCTTTCATTGTGATCAAGGGACCAGTGGGGACCCCAAAACGTCTTTATTTGTTTATTTGTTTTTGACCAGGCGAGTGCCTGCTTGTATTTCATCAACACCAAACTAACCCGCCTGAATCACCACTTTATAGACATTGAGCAATTCTTTGAATTGGTTTATTGTAGCAAGCTGTTCTTGTTTATTTCCTTATTTTTTTGGCATTTCCTGCCTCATTTGAAATTGGGCGACCAGATAGCTTTTACTACGGGCCATGCACTGGTGACAACAAATATTTGATTTTAAACAACTTTAAATAACTTTCAGTTCTGTTTTATTGCTCACCAGCCAATGACCTGAAATATCAGAGGCTCTTAAAACATATGCTGGCATTTCTTTCCTGCACTGTAGTACTACTAAATATGACTTTTATCATATTTTGTTCACAAATTGTAAGATTTATAAAGTATTCAGCTGAATGAAAATGTTATTTCAGAAGCATGCGCAATCAACAAGGCCTCAATGACTCTCACCACGTGGTTCACTTGTTTCTGTCACAAATAACCTGATAGCAGCCACATTCCACCCAAGACGAAGGTAACATACCCTCTGGGATGATGAAAATTTAAAATGCCTTACGAGTAAGTGCTCAGCACATGAAATTGTGGCAATAAAACACAAGATCCCTCTGCGGCATCCTTCACTTGGGGCAGCGCTTGATCACAACTTCGAGAAGCTGAAAAATGCTCCATGCGCCGCTCCAGCCAGCAGAAGCAATGCAGGACGCAAGTTGGTAGGTGGACCGTTGGCATCCTGCGATTGTGAAGATTTCCATTTAGTAGATGCTCTTCTTTATGTACCACTGTTCATTTCTCCTTTAACAAGCAGCTGAACTCCTGCAGGTTCTACGAATCATACAAGCTTAATAAAACGCAGCAATGCAGAACAATTGGCAGGGTTACCTCAATTTTTCTTTTCTAGCAATGAAAAGAATGTAGGTAATATTTACACAACTACAATCAAACCTTTCAATTTTTACCTACTTCACTCCTAACAAGCACACATACACGTTAGACATGTGAGCAAGCTGCTAAATGTATCCCCACAACCTAATCAGGCATCAGAAATCGGCAGGGAACGACGTGTCACATTTAAATGGAACTTTTTTGTTCAAAACACGTAAATGGGCAAGAAAGACCCATAACTATGATTTGATACCCTCATCTGGTATGGTTTTCAGGCAATGCTTACATCTTACTTCAGTACCTTCAGGTGGTGGTGATCTTTGAAAACTCATTGCGGGCAAGTGGGTTTTGTTCAAGCTCTCGTATCTTGCCAGCATATGCTGGATTCCAGCATTCCCAAATCAACGTGACGACTGGAATGTGGAGGATGCAAGAAAGAATAAGCACACGCCAAAGGCGTAGCCGAAGGGGGGGAAGCGGTGCCCCCCCCCCCCATAATGCTTTATGCCAAGGCTGGGGTGCGGTTTAAGCAGCCTCAAAAACCGCCTGAAGTCACCTGCAGGCGCAGAACCTGCAGTTTTAAGGACATTCTTGCTCATATAAATCTGAAAACAAGGGCTATGTCAACGTCTGATCACTGCGCCCGCTCCAGATGCTGTACCTGTCAATATATACAGCCCGGCTGCATTTCGCGCCGGATACACCGATAAGCGCCGCGAACCTGCCGCGAGCCGATCGGAACAGCCCCACTGTTTCACTGGCGGAATAGCACGGCAGGGAAATGGCAGAACAGCAGGAAAAGCCTCATATACTAGGCTTAAATGTGGTCGGGAGCGTGTCATTCCTTGTCTTTACACTGGTACAAAGTATAATCACATGACAGAGCATGTCGCTGTATTTCGTTCAGTCAACTATGAATCCTTGTTATGTTTATTTTTCTATCGACATCGCATTTCATTGACTATTGCAGATCCATAATTTCTGCTGCATATATAGCATTCCTCTGCCCTTTTTGTACTTCCTCCACATCAACAAAACTACACCATTCTCCTTATTGCGGAGCTTTGTTTTTTTGGTACTATTCCACTGTTTCCTTGACCTCCCTCTTGGTTAGAATCAGCATTCTGTATTTGTTTAACCGTAATTTGACTGAAGCCATGTCTGTTTCGATTTAACAGATCGAAATATAATGAAATTTAAGAAACGAGCAACAAGCTCAACATTCAACAGCAGTGCAATAAAGTGTTCCGCTTAGAACAAAAGGCGATTACTTAAGGACTAAAACGCATGTTTGCTAGCTTCACCGCCATAATATACGAATGCGCCGCATGTACAGTCCACTGCGATTTGAAGGTTGTCGCGGAAAAGCTACTCTTTCAAACGAAGCAGAAAGAACACCAGCTTTAGCAAATATTCCATGCAAGTTTCGTTATCGTCGGCGTAGATAAAGGGCAACCAAGTCCAAGTCTGTGCTTGATAACAACGAATGTACAGCTTGAAACCCAAAGGGTGGCAAGTCAGTCGTGCGGGCCATTGTTTTATCATGGAACCGCCAACAAGGGAGCGAAGAGTGCGAAATCTCGATTTTCATGATTCCGAAACGAAACCGTGGGCTGGTGGCACGCTTGGCCGCTCGATGCTGGCGCGATAACCTTCAAATCGTGCTCGACTGTACTTCATAGCTGTCAAGAAAACTTAATGGTCCCTTTTCTAAAGGAAAATCTAAAACACGAGAATCTTGATAGTAAACACCCAGTGTTGTCCTCCATTACCGCCCGACGAACTTCGGGGACCACGCTCCACTCACGAGCGCACTCATGATCACGCTCACGAGCGCCGGTCCACCCAACCACCTGCTCTGCGGACGAATGAATCGCCCGTGGTCTGCCCATAGACCAGCGAACGGGAATTTAGGTGATCATCATTATCATCAACATCTAAGCTCCTTCAGGTGGGCTTTACAGTTAGCGTTGAGCATACACAAATGGCATGTTAAAGTCAGTTATTTCAAGCTTCGTTTGCAAAACAACGCGTAAGATACCTTGCCTACATATTTCCCTGTCCCATCTTTTGGTCGACCACGGCTCCAGCCCCCCCCACCCCCGAAAAAAATTCCTGGCTACGCGCCTGGCACACGCCCAATCAGAAGTACGTTCAGCGTGCACGTCGGTTGTTTAAAAAAAGGGTATAATGTAATTGCTCAGAAGACTCAATGCTCGCACGCATATTGGAGCAGCAACGGCCTTGGCAGATGTGTTTGGGTGGTTTTCCTATCTCATAACATCCACAGTGCTTTCAGGAAAAGCCCCAGGCCTTGCAATTAGCATGTTCCAGTTAGAATAATGCAGCTGATACTTTACACTTTCAAATCTTTTTCTTTGTGGAAGGATGTTTCTTTATTGGCGGTACAGCACTAACGTGCATAAATCGCAGCCTTCAGAACCCAAATCAGGCCTCTTTAAATTGTACAGGCAGTAACATAACTATTTGAAAAAGTGGACTGCAAGGACTGTCAATTCACATGATAAACATCCAAAAAATAGCTGAAAACACAACTGGTAAGGCTTCATCGAAGACTAAACTACAAAAGTAATAACATTTTTGTGTCACCACCTAAGAAATATGGCTTCACCGTTAACATGACTAACACCAGGAAATTCGTATACATGGTGATTAACTGCTACGCCCACATTATGATTTTGGGCGAAACTTTGAGTTTTCCGAAATTAACAATAAAGGTTGTCATTTAGCGGCTACGTGTTAGGTTATGCATGACACACCAATAATTGTTACGGGGGCGAGAACTTGTACATTCCAATGATCGAACATTATTCAAGTATGGTAGCCCACTGTGCTACCAAAATAGTGTATGAAAACTTACGTTCTGGCGGCCAAACACTGTTGACAATGCTTGTGGCTCTTGTCCGGTTGAATGGAGGGACGTGATGTGCTCAGACCGTCCAGAGCTCTAAAACAGGATGACACATGATTACCACACAGGCAAGAATGGAAATTATTGGGTGCACGAATGTTACAACTCGGGCAACACAACATTCAGCCAAAATCAATGCCCGCGTACAGCGGCACCGTACAGATGGTGAGGTGGCTCGCCGCAAACGCAACGAAGCTTGCGAGGCGCGCACATTCACTCGCAAACGATTCTTCCTTGCCATTCCCAACACGGCACAAACGACAGCGCAGCGGTGATTAACGAGGCCGTAAACGCTGCGCAGCCCAGTTTAGAGGAGTAGCCGCCCGTGTTCTGATAAACTACGCGTAAGACGTGGTTCGCAGTCGTGAACTCTGAAGCTGTTCAATATAGTGCTGCAGAATGGGAAACGTTACTGAGTTACTGAGCGCCTCTGCGTTACTGAGCGCCAGTGCGTTCAGCGCTCAAAGCAAGCACCACAATGTTCTTTCGCACATCGCCTTTCTATAGACCATTTCATTTTCTTCGTCCTGGGAGCTTCCATTTTATCAGTGAGCTGTGGTAGCGGCCCTGCAATTGGCGCAGTCGACAAGAAGATGTAACTGCGCAAGTGCAACACAGCCCAGACCATGCTCTGATCTTATGAAAGATTAACAGATGAAAAGGTTTATAGACGAGCCCTCTAGGTTCAACCTAGCCAGTTCAGTTAAACAATTCACACACGCGGGCTCCTGTTAACGAATCCTTAAAGCGGCGATGACAGCTATAAACGACATCCAGTGACAAGAAAGGCGGCAAATGTGACGAGACGGCTTACCTGGCAGGAAACAACGCATAAGAGCGAGCGACGTTCACGGGCAAGCGCCAAACAAAATTAGCCGTCTTCAGGTGGCAAAGTTGTTCTGAAATACTTCTTCGCGAAGTCGAACACGACAGCCACAACCGAAAACGACGAGGGAACCAATTAACCCTAATAACTGCGCTTGTTTAACGGCACGACGGCACACCACAGATCATAATCGACGCCAGACTGGTCACGGGACGATTTCAGTAGGTAACTGTTACGGCCGCGCCACCGCACGCCGTACTCAGGGTATCGGCCATTGGCAGGGGGTTGCGTAAACAAATTAAAACGACAACAATAAATAATTGCTTCTTTTACTGAATATAACAGTAACTTATTATTTTTTGTGTGTAATATAATAAAGAAGCTTAGATTTTTAAAGTTTACAAACACAAAACGAGAACTGAGTTTTTTGGCGCTTCATTTGAACGTTAAAAAAGCAGCAGATAGTAAGATAACACTGCGCAATGAAATTTGGCTGTGTTCTAGTGTAACTTATCGTATTATTATTTGGCGTCTGTTTATTTAGTGCCCGATTTCATGCACCCTCCCTCCCCAACTTTTGTTTTCGTTTGATATCTGCCTTGTTCTCCAACGTTGTTTCTGCAGGAGGAACTAGGTGGTCTGTTTATTGCATTCGCACACAATATTTACGGTCGCTAACAATAAGAATGGAATAAAGTTGTGATTGCTAGTACGTTATAACTCCACTGAGCGACGAGAATGACTGTTGTCAGAGGGGGCTATGATTGTACTGGTGGGGCAGGAGAGGAACAGGGAACGACGGAATGATGATACAGATGTCACAGTTCAAGGTTGTACTGTGCTCCATGCAAGGCTGTTGAAAACAAAAAGCGTGAGGGGGAGTGTTATTCTGTCGATTTTGTAATAAGCAAGGGCTGATATTTTTTCCTGTTTCAACGTCGGTGCTGCTGCTGCTTTTTATTGAACTTGGCAGTTTTTTTTGCTTTTGAACATTTTTGACGAGGGTGGGTGGATGGTGCAATGGGATGTCTTTTTGAAATTATATTGCATGCATGGCCTCAATCAATGTTGAGCTGAACACCTTTTCCACACCCTTTCAACACCCTTCCAAGAAAAAGGCTTTTGAGGTTTTTCAACACCCTTTTCTCACGCGAAAAGGGTGTTATGCTACGAAAAAGGGTGTTGAGATTCAAGAAAAAGGGTGGAAGGGTCTCCCAACACCCTTTTTTCAATTATCTTACACCCTTTTTCGCCAAAAGGGTGTAAAAAAGTTTAGTGTGATATTCCTGCGCCAATATCGACGCAGATGTTCCGAAACTTGGTGTTTGTGGCCCGTGCGGTGGCACAAAATCCCACTTTTTTAGAGTGAGCTGCACAGATAGAATGCTACCTATGTGTGACGACCATCTCTTTTAATTGGAGTGAAAGCGTCTGGCGTAATGAAAGTTTGTTGTATTTCTGCTAGTAGCATTCCAGCCGCGTTTGAAAAAGATCTTTCGCTACAAAATTGCAATTAACTACGCAATTTTTAACAAATCACAGGTAATGTTGGAACATCTAAGCGTAGCCCGCTAACCAAAGAGATGGATAAATAAAGAACTTCGCAAATCCCTGGGGTTGCCTGAGGGAATTGCAGTTGTATATATTGTACCGCGGTAATCTTTGATAAAATAATTTTATTTATTTATTTATTTATTTATTTATTTATTTATTTATTTATTTATTTTTACAGTACTGCCACTCTTGAAACAAGGGCTTAGGCAGGAGTGGGCTGAACAAAGAAGCTGATAATACAATGCACGACAGGTAAACGCAGGGCACACTGAGCCCTAACAAAAGTTGTCTACAACGTGACTGCACCAAAAGAACAAGGAAAATTACCAAGAAAGAAAACACCGTGGGACATACGCATTGCGCATACGAAAGCACATCCTGTGGTGGTGCACAGGTAGCGAAAAAAATAGCATAACAATGCTGCCAACAGTAGCAGACAAGCGCATGCAATGGGCGGAAAAAACTACACAAAACACGTATAAACACGTAATTGCACTGGGCGTAAAGGAGCGATCACAAATCACAACCACAGAAAGTGAGTAACAATGAATGTTTATGAACCCTGCCAGCATACACACCTCATATGAGGAAGAAAACTTAAGCCTGTGCGCACGCCGAAGTTTCCTTAAGCGTGCGCCTAAATGATCCGCTAGAATAAAATGCCCTGTAGAGGAAATATGCCAACCGTAGGCATTGTAGACAAATCTCATTGATTTTTTTTGGACGCATTCGAGCATGGATATATTCTGATCGGTACATGGGTCCCACACGATAGACCCATATTCTAAAAGCGGTCTTATAAACGTTTTATATGCGAGTAGTTTAATATCTGGGGGGACACGTTCGCAGTCATCGAAGAAGGTAACCAAGCTTGCGAAAAGCTTTATTTTTGATATTCAAAACATCTGCATTCCACCTAAGATCTGCTGAAATTGTAACCCCGAAATATTTAAAACTGTTAACACGAGAAATACGTTCGCTTTGATGAAGAACGAGAATTGCAAAGGGTTACGTTTTCTTATTAGAGACATAGAGACCGCTGTTTAACATTAATAGTCATTTGCAAAGTACAGCACCATTCGTGTATTTTCGTGAGAGCTTCATTTAGGAACATTCGGTCTGCAATATTGTGCATTTCGTGATAAAGACTGCAATCATCGGCGAACGTCTTTCTTTTGACAGGTTCGTTTGAGATTACATCCTTATAGAAAATCAGAAAAAGCAACGGTCCAAGTACCAAGCCCTGGGAAATGCTAGGATTAACTAGTGAAGGTATGGAGGACGTATTACCTATACTTACACACTGGTACTGAAGGTTAAGTTAAGATTTATTCCAAGCCATGAGGTTATCATTTTTAAGGATGGGTCTGAGCTTTTAATAAGAGTTTGCTGTGGGAAACGCGATCGAAGGCCTTTTTGAAGTCAATAAATATGATGTCTACTTGACTTTGACGACCTAGTGCTGATGCAAAATCGTGGATTGTCTCCAATAGCTACGTTACAGTAGATCGCCCTTTACGGAAGCCATGCTGACGGTTGTCCACTACATTCTGTGTGTCTAAAAAGGTCACGCGATGCTTAAATATGATATGCTCAAAACGTTTGGCGCACGTGCACAACAAGGAAATAGGACTAAATGATGACATGGTTGAGGGGTTGCCCCCTTTGGGTATAGGGGTAATTTTACCGAATTTTCAGTCATGAGGCAACTCGGCTCAAGATAAAGAGGCCTCGAAAATGATGCACAAATACTTTGAGCACCATTCGGTCTATCGCACAAGAAAGGCGTTTGGTATACAATCAATTCCTCGGGATTTTTTCGTATCAAGGTTTAGTAAGAGAGACAGCACACCGCTTTCTGAAATCGAGACATTACCAATTGGCGGGAGGGAAACAAATTCCTCAGCAGGTAGAGTAACCCCATCATCGTGAGTGAACACAGAGCAGAAGAACTGATTGAACCAATTCGCACTTATTGTCTGTCCTTGATAGTTTCGCCGTTATTTTGAAGGTTTCAAGAATGCTTCTTTTTGTGTGACAAATGCCGCCAGAACTTTGCGGGCGATGAAAGGAGAAAGTTTTTCATTGTGGTGTTGAAAAAGTACTTTCCTGCGGTTCTTATTGTTTTCTTTGACTGCAGGCGGAATGCAGATAGCTTGTGCCGGGTAGACGGCAGGGGTTTTACGCAGAGTTGTTTCCTTATCTTTTTTGTTTTACGTTCAAGTTCGACTATTTCCTTCGTCTTCTAGGGGTTAGAGGGTCTAAACATTTTCACTTCTATGGGCACAAAGCAAGCTATACACTGATGCGCAAGGATTTTAAAATAACACCGCATGTTATCAACCGTCGAATGGGGTGATTCATAGAGGGACACAAAATCAGTAAACGCAGTCTAACTTGTCTATAATAATGACATCATCAGCACGTGAAAAAATTGCGATCGCTTGGGCATCATTGCGCGTCGTTTTCACATTGTATAAACGGACAGTAAGAGACGCGATGTCATGATCAGATATGTTTCAAATATGTCTATTGCAGGGTTACGACAAGGCAAGCCACTGCTAACAAACAAAAGATCTAGAACAGACCTCAAACCACCTTGGTGACGAGTGCAAGAAAGCAACAGTTCAGTTTGGTCGTGATAAAGAACGATGTCAAGTAAACGTTCCGCAGCCGCGCCAAGCGACTCTGGAAATTTTTGATGCAACGCATCTCATGCTTGACCCTCTGCCCTTCCTGCGTCTGTTCAGCGTTGTCCGCGCAGCTGCGCCTCTCCTCCTGTCCTCTCTCCGATAGCGATCACTCTCTCGCAAACAGCTGCGGGTTGGCGCAGCGCGCTACCACTCCGTAGCTAGGCGCCGGTGGGTGGCGCTGCGCATGTGCAGTACTCTCTCTCTCCGCGCTCTCTCTCTCTCTGCAGTACTCTCTCTCTCAGCGGCATGCCGCGCTCCGACGGTCTCAGTCGGCGGTCGTGCGCGTTACGCTTGCACTCTCTCGCAATACCAGACGATTGCTTGATGCAATCGTCGAGCCCCTAACTGTGCTCTTTACGGACCACAAGGCACTCATTCTGGTCTGCAATTAGACCGTACCTGAGCATGCGTGTACTGCATGTGCATTGCACGGTGAAAATGAAAAATTACGCCCACCTCCCGTTCGTTTGAGAATCCCTGCTATAAGCGTAATCAATACGATGGAAAATGCTAATGGAACCCCCCATGAGATGCGTTGCATCACACCAGGGTTCCCTCGAGCGGAGGTGGGCGTAATTGTTTTTGTTCCAGTCGATGGACGGCATAATAAAGTTCCCTGCCAATAACAAATTATTGAATCTCCTCTGCAAGAACATAGTAAGTTGTTATTGCTTCAAAGAACGTTTGTTCGGCAGAAGGTGGGCGATAGAAACCGCCAAAGAGCATATTAGGCTTACTAGAAATACCTTGAGCAACACGCATTCGACGCCAGGCAAGTCAGGCAATTCAGTAGTGACTCTTGAAAAAGTGTAGCTACACCACCACCCCTTGAATCTCTGTCTTTTAGATATAATTTATATTGATCATGGCGCCTTTCAGGGAGCCTGTTTACTGGAATCCTCGCGTGCAGGTCATCGTCCCATTTGTGCAACACGTCGTCTACTTGAATTTTCTTATAGGCAAGCCTCACTTTACCGCCCCTAGCTCTGATAGCGGCCGTGTCATCCCACAGTTTCTTTCTTGTTTCACGTGTGGTCTTCAAAAAGTCTTCCGAGATCGAATTCAGCGTTCCCTTTCTCTTAGGTTGTTTCTTAGAACTTGCTCTTTCCTACGGTGGTCGTTACATTTTACACTCACAGGCATTGATCTGTTTGCTACCTTTCGTCCGACTCGATGTATTCTTTCGGCGGAAGAAACATTTGCTTTTAAGACATCAGAAAAAACGTCTTTGACTACAGTGCCAATAACGCTGTCAGATGTTTCGTCGGGTCGCTCATCGACACCCAATATAAGAAGGTTATTGCGCCGACTATGGTCTTCTAAATGCACAAGCTTGTTTTGTAGGTTATGTATACTCTTTTCGAGGGAAGTCATTTTGGAACTGACCTCTGAAATTTTAAACGCTAAGGTTTCTACTGTAACAAGCTTTGATTCTATTTCGAAAGCCTGCCACCGACACTTTTCTGGCCTTGCAGAAGTTCGGCAAGAAGCCGCTCAGTCGTCTGGCTCTTCATACCCGGGTTCAGCTCAACATCCCCGCATTGCATTAAAAGCGAAAAGAAAAACTTTTGAGCAGAACAGAACACGTTATGAATGCGAGGTGGGCACGTCAGCTGAATGAAGCATACTCAAAACCTGCGCTTCAATCGCTCCAATCAGCCCTGTGCCGTGGACCTCATGAACAGCTGCTGGGCGAGATAAGACTACTGTACGGCCGTGCCACCCAAGCGGGTCGTGACATTGCCTTTCAGTGGCTTCTCAGTCATTGCGGCATTGTCGGAAATGAAAGTGCGGACGCTGCCGCACACTTGGCCCACCAAAAAACGGAGACCATATATATTTTGTTATCCAGGACGGACGCTGCTAGGACTCTCCGAAAACTTGCTCGGGAGACCACGCTATCGAAATGGAGCACCCAAGGGTTCACGAGCGCTCGTATCCATGCCCTGGCCCCCATCTTCAACGCCCTCTCCCATTAGGCCTCCCACGATCTGGTGCAACCATTCTTTGTCGCCTCTGGCTTGGAGTCGCATTCACAAATGCTTTCTCCTATTTGATTGGAATGGCAGACAGTGAGGCGTGCAAAGTCTGTGACACACCAGAGACCATACGACATGTCCTCTGCGATTGTCCACGGTTTTCATCCGAACGCAGCCAGCTCTCTGCGACTCTAAGAAATTTACTCTCGGCGCCTGTTCTCTGAGGAGACAATCCTGGGCCTCTTGCCTTCTCCGTCGTCTGCGGACAAAGCGACAAAAGTGCTCCTGTGTTTCCTCAAAACGACGGAATTGCACAAAAGACTGTAGCGCAAGACTACTCATTACGAACTATCTGAACTTTTTGGTCTATAGTGTCCTACTGCTGGGCACACCACTCCACGCTCTTTCCGTACTTTTCCCCTTCTTTTTCTATTTTCCGCTTTTTCCTCATTCTTCCCCTTTCTCCCGTGCAGGATAGCGTACTAGGCCGTAGCCTGGTTAACAATCCTGCCTTTACTTTACTTTTTCTCTCTCTCTCTCTATCACTTGTCTTAACAGATGAGGCATCACAAATAACCTGCGCGAAGAATACAAAAGGGTTTGACATGCCGCTGCGTAACCAGCCGACATACCCACTGAAGGTGCTGGCTGGCTGCGGGTCCATTATACCCGGGATGGGCGATGTCGATGATCCTGGGAGGGTATACGTCCAGTTTATTTCTTGATACGGTGATACTGCGCAATCTCCGGCGAAGTACGGTGACTGGGTTATCAGGAATGCATTGGCCGGATGCACTGCGCTGGCCGCGGCTTCTGTCATGAAAAAAAGCTGCATGAAGAATAATAAATGGTTTGACATGCCGCTGCGTGGCCCGCCGGCGTGCCCACTGGCAATAAGGGTAGCCTGTCGGCAAAACGGACGTATAAAGGACAAGCAAGACGTGCTTTTTGAAGACGCAGTTTAATTGTTGTAGTTCACATTTTGACATGTATTTTGGGGTGTCTTTGAGATCCCTGCGGTTTCGGTCTGCGTGCTGTTGTTTTATTTTTTTTCTAGCGAGCAACCTTTTCATTTTAACGCGAACCATGTATTCAATCAAGCTTAATTAGTGAAAATAAGTTTGAAACCCATTTACCAGTTGCCGCTACCTGTGTGAAAAGAAAACAAAATGGCGCCAGTGAACCCATTGTGTTACCTAGACCTGGTAAAAAAAGAATAAACGTAGAAAGAAAAAAAACGCACTTCGCGCTAGCCCGGCCGTTCTGAAGAAAATTCGGGGATGCACCATCACTACCGAAGGCCTGTCACGCGACAGCACTCGCAGGGCGGGGTCCCACAATACTAAGAAATGAAATGGGCAAGGAGGGGTCGCGGAATGAATGAGTGAATGAAAGCTTCATTCTATATATCCTTTGCCGGTATAAGTCCCCTCTGTTCAAGGAACCTCCATATTGCCTGTCGTGGCTGCCTAGGTGGCGTCGTGTGGACTAGGTGGAGTCCTTGTCGGGGCTCGTTGACGTCCCTTGCAGTGGCGCTGCAGGTTTTGCTTGATGAAAGCGGTGAGGGCGGTTTGGTCTTCACGTGACGATAGTCTCACAATGGTTTCTTCGCCGGGTCCCTTGTTGCAATTGCTGAATAGGTGACGCTGGTCCAGCACTCCCAAGCATTTCGAGCACTGTGGGAGTGGTCTTCCTTGGCAAAGGGCCATTCGTGCTGGGGTTAGGTGGGTGCCTGTTGGTGCCTGCCTCACTAAGACCTGTTCTTCTTTGGTTAGGTGTTTGTGTGGTTTAGGGTAAGCTTCCCGGCTGTGTCGTAGACCTTTCAGTGTGATGGGTTTTGGTGGGATGTGATCTATCTGGGGCTGGCTGCGGTTGCAGGGAGCCCGATGTGCAGTTCCTGGGCACACTCGGTTTGCTCTTTCGTTAGCCTGCATCCCGACATGACCAGGTACCCACTACAGTCTAATCGTTCCTTTTATCTTTTCATAAAGCGTGCGTGCTGTGGGGGTATCGATTGTATAGGATGCGTGAACACGCTCGTTTGGAATCAGTGTAAATGTTTAGAGGTTCGGTGTGGTGTGCGTATTTTTGAATGGCTTGGCCAATGGCGTAAATTTCTGCTTCAATGCTCTGTGCGCAGGGGCAGGTTCCCGTAGATTCATTTCCTTCGAATTTGACGGCGGCCTATGCCCGTTGGTTCTTATGGTTGCTAGCGTCTGTGAAGATGTGTCGTTCATTTCGTGTGCGTCGTATATTCTTCGTAAAGTACGCTGCTCTAATTTTTCGTCTTGCGTCCTCCTTTTCTCTGTTCATTTGTCTTGGGATGGGTGCTACGGTAATTTGGTTGTGGTCTTCCTGGTTTCTCTTCTTCTGGAGAATGGTTGGTGTCGAATTTGAGTAGTCGTAAAAGGTCTTGTCCTGGGATGGCGCTTCTTAGTCTAGCTAGTTGGTTGTGCTTGTGTGCCGCTACGATGCTTTCGCGTGTTACATCGAGTCCGGTGTTCTCGATTTGCGTTTTGTAGGTGCTCATCGGGACTCCCATGGTGATCTTGGTGGCTTTTTTAAGAGCGCATTACGCTACTCGTGGTGTTTCTTGGTTAGCGTGCAATACGGTATGGCGTATCGGATACGTGACGTGATGATTGCGTTGTAGTGTATCGGCTTCGTTGAGGCCACTATGTCTGTTGGCAATTCTTCTGCTGACTTGGAGGAGCTGGTTTTCTTGTCTTATTAAGCTAGCTACCGCAGGGTCTCCTTTTCCGTTGGTGTGTATGTGTAAATCTATAATTTCTGTCTCCTTCACTGTTGGTAGGGGTTGTTGGCCGATGTTTAGATGTATCGGGGGTGGATGCCATCTTGGGTGATGTACTGGCAAAAGGCCAAACTTTTCAGGGCCACACAACACTCCGATTCCCGCAGCTGCCGTTTCAAGTGCACCCAGTGCCTCTTGAAGCGTATCCTGAATCTGTCCTGGAGTGGCGACCCCTGCGTGACCCATAAAGTAATGCCGCCTGCATACAGGAGGTATCGAAGTCCTTTGATGTCTTTCAGAGCTCGATGTAAGTTCAGCGTAGCAAGCCTGAATAGCGTCGGCAAAATCACCGCTCCCTGAGACATGCCTTTTTGGGGGTGTCGAATTTCTTGGGATAGATAGTTGCCGATCTGGATGGAAAGTATTCTATTTTGCAATAATTGAAGGACGTAGTTATATACTGCCGTTCCAAGTTCGTTTTAGCCAGTTCCTGCAATATAGCGTCGTAAGTTACATTATCAAACGCTCCGTGTAACCTCTCCGAAAGACATCGAAAAAATACAGTTAACCTTTCGCGAAGTTTGTAGGCCACCAGCCATGTCTCATTGATCAATCATGGCCATCAATGTTCTAAGACCATCTGATGTGTCTCAGCTTTTCAAAAACGCTTGGAAATGCACAACTTTCTTTAATTTGAACACTCAGTCAGCTCGCAGAAAAGATGATGAGCTGCATGCCTTGTTCTTGCTTCTAGTTTTGCTTTGATGCCATTATGCTCTGTGAGACATGGTATCGGCGAGAAGATGACGTACATAAATTGGCTGGATACACAACTCGTCATATAAATCGCTGTCACAAAAAGGGAGATGCGCACTACTGATGACTTAGAACAAACTAAACTGTGAAATAATGCATAAATTTACTCAGATAACCGATGATTTTGAAACCCTAACTCTCAAATGACATCAAAATATCTTCTGTGTAATTTATCGACTACCTAGCGGGAACGTTTCCAACTTCTTCGCTTACCTGGATAGATTTTTTGGTTGGAATAAAGAGCATAAATTCCATCTGCTTTCACGCGATGATGTAAATATCAACCTGCTAAACGAACCAACAGTCCAAGGCGACCTATTAAGATTACTAAATTCAAATGCGCTAGCCAAAGCCCTTCTGAACAGCTCCTGCCGCACAAGCTGATGCGGACCATCTCATATGGGTGTGTCCTTCACTCGCCTCAGCCAGAAAGCGACACCTGAGAGGCACAGGCCCCCATCCTGAAAGACCCCCCGACCTTCAGTGGTAGCTCCGGGGACCACACCACCGCTCCCTTCTTGACTTCTGTTGAGAGACGGGTGCCCATGTATATTTGTAAATAAGTTATTTTTATGCCAACGGGCACTCTATCGCAAACAAATACACCCACTCGTATTCAAAATCAGTCTGCAACACTAATCGATGTATTTATCATGAACATAGAAATTTCAGAAACAGTTTGAGGCATCATCGCTTCTGATATTAGTGATCATCTGCCTTTATTCTTATTAACAGATCAAAATTTATTTCGCAAAACTTTTAGCCAGGCGCACAGTGTAACATTTCAAGATATAAACCCTTTGACGTTACAAAAGTTCCAGAACAAACTCTCGCACGTAAACTGGGAAGAAGTGGGCGTGTTCAAACTTGCCCTGGCAGCGCTTATGATACATTCTTGTCAATGTTTAAATCGGCCTGCCAGGACTGCTTCCCCTGCAAGACATTTAAACCCGAAAATTCGCGCAAACGCTGGATTACGCCTCAATCTTTAAAATTATTAAAACAGAAAACTGTTCTTTTAAAACATTATTTAAATACTAGAGATAAGGCCGACCTACACGCTTTTAAGGTGTTACGAATAAAGTAACTGGGATAATAAGACAAGCCAAAAGGGACTAATAAGATAATTTATTTAATGCAGAAACCCTACGACGAAAGGACATTGTATGGCAAAGACTGAACACTGTACTAGGCCGAGGACTGCTGCACACGCAAGATAAGCAGGAGCTAAACTTGAATGGAACAATTCAACAACAAAATATGAGCCCTATGAGACCCGTTGTAATGGCAGGTAACGATTGTATCTATTCTTTACGGAGTTCTCAAATGAACAATTTCCACCGCATGGACATTTTTTATTTCGCTTCCTTCAGAACAGACTTGCACTTACCGGCAGAAATAACTTGGGACATACCCAAAGTTACAAAAGAAACCTAGGAAGCGAGATTTCTTTTCCGAAGAACGAAAATGTCTGTGAATTTGCTTTCTATATGGTCTAGGGCAATTTATATGCCGGCTAACAATAAATTATATCGCAATGACATGCTACGCCAAATCGCAGCGGCATACAATTTTATGCCGCCCTTTACAACGCGCAACAAGGCAGGTTTCCGGGTGCGCGCAGCTTCGTCAAGCTCATGAGCAGCGGATTTGGTCGCCGCTGATGCATGCCTGCGAGCGGCAATGCAACCAGCGCCCCTCTGTAGCCCAAGGTGCCTATTGAAGATGGTCTCGCCCATCGTGACACGCCAGCGAACGGGAATTAAACATACCAGATAGGGCGACGGGGACAGTGCGAAGACACTCTTTGACCGCGCTCAATGGTTCCCGTCGGCGCCCATACGCGGCGCAGCGATGCAGTTCGGCCACCCCTCCCGTGCTCGGTTTACTTCTGAGCGGACCTGTGCATTTTAGGAAAATTCAATTATCCTTTAATCGATTGGGCCTCATTGTTTTTCCCCGTCATACCTCTATGGTTGTTTACTTAGCTTTAGATTTCAATTTATTTCACGCAGTTAACGAACCAACTCGTGGTCAAAATTTGTTAGACACAGTTTTTACCTCTGCTACTGATACAGTAGGACAAATCCTAACACTTCAAAAATTCAGTGACCGTAAAATAATACAAATACCCCTTTACATACCACTCAATAATAGCAGTTTCAGTTCCAAGAAAATAAGATATTAGAAAATATAAAGATATGAACTCTGATCTGAAACAGCATTTCTATCACGAATTTATGACCTCTTTCCATCAACGTTCGTTGACGAAAACCGAGTTTTGTTCACAGAAAAAGTACCTTCCTTTGTTGACAAGTATGTATCTTTGATTACCTTATCTAATTGCAAGACTAACCAATGGTTTAACAAATCACTTCGTAGGTTAAGAAATACAAGAAACGGTTATACTAGAAAGCCAAGCGTAATCCGACTAATTAGGACGAGTATAAAGATTTGTTGAAAACTTACTGTTCTGCAATATTGGTTGTTAAAGATAAGTATTTGAAACATGATCGACCCTCACTCCATAAATCATACTCAAAAACATTTTGGACAACAATATCTCCAGATAATAGCTCAAGTCGCATTACCCTTCACGGAGCTAACAACGCGCCGCTGGCCGACCACGAGTGGCCGGTAGCTTTTAACGAATTTTTTTCATGCCTATTCATCACGGAGGTCCAATCCACAGTACAATTTGTTCCTGATCCTCGCTACCGTTACATGAAACCTATTAACATAACCTCTGAAGGTATTTCTCGGTTAATAACCGACCTAAAATTACCTGCGTCTGCTGGTATTTAAAACATCAGTTCCATAATACTTAAAAACACTGTTTCTGTCGTCATCCGGGCGTCTTCCTTCTGACTAGAAAATTGTAAAAATATTTCCCGTATTTAAGGCTGGTGATAGAAATTCACTTGGTAACCACCGTCCAATGTCGTTAACTTGTATTTCTTGCAAATTACTGGAACACATCATTGCTTCACATGTCTACAGCCACATCGAGTCCAATAATTTCTCTTTTACTAACCAACATAGGTTCAGAGGGGGTTTTTCATGCAATTCACAACTTTTTGACTTTACTAATGACCTGCATTTTAACATGAATAATAGAAAACAAACAGATTGTATTTTGCTTGATTTCTCCAAAGTGTTTCACCAGATTCCACATTGTCGCCTAATCTCGATACTATCATCCCACAGACTAGATTTCCTGACCCATTCCCGGCAGCGAAATTTTTTGTCTTCGCCAACGGTTCACAGTTGTAAATAATTTATCTTGTCCTCCTTGGTACGTTACTTCGGGTGTTCCACAAGGCGTCGGGTGTTGGGGCCCTTGCTATTTTTAATATTCATGAATGATCTGCCTGGGAACATTTTATCTTCCATTCGTCCTTTTCCTGACGATTGCATATTATATCGTAGCATTTCCCATAATAACGACCACATAGCTATTCAAAAAGACCTAATACCTGTTTCAAGTTTGTGCAAGACCTGGCAAGTTCGTCTTAACGAATCTAAATGTACAGTTATCTCTTTCAGCCGCAAGCATGCCAATTCTAGGTTCACATACTCTTTAAACAGCTCTCTCGTCTCTGAAGCAACTTCATATGAATACCTCGGTGTCCACTTCACTTCTAAGCTGTCATGGGCTTCCTATATCACCGCCATTTGCGCCAAGGCCTCGCGATCGTTGGGGTATTTAGGAAGAAACTTAAAAAATTAGGCTCCAACCAATACAATGCAAAAAGGCAAAAAACCCGACGTTTCGAAGCCGGCTCGGCTTCTTCTTCAGGGGTGACAGTGGCCACGCTGCAGCTCCATCTTATAGTCTCACATTTGCTGGCCTCGCACAAAGCCCCTCGCTGCGGCACGTAATCCGTGTGTGTCCACCGAGGGGAGAGTGCCAAGCGAGGGATTAACATTCCCAGATGTGCGTTGAATATGCCACGATTCGAGGAAAAGCCGCTTCCTCCAGTTCGTTTCCCTTTCGAGGGTGGCCGTTCCGGAAAAGTCAATTTTGTGGTCGGCCATTTCACAGTGTTCGGCGACTGCGCTGCGAACTCTATTCTGCTTCCGGACGTCGTGCTTGTGTTGCCTAATCCTCTCCGGCAGGTTTTTGGTTTCACCGATGTACGAGGCGTTGCACCCCGCGCACGGAATGCGGTAGACGACCCCGGGTGCCTTCTCTATTCTCGTCCGGTCTTTGGGGCGGGGGATTAAGCGGCCTATAGTTGTCGAAGGCTTGTGCGCTATGTGTACTCCTACCCCTTTGAAAATGCGGGCCAAGGCGTCGCTTGTTCCGGGGATATACGGCACCGGCACGCGTTTCAGGGGTCCGGCGGTTGCAGTTCTTGAAGAGTTTGTCGCCCTCTTCTGCTCTTTGCGGAGGGTTACGGAGTGAATGAACTTTTTGGGGTAGCCGTTTTTCTTGAGGTCCGCAAATACACGGCTTACTTCTTTCTCACGTTCTGATTCGGACGAGCAAATTGCATCAGCTCTGTTAATTAAAGACGACACAACTGAGGTTTTGTGGTTAGCGGGGTGGGCTGAATTAAAATGAAGGTAGCGGCCGGTGTGCGTCGCCTTCCTGTGAACGGAGAACACCAGGCCCCTGCCTCCTCTTGTCACTTGGGCGTCAAAAAAGGGAATGGAGCCGTCTCGTTCACATTCAACCGTGAACTGGATGGCGGGGTGAACGGCCCCCATTGCGGTTCCAGTTTGTTGTTTGAAAATTTCTCCATTATGCGAAAAATATGTGCTGGCCAAGCAGAATTCCTTCAAACTCTTCAAGAACTTCAACCGCCGGACCCCTGAAACGCGTGCCGGTGCCGTATATCCCCGGAACAAGCGAGGCCTTGGCCCGCATTTTCAAAGGGGTAGGAGTACACATAGCGCACAAGCCTTCGACAACTATAGGCCGCTTAATCCCCCGCCCCAAAGACCGGACGACAATAGAGAAGGCACCTGGGGTCGTCTACCGCATTCCGTGCGCGGGGTGCAACGCCTCGTACATCGGTGAAACCAAAAACCTGCCGGAGAGGATTAGGCAACACAAGAACGACGTCCGGAAGCAGAATAGAGTTCGCAGCGCACTCGCCGAACACTGTGAAATGGCCTACCACAAAATTGACTTTTCCGGAACGGCCATCCTCGAAAGGGAAACGAACTGGAGGAAGCGGCTTTTCCTCGAATCGTGGCATATTCAACGCACACCTGGGAATGTTAATCGCTCGCTTGGCACTCTTCCCTCGGTGGACACACACGGATTACGTGCCGCCGCGAGGGGCTTTGTGCGAGGCCAGCAAATGTGAGACTATAAGATGGAGCTGCAGCGTGGCCACTGTCACCCCTGAAGAAGAAGCCGAGCCGGCTTCGAAACGTCGGGTTTTTGCCTTTTTGCATTGTATTGGTTGGAGCCTAATTTAATCTCAGTTCAGTAACTTCCCAACCAGACAGAAGTCTGTCGAAATGTTCACTTTCAACTTAAAAAATGCCCCTACTGCGTACGAAAGCTGGCCTACGTTACTTTTGTCCGTTCTCAACTGCAATTTGCTGGCCCTGTATTGTCACCTCACCAAAAATATCTTAACAATATGCTTGAAGCCATGCAGAATATAGCAGCACGCTTTTTTTCCCGATTATAATAATTCTCATAGCATTACCCAGATTAACCATGATAATGACAACCCCTTACATGGTGCTTTGTGTCTGCGGGGCCCCGCCGATTTTCGATGTGGCATCGGAGGTCGTAGGCGAGAGGAATTTCGCTGTCCGGCTCATGTCAACTGCTGGAGGGGAGGGGAGCGGGGCGGGGGGCGGGCACGGGCTCCTCTCTGTTCGACTGCTTAGGGGGCAGTGATGATGGGAAGGGCAAGGCATCTCCGGCTTCGTGAATTGTAGTGCCCATTATGGCCGCCATGTCGTCTGCGTCTATGTATTCCTCCAGCTGGGGCCGCAAGGACGCTCGCTGCTTTGTTCTGGCAGCGTAGAAGAGTGCAATTCGCATGATCGTGGCTCAACGAAAGACAGAAACGGCACCAGGTTGTCTGGCAGCACCGGCGGTAGTGCCCCGTGTGATAGCATCAGAGGCACAATGCTGGCCTCCCGCTACCTCTATTAGTACTGGCAGAGTCATTCAATGCTTCTCTGGTCCAGAAACTCCCGGCCAAGTATGGTACGGGGACAAAGGCTACCACGAGGGGCGCCCCGCAGATCAGAGGGCATCGGCCGCGGCTGCCGCTGCAGCTAGATCAACAGGCAGGAACGCAGTAGCAGCATGTCTGTTCACAGCAAATTGTTTCGTCACTCACAAAATGACAACTCCATTTCCGCGGCCCACGGAACATAAAGCGAAAGCGCTCTGCTGATAAGGCGCCGAGCGTCCGTTCCCTGCCAAACGCACTCTGTCCCCTTCCTCTGGTGCCCTCTGATAAACACCTAGGCAGAGCACGAAGCTCTCCCATAGCGTGACGGCGGCGTTTCATGAACAGAAAAGCATTGAAGGACTCTGGTATCGGGCATCCCTGCACGGTGGCCTGGTGTGGGATGTTCTCCAGCGAAGTGGGGCTGGACGGGATGATGTAGTATACCCTGCTTGTTCCGGTCATGTGCGCGAGGTCGGGTTTTCTCCAGCCGTCACGCCCCAAGCGTTGAACACGGCCGAAGCGTTCCAACTGCCGCACAATCAGTTCATTGGGAACCCTCGGCGGAAGCCAATGCACTTTTAGCGCAACTTCACGTCGGTTAGGGTTGATGACCAAGCAGTTTCCCCTTCACAGCTATCTCGGTCCGTGTTGCAAAGACTTCCATCTCGTTCTCGTAGCTGACGGTGATAATACAGACGTGATTGTACTGGGAGGGGCCGAGACATTTAACTGCCCTTAAATTCGTGATGTTCTCAAGGGAAGATGCGAAGTCATCGACCCCGTAAGGTCGCGCCGAAGGATCTTCGTGCAGGAACAACGCATTCTCGCTGAGCGTGCCAGTGGGGAGCGTGGGCAGAACGGTTCGGTAGGACGACAGGCCGGACGGGACTGACGTTGCGGGCTTGTCACGGGAAAACCGGACCGACGCGGCTGCACCGGTCGACTTTGGGGAGCTGTCGCTCGGCATGGCCTTCCCCGACGAGAGCTGGTGTGAGACCCAGGGGTCGCGGAACGAGTTGTCGTGATCTGCCGGAGAACACTATGTTGCCTCCTGCTTTTCGCCTGTCGGTCAAAATTGGGCGCGGGCTGCGTGGCTGAGTGGATCGTCCAGATTTCATATCGGCGCTGTGCCTCCTTGAAGCTACGCGTAACTGTTTGCAAAAAACGTGCATCTCATGTCTCCGAGATGTGTTAGCAGCAACATATGAAGTCACGCAAGCTGTGGCAAAAGCAAGAACAGTGGTCCCGATCGCAAACATCACGAAGTGAGGACTCCTCTAGCGACGACAAACCATGGTGTCTGGGATTATTGGCACTTTTATGCAAGTAAATACGGCTAATCTCGCAGGCCGCGTGATTTGGAATACGTGCGTTTTGCTTCGACAATCGAATGAAATCGCAAAAACCCCTGCGTGACATTGGTAGCTGTCGTGCATACGCACTCTTCGAGATAGTGCTGCATCACAGATCCGTGGGCTTTTCGCCACAGGATTCGCAACGTCCGCTGCATATAGAGGGCGCGTTACTCAACCCGGCGATTCCAATATGGGGGTCCGAGCGATAATCAGAGGCGTATGTTAGTGCTCCGGTTCTACCCCGGTTATCTGCGATTATCCGATCTATCATCATTTCAGGGCCATGTTGCCCTTCACCCGCTCATTGTCGTGGGACAACGTCATGAGGCAAATAGGAACCTTGGATAAACGAATCCGGTGCTACACCGAGGGCGAAGCAGTGTATGGATGCTGGGAACGTGGTGTGTTGTGGCGTGAAATGTTAGGAGGTGTTATCTGTCACACTCCAAGACCTTTGCCTTCAAACTTCGGCCTTGCAAAGGAAACCGCACATACTTGAGTTCATTTACGGCAATGGCGGCTCACTGAAGGTACGCAAACGTCATTGTTATCGCTGATGCTAGTCACACTAGCGAACGCATTGTAGCAGGCACACAAAGGTTCTCGCGCCTTTGAAAACAGGCTTTCTCGCACTTCGAGGTGACGTTTTGCTGCGCGCCTGTTTGTTTCACAGGTAGAGGAAGCAGATGGGATACTGTTTTTTGTATTTTTTTATATTCTACTGCCTTGCGGCACAGCGCGCAGGACTTGCAAGTGCAGATTGAAACGCACTGTCCACAGCTGCGGGAGCTGCCGGGTTATTGATATTTTTTTAATTATCTAGCGCGGCGGAGAATGTTTACAAAACAAGTGTTTTTTTCTCGTAAGGTTCTTTATGGCTTCGATTTGGTACATTCAGGATATAGATGCCCCATTTACACTGGGAAATGTTGCAACGCCGGTGCCTTTCGGCGGGTTCGCTCACATCTACGGCGTTTACACTTCACAGAAAATGATCCGGAACTCAAGGTATTGTTTTTTTAGTGATTGGTGACTTTCAGTTGCCGTAATGATGTTCTTTGTTTCCCAGGCCCACTGTTCCTACAAAGCAGGAAATTCAGAGAGATGCAAGCACCTCATCGCTATGGTGATGTTTGTGTACTGGTAAGTACTATGAAGTTGTTACCATTGTTTTTTGCTTTTTTCCAAATTGATTCACAACGTTTACAGAAAAGTGCACAAGTAGAGCTCAGTTAAACGGAGAGCTAAATCAAGCTTATCACAGTGCTTGAGTTAGGCAAGCTGGGGGTTTGGACAATGGTGCCAAATTGCCAGCACGACACTGTCCCTGCTACTTCGTTGTAGTAGTGAGCACGTGAAAACCGCAGTAGTTATACTGTGTGTTACAACTGCAGATTTGCCGCCACACGTCATCTGGTTCCAAAGTGCCTTCGTGGGACTTGTGTTTTGATCTCGCTCTCCAGCAGCAAGATGTGCTATAATGAAATGTCTTCAATTGTGAAAGGCTTCGTTGAGGACTTGAACTGTAAAGATTTTATGGTAATGAGTCACGTTAATAAGGTAATGACTTTGTTAATGAGTTTAGGTAGGCAGGAATACCAATGAATCCCACATAAAAATCTTCGACCGTGTTCCCTGCACTGATAAAGAGTTGATAAACAAGCAGCATCACTGCAGGTCATTACCCAAAATTTCGCTGTCTCAGTTTCTTCTTGATGAAGGTCCAGTGCAACCTGTAACTCATTTTCTTTGAAATTTTCATTTTCAGACATAGCCATCCCGTCATCCTAATTGAGGACAAGAGCCCGGAGCAAAGGAAAACGCGAAAAGCTGTCCAACTTGTTAAAGAAAAGCTTGTTTATGTGAAGCACGACGACGAAACTTTGTTCTTAACCGCAACGATGCGTACGTTTCACTAGTGCGATTGGGCATGTTGCTTCTTGACCTGGACACTACACACTTCATTGTGTACTCAGCTGTGGACCCACTCATTGTAACAGTGAAGAGGTGTAACACGCACATAGATGAGCTTGTCCGAAGGCTTCAGTTTGTCTACTTCAAGCACATTTTGCCAAGCCTTGCAGCATTGGCTTAGTGTGTGTGATGTTGAATCAACCAGCACATGCAGTGATAGCGAGAGATGAGGCTACTGACTGTTCCTATTGCTAAATGGCAGCTGCAAATACTTTTATGTGGCAAGCAGTGCAACAGTCTTGTTCATTTTTGACGTTTGCTGTCAGTGTGAATGTCAGCCATCTTTTGGTTCTCTAAAGGCACACTGAAGTGATTTGTAAACATTGCGGCATAACCAGCGCTAATTGCAGACCGGAGTCCCCAGGCCATGTTTCGACCACTCTGGGTGCGTTTACGCGAATGTATTTAATAGAAACATCAATTGGAAATTGCTCTTCCCTGTGCATCCTCGCCCATTTTCTGTGGCGTTTTAGTGTGACGTCAGGAAAAAATGAGTTGGTTTCACTGCGCCACTGCACGGCTCCCCGACCTTCTCACATAGTAAGTCGGCTCAGCGTTTATTCCGCCCCCAGGCAGCACAGGACTGTTCGGCCTTACTCAAGCCAGTGTAATTTAGCCGGTGATTTTTTGCCCGGCCTTTCTCCGGCAACCGTGTTCGGCCCGTGTCCAAATGAGGACCTTTTGGCCGTATACGGCCGTACTCCCATTATGTCCAACGGCCAGTGTCCGTCGGCCATTCGACCGGCTTACGTTCATACGGCCAGATTACAGCCCTAGGGCTCCGGCCATCCCAAATCCACCCATGTGCGGCCGAAGTACGGCCACCGGAGGACAGCTGAGATTCGGACGTCAGACTCCAGCCGGACTAAAGCTGCCGGAAATTCGGTCGTGCTACGGGCATTGTAGTTCAGCCACATTACGTTAACTGTAGTGAGGCCGGTGGACGACCACTGCATGCAGCGCAATCAGATGACTCAATCGCGCTGTCCAGCAGCACAAACCCACCATTTTATGTCCACTGCACCCACATCAAAGTGAGCCCGCGCGCAACCACCAGCCGTCCAGCCTTCAGCGCAGCCTGGCTTAGTTATCAGCGTCAGTTTACACAAAAATAAATTATTCAACAGTGCTCACAAATGGTTGTTCCTTGAATTGCTGTGCCTCTTTTACTGTTGAATACATCAAATATTCATTTCTTTGCACAGCTGGAATAGATGTATTGTCCAGGTAATAATATCTTCAGTGGGGCGGCCTACCTGTAATAAACCAGGAAGGAGAGGGGCGGGGGCGGAAGGCGCATACTTTAGTGGGTTGAATTTCACGGAGATGAAAGTACCGCTTTTAGGCAATTTCTCTTAAGACAATACTTTCATGCTCTGACTAAATCAACTATTTTTATAACAGCTGCTTGACCAGTTTTTGTGTATATAAAACCGGTGCGAATGCCTTTACGAAGTGGTTCGGTACTCCACAAAACACTCAGCAGCATTCAATATAATTTACTTCAACACAAAAAGTATGTCCAGTATTTGCCAATTTTTCTTGCGAAGAAACCCGATCAACTTTTCTGATGATCTTTCACAGGGCTGATCCTAGAAGAGATCAAGAAAGCACTTTCAGTTTCAATATATTTTTATGTTATTTTCACGAGTTACTTTCACAGTCCTTAATAGTCCAAAAGAACTTAATTTTCCTCTAAAGTCGTACTACGTTAAGAAAATTTTAGACGTGTTGCGAATAAAGCCCTTCTTCAGATGGCTGCAGTTGCATCCCTCTGTGTTCGCGCATGCAAAGGCGTGAGACAAGAGTTTCATATGTTCTTTTAAACAAATAACTTAGCAATTGTAGTATTCATACAGCAAACCTTGCATACTGCAACGAATAAAGCAATAAATGTTTCATTGGTCAAATTTGATTGCGTAAGGTTCTCAACCCGTCGGAGGCGAACTTGCGGCTCCGCAAGTTTATTTATTTATTTATTTATTTATTTATTTATTTATTTATTTATTTATTTATTTATTTATTTATTTATTTGTGTTTTTATTTGATACCGGCTTGCCCTTGCATCAATTACAGCAGGGAGATACATAACAATAAGCATCAAATATGAGGCCAAATAACAAAATAATTCTACAAGGCGCGGTGAAAATCGTCATTAAAACAGTGGATAAAATTGTACATGGAAGATAATTACACTCTCATCTTGATCTAAAATAAAATGAATAGCCCAAGCCGTCACCTTAAAGGAAAGTTAGTAATATGCTTCAAGCTACCGATCCCACTTTGGATATGTAGAATGGCGCTCGGATATACTTCTCCCCTTCTATTCCAGTTTTCAAATGATAGATATTACGAAAAATTTTCAACCTCATTTCGTCTATGATCTTTCCCGTCTTACCATTTAAGCTTACTTTTACTTTCCTTCATCCTAAGTAGACAGTGCCAATACCTAATACGAATCGCACTGCCCTATTCTGTATGTGTTCGAGCGTATCAACCAGCTCTTTGCTGTAGGCATCCCAGAAAACACATATGTACTCCTACATTGATCGCACATGAGTGAAATACGGTTGTTCTTTCAAGTTAGGTGGAGGTTCGCTTAAATTTTATCTCGGAAAGCCAAAAACACGTGCAGTCGTACCTTTTATGTTGTGAACGTGCCTATTTCACTAAGAACTCGTTAAATAAACTCCTCGTTATTTATATTCCCGGGCCCTTCTTAAAGCAGTGTTATTTACTGTATACGCATTCAATTGGAAGGAAGGTTTTCTTGTAAAGTTGACGTTAACACACTTTTTGAGATTCAACGACCTTTCTGAATCAGCACACCAGGATGTTATTAATTTGAATTATGCTGCAAGTATTCGGAATCACGTTCATTTGCAATAGTCCTGTAACTTACAGTCATTCGCCAACATTTCTAACAAAGATTTGAGGCCACACAAACAAAAGAGGGCCCGCCACTGAGCCTTGGGGAATTCCTGAGGTCGCGGGAACATATCCGGACGAACAACCATTGAGAGCGACCAACTGCTGTCTTGGAGAGATATACTCGGCTATCCATGCAATAACCGATTAATTCAGTTTACTGCCCGCAATGTACTAACAAGAATGTGCTATGAAACAGCATCAAATGCTTTTTTGCCGCACAAGGAAATTGTCAGGTACTTTCAGGTTATCTATTGCTAGAGCCAAATCGTGCGTGAACTCAAGAAGCTGCGCTGAGCAAAAAAAAACCCGACGAAACCTGTGTTTGCTAGGATGCTAGGATGTTTGCTAGGTGGTTTAACCAAATGTGTCATATCCCATGTGTAGCTAATCTCAATTTCAAACACCGCAACTAAATTAACATCCAGGTTTCGTCATTCACAAGGCTCTGTTGGTATGACAAATTCAAAATAACACTTCTTTCTAAATAGGCAGTCATATATTCCTATGAGGTAACATATTGCAGGGAACGAAGTTGATCCTACCAATGCACGAGCTTAGCCTCTTCTACGTTTATCACAAACAATATAGCGCACATTGTTTTTCGCAGTATTACTGTGAGAAGAATAGCCGGAAACTTGCGCTTTTGCGCTTCCTTGCCTTTCTTTGGTGGGGAGTCCTTGACATGGCGCCGGTCGAGCTCCTGCGTGGTGGCCGCTTATTCGACACCATTTAAGGTCACTTTGTTGTTGAACCACCGCCATCTCGGGTCGGATATCGCTGCCTGGTGGATGTCTCTAATGGTCTTTATTTCTTGAGGGGGCGATCAGCCTCGAGCTGATGCGTCGACGAAGCCGACGGTCGAGGCGTTGTAGCGGCTATGGTGTGGCACAGTCTTCTTGTGGCAATAAATGGCATTTCGATGGCCTAAACGTTTCCCTGGTAATGTTCAGTGAGTCCTTGCACCTTGCCCGTTCACCTAGAACGCTCTTTACTGTTTGACAAACGTAGTTCGTTCATTTAAAACGTAGAAACACCGAGCGGAAAAAAAACGCGTCCTCGTCATTCTTCACCCAGGGAAAAACCGGTCATACATCGGCGGGTCTTATTCCAAGCACGTCTGTGCATGAATTCTCGGTGCCCAGACGCGCGCCGTTCTTCGCATAATGACGTATAACCTGATACCTTACGAAGGCCGCTCTACTCTTGAACACCGGTTGCCGAAAATTCTGCGGCCGTTCGCTTGCCGTAATTCGGCCGAGCACCGCTAACCAAATGAAAAACGTACATTCTGAGGCCGTAAGTCGGCCGGTATCCTGTATAACACCGCTGCCCGAAGAAAACGAATATTCTGCCGCCGGACGCACGGTTCATTGTTGAAAGAGCGGATGCCCGGCAGCCGGGCTACGGCCGGTCTCCTTTCGAACACCAACTGCCATAAGAATACAGATATCATGTGGCTGGTCGCTTGCCATGCTTCGGCTGAACACCGCATCCCGAAGGAAAAACGGATGCCCTAAAGCCATGGTCCGGCCGATTTTTTTCTCAACATCGGCAGCCGAAAGGCAACTGAATATCTGGGAGCCTGGCAGCTGCCGTTGTGCGTCTGAACACGGGTGGCCGGATAAATACCGCAGCGCTGGTTGCCGAATTTGTGCCGTTCATCGTATGATCAGTGGCTCCCGAACCTAGATTGTGGCAGGACATGCCAGAAAGCGGCCATAGGCGGGCCGGTCTTGGGACACACTTTCTGTGCCGCCTGAGGCCGCCAATGCGTCGTCGCAATTCGTTCACTCAGTTGAAACTAAGCCACGACACATTTGTCAATAGAATAATGTCCTTTTATTTAGTTTGTTAGTTTGTACACTGAATCAAGCTCCTTGTCCAAGTCGCTTCACACAAGCTTGCCAAGCGCACATGCGACGCTCCGCTGACTGGTGCGCTTGTAGGAAACTCAAAGGCTAGTTGAAGGCGGGGGAAGAGTCAGCGAAATAAGGAAATCAAAACAACTGAAATGTTTACAGTACAGCGTAAAACTGGGGAGCAGGAAACACTTTTTTGCGCTGGGTGAACAAGCACAGCAGTCAGCAGCACGACCACACATCCGCGAACGCTATTGCGTCTAAGAAATGCATTTGATAGACGTGACATATTGTGGAAATTTTGGGGGCGCTTACTGCACGAGCGCTACACGACTAGTCATCTAAGCTGCTAAATTGCTAAAAATAAATAAAAGTTTACTTTTTTTATAGATTATATAACTTATATTTCCAACCTCGGCAGTGCGGCCTCGTGGCCGAGTGTTCGGTAGCTGATTTGATTGATTGATTGATTGTGGGGTTTAACGCGCCGACGCAACGCAGGCTATGAGGCGCGCCGTAGTGGAGGGCACCGGATTAATTTTGACCACCTGGGGATCTTTATCGTGCGCCAAAATTTCGTACACACGGGCGTTTTTGCTTTTCGCCTCCATCAGAAAAGCGGCCGCCGCGGCCGGGAATCGAACCCGCGACCTCGTGGTCAGCAGCGCAACGCCTTAGCCACTGAGCCACCGCGGCGGGTGAGTGTTCGGTAGCATCGGGTATGTTATTTTGCAAGTCGCAAATGAAATCCCCGAGGGTACGCCGTGTTCTCGTTTTGTAAGTTGATTTACTTATTTTCGCCCAATATTTTCTATACTGAATTCACCATTTTTGGGCAGTAAAGTTCTTTGCTCACCGAGTGAGTTCGCAGAACACCTGCAGGCTGACGCTGATGCGCTAGCAAGTGCTCGTTGGAGTTCTACTGCCATAGGAACCGACTGCTTGCTGGCAGTGGGCTCAGGACAGAATGAGCAGACCCTTGTCATGGTGCAAACGCGCTTTTTACTTCACAGGCATGAGTGAGGAAAGCTCCAAACGTGGGGAAAAGCGCATAGCATTTCACCGTCTGCGGTGACGTGGAGGGCGTTCATCCACTGCGTAGGCCTCGGCTATAGATTGCTACGACTCCAAGCCGGCCTGGTAGGCTTATTTGAAGCATTTTACAGCCGACAACATTACAGATGCACGGTATCGTGATTATTGAGATATCGAGAATGCCCATCCAACGATAACGTCGGATGTCAAGCATGTTGTTTCACAGAACCGAAAGCAAAACTTGTTTGAATGCTAATCTTAGACATCGTCCAGTCAGGTAGTACCTTTACGTGACGTGACTGCGGTTAGTTGTTGCAGCTGCCGCAAACCGCACATTATAGTTTTTCTTCTTTAAGCTTCACGAAAATAAATACCGCCTTGTCGCCCGGATAAACGATCAAAAGTGTGTTCATTTGAGCCAGTCTACTCAGTACAGTGCAAGCATAAACAGGAGCCTTATAAATTCAGCTCAGTGTCCGTTTAAGTACGGTAAAAGCCGTTCGCATGTTATGCAGCGGGCACCCAGTACCTAGTATTTTTGTTTTGATTTTTTTAGTTTAAATTCACCCTTTTCTTTGTTTGCGCTTTTCAAAATCACACCAAAGAAACTTTTGTATATGCTGCTGTTTGAAGCAACTGGTGATCTATTCTGTGATGCTGCCTTAAGGACAATCATTTTATTGATGTCAAGTAACGGCATTTTAAGCTGTAATAAATATACTGATTTCGTTTTACAAAAATTGTGTGGTGTGTCCTTGTACAATATTTTCATTGAGCAAAGCCAGTTTTAGTGAATATCTCTAGAGTGATGTGCTGCATGCTGTTCAGGCTTTATTACGAAATCTAAAGCAAACAAGAACACTAGTGCAAGGCAAAATAACGGTAGTACAAATGCATTCTTTGCATTTATAACTTCGCACATTAATACCTTCAAGAAAAAATAAAGCGCACATAATTTTGTGGGCGCTGTTTTTATGCATACATAACAAGAGCAGCTCAATTGGAGCACGATGCTCTTAAAAAACATGGCAACGTGAGTGTGTTAGTTGCCCTATAGGACGAGGGAGCATTAGTTGACAAGATATTCACAGAGATGTCGGTGTTGAAGAGAGTTGTGCTGGTACTTGTTCGGATAAAAATGGTCAATAGCGGTTACTCAGACAATCAATGTATTTGAGAAATATGTCAGCCTTGGCTGTTTTTGAAAAGCGCCCTTGTGTTCGCAATTTGGTGCACAATAAATATCCGCAGGTGGACAAAATTAAACCGGAGCCCTCCACTAAAATTAAGCAAAATAAAACCGAAGCCCTCAAGCGTAACAAAAAGGTCTCATAAAAGTACAGGAAAAGACCATTATTCGAACCGAAAGAGGACACCATCTCAGTTCGAAATAATGAAAGTGAGAAATAACAGTAAGCTGCAATTGTGAAGCCGTAACACTTTGCGTCTGTTTAAAAAAAGCCTTGAAAAGCCTATGATTGCGTCCTGTCTTTTGGCCCTAAAGCCGACAGTCAGCACTTTTAACAAACAACAGTATTAGAACGCCCTCTCTTTGCCTTTTTGAAAACTCAAGAGACGGGTGACATTTCATTCATGACTTCTATAGCAGGAGGGCGCACTATTATCACGAAGCCATGGACGACGCAGTTGTCTTGAAGGAGAAACAAGTGTATTGGAGCGAACTTGTGCTCCCCTGACAACTCAAAAGAATACAGACGCGGCGAAGCAGTGGTCAACAAAGTGACTTGCACAGGCGAGTGTCTTCGAATCGAATCCCGTGGGGTCTGCTGTCCAGGCTTTTATCTTTCGGCACAAGTGTTTCTGGAACCGTCGATTCACATCCAGAACATTGTAGATCGCAGAAGATTATTCTGGGCTAGTGATGTTAGGACAGAACAATCCGCTTATCTGAATTTGATAGCCCGTGTGGCATAAAATTAAAGAATGTAAGACGCGCTTCGTTTGGAACGCAGATAACACAGCCGGGCGTGGCCCGGCAACTAAAAAAACAATAAACAAACCCATACATGGTTGGCGGCATTACCCCCCTCTAAAATAAAAGACAGTCGGCATTACCCGATGCTAAAATAAAAGACAGTCCGAACGAACAATAAAAAAAGTCCGTCATCTTGCATAGTAATGCTTCAAGCGAACAACGTGGACGACTTCGGGCCGCGTGCGTCGTCGTGATGTTCCGGAATCACCACCGGGGATCACCTCGTAGGTAAGTTGGCCGACACGTCGTAGAATCTAGCAGGGTCCAAAATACCGTCGCAGAAGCTTCTCACTTAGTTCGTGTCGACGGATGGGAGTCCAAACCCACACACGATCCCCAGGGTGGTACTTAGCGTCTCGGCGTCGGAGGTTGTGGCGCCCGGCACCCACCAGCTGCTGGTTCGTTGTACGAACTCGAGCCCGCTGGCGGGCCTCCTCCGCACGCTGAAGGTATCCTTGGACGTCGGCGTTGAGGTCGTCGTCTTCTACGTGCGGAAGCATTGCGTCGAGCATCGTAGTCGGCCCGTCTTCCGTAGACAAGCTCCAACGGCGTCATCTGCGTAGTTTCCTGGATAACCGTGTTGTACGCAAAGGTGACATACTGTAGCACTACGTCCCAAGTCTTATGTTCAACGTCGACGTACATTGACAGCATATCGGCGATTGTCTTGTTCAGGCGTTTCGTTAGTCCGTTCCTTTGGGGGTGGTACGCCGTCGTTCTTCTGTGATCCGTGTTGCTGTAGCAAAATGTCCCTTGCATCAGCTCCCCAGTAAAGACCGTTCCGCGGTCCGTGATTAAGTCTTCCATGGCTTCATGTCACAGCACAACTTGGCTCATAAAGAACTGTGTGACTTCTTGTGCAGTCCCCCTCGGAAGAGCGGTGGTCAATGCGTAGCGCGTCATGTAGTGTGTCGCTACAACAACCCACTTGTTTTCGGATCGGGATGTAGGGAACTGGCCCAGAAGGTCCATTCCAATCTGTTGGAAGGGCCTGGATGGGACGCCGATCGGCTGGAGAAGTCTGGCGGGTCTCGTCGGTGTCGTTTTTAAATGCAGAGCATTTCAGTAACTCACGATGTCACCCGCGTTGACGTCCGTAGTCCGCACCGTCGTTGTCCCTACATATAAAAAATACTATCCGGCGCCAGGTTTCGATCCCTCGACCCTGCGGGCGGAACGCAATGTACATGGTGCTCCACCCACTGCGCCACAAAGCCGACACAGAATGGGACGCTACTAACGTGCCTTATATCCTTGACTCATTCAAATTACTGCTGACGAGCGCTCTCTCGTCAGCAGTTGTCACAAGTGCAACAACATTAACGTAACGCAAAGTACTCAACGTCATGCGCCCCCGGAAATGCTCTGCATTTGATCGTGCAACCTCGCGGGAGGGATGTTTCACTGCGTCTTCCTACTGGCCAGTACAGTCGTCGCCATCTGCAGGATGGTGTGCAACCCTTTGCGCTGATGGCGCGCGATTTGAAACGACATTTCATCTTTCCAGTCGACTAGCTTAAACGCCTTCATCCTTCTAGTCGATGATACCGCATCACATTTGCGCATTGTTTTTTTAATACCGGTGGAACAATATTTTGTCGCTGGCAGTCACGGCAGCTCCGGACGTAGTGGGTGACATCGGATGCAAGGCGGGGCCAGTAGTACTTCATTTTGATTTTCCCAGTTGTGCGAGCTGTGGCGAAATGTCCGGAAGACGGGTCGTCGTGGGACGCTTCCAAAATTTCGTCACGAAGAAGACGAAACATATTTATTTAGGAGCACAGTCAGTTGACGATGGTGGCCGCCTATTTTGCGGCGACCGCGGCCGCCCGGGTGACCAGCGAAGCTCGCGCCTCCTGGTCTGGGCAGCGCAACGCCTACTGCCACTGCTCACATGTGGATATGTTCGGATAGGGATCTCTCGGCCATCCCCACATAAGGTGCTGAAGGGTGCCGAGGGATTGGCAGGCAGTACAGTCAGAGAAAAGTACAGGGCTGGCTGAATTAGGTATAATTTAGCGGGATTGGGAAATGTGTTTGTCTGTAAAAGACGCCATGTATGTTCTTGCTGGATGGTGAGTTGTGTGTGTGCCGGGGCGTATACGCGGCGAGAGAGGTTGTAGTGGGTGGTAATTTCATTGTAGGTGATCATCCGGTCTCTAGCGGATCTGGTGCAATGGTACGGGAACGTGCTGGGCCCGGCTCGGATGGTGAGTTCTCGAGCCATACTTTGGGCCACTTTATTCCCCTCCAGGCCTGCATGCGCCGGAGCCCAGATGATTTCTACGGGGGAAGTTGCGGGTGCTTGTTGGAGAATTTATCTGTGAGCGTGCAGCTGAATGCACGCTCACAGATAAAAATAAGGTGGTATGCCGTGAGTGCCGCGCGGCGGGTAGACGCCATGATCACACGTTCAACGCGCCGTGCTGTTCTACTATTGCCTCGCGCATTACAAGACTGCGTGCAAAAACAATTTATGAAGACGCCACGCCCGCTCACTCTCCTTCCGCAACTTCGTAAAGATGACAATGGAAATATATTACTCATTTAACTGCACTCACTTACCTACAAACAAAAACCTTCTGTATTGTTATTTTTCGCCTCCTAAGCACTGTGAATGTGCTATAGCTGTTTCAGTTTTCCATTTAATTATCTCCTGTTTTAACGCCCGGACCTTAAAAAATGTGAAGTGGCTTCATTGATATTCCTTCAAGCGAACCTTGACCACACCCGTGCCGCCACCGGTCATCTTGTAGATTTTATAAAATCGAATGACGTTGACGTCACAGTGATGTGTGATCCATATGTTCGTCCCAGTCGAAAAACACAACAGGAATTTCTGTCGCACAACAGAAATTTCTGTCGCACAACAGAAATTTCTGTTGGGACTACAGGATAGTCTGTCGTGCGACAGGAATTTCTGTAGTACAACTACAGAAAATCTGTCGTACGAGAGGCATTTCTGTCGCACGACAGGAATTTCTGTAGTACAACTACAGAAAATCTGTCGTACGATAGGCATTTCTGTCGGGACTACAGGATGGTCTGTCGTGCGACAGGAATTTCTGTAGTACAACTACAGAAAATCTGTCGTACGGCAGGCATTTCTGTCGCACAACAGGAATTTCTGTTGGGAAAGCAGGATGGTCTGTTGTGAGACAGGAATCTCTGTAGTATAACGACAGAATGTCTGTCGTACGACAGAAATTTATGTAGTACAACAGACATATCTATCAAGCGACAGACATTCTGTAGTCCTACTACAAAAACCTTTGTAGTATAACTACAAAATGTCTGTCGCATGAGACATTTCTGTTGTACTACAGAAATTTCTGTTGTGCAACACCCTGTAGGCACTACGCAAATTTCTGTTGCACCACAGACTGTCCTTCAGCCACCACATTCAGCATTCCGTAATTACTATTATTATCTGCCATTGATGCGACAGAGCATTTTGTACTCCCTTTTTTGTAGTGTGAAAGAGAATTTTAGGATATTGCAAAAGTGTCACATGACAGACCGTTCAGTATTGCTACAAAATCTCTGCTTATACGTACAGTTGTTACTACAGAAATTTATCGTTCCACAGAAAGTATACAGAAACCTACACATCAAAGAATTATAGATCTTTTCTGAGGGGTTATTCTTGAGCATTATTCACCACAGACATATGCCTTGTAAAGACATATACCTTGTACTCTGCAAGAAACTACAGGCCGGCAAGCAGATGATCTGCCAATAAGACAGCTGCAGTAAAGCCTGTTTGAAAGTGGTACTACAACATTCATCACCCAGGGCTCTATTCTCAACGCACTAAATTCACCGTGAACGGTGAATTTGCCAGAAGTATTTTCTAGCTTGCAATTTCGGTCACGTGTTTCCGGTTGACAAAGCGGTTGTGGGTACTGAAAGTGTATAATTCTTGGCTCAGCAATGAAAAACTAGACTAAATACAGCGGACCTGTTTTTTGCTATTCAACAAAATACGGCTCGTACGTGACCTCTCTGTGAGTGGCTGAAAAGATGTGACATAATTTGAACAGTTGGCAAGAACGTTTACGGCACACATGGGCAACTTCAGCCTGTGTAAAAGTGACACGAGGTTACGTAAAAACTTGAAAATGGCGGCTGCTGTTGCCGTAAAATAGGGACATTTTACCGACCTTCAGCGCTGTGAAAACCCCGTGAATTTGCAGCAGGCGCAGTTTCGCATGACGTGCGGTTGAAAGCTGTTTCCTACCAAAAGAAATTATAGTTCTGACCATTTCCAAGTCAGCACGATCATGGAGCATACAAATAACGTGCCATATTTTGTTTTTATGTTTGCCGACAAAATAAAAATTATTTTTTTTGGTGTAACAGCAACATAAGAGGGCAGTACAAGCCTCTCCATGACAAAAAGAACTCAATGCATGGCATTTGTCCACACTCGATCCTCCCAGTAAATTGCCAAAATATAAATCAAGAGAAAAATAGCACTTTTGAAAACTGACTGTTTTATTCATTACTGTGCTGATTGAAGTCGAGCTTGATGAATGAGTGAATCGTTGGCATTTGTATGCTCAGCAGTTATTCAGCGTAGCGCTTCGCTGCCCTTACCACGCCATACAACCAATGGTCACGGCCGTCTTTTTGTGTGATCACACCATAAACATGGAACACAGCAGCAGACGATAGCGTGGCGGTGATAACGCAACAAAGCTTGCATTGAAGCAGAGAGCTCAACTACATTACTAAAAGCAATTGAAAGAAAGAAATATATACTGTAAAAAAGATTGTCTCTAGCTCAACAAACTTTGCTACCTTTTGTACCGTTACTTCATCGCTTTGCGGTGTTGATGCCAATTTTAACCTGAAGAAATGTTTCCCTTACCAGCCTGAGTTTGTGCGGTGTTGATGCCAATTTTAACCTGAAGAAATGTTTCCCTTACCAGCCTGAGTTTGTTTTTATATCTTTTGTGTATAGTACCTTGGTTGTGATCTTTGAGTGAAGATTCAAATTTCACTACATGTTGTCATTGCTATACGTGCATTATGTCACTGATTGCTTAGGTTGTGCTCCTACAAAAAACATGGCGAATTCACTGTGAATTTGTGCAGTCGAGAATAGGGCCTCCAGTTGCACTCTGGAACCAGTTTTCAGTCTGTTGTTTGATAGACAATATTTTGGTTGTGATCCCAAAAGAGGCTGAAAAATAGTTTGCGAGGTTTTCTGGCAGCAACCTGAAAAATAGGTAGCTGTACGTATTTACAAGAGAAAATACCACAGCTGCATGGCGTCTTGCTTTATAAATACTCAAGTTGGCCATATTTGAGTGAAGCATACTTTTGGGACCACTATACTTTTTTAAATAAGGGAACTACATTTTGCATAAAAACGAATGTATACAAAAAACCACACAGTACCCAAACGAGTACCAGTGACAAAAAGTGTGTTATTTGCCCAATTTATTTCTTTCTAGAAATAATGTACGTAGAAACACTTTTTACGAGTGTACTTAATCACCTTATTTTGGCTGTTTACTCCTCAAATGCTCCACTCAAAATTACAACCTACCGTCAAAGAAACACCACAAAGCAAAGGAGGATAGAGTTTATTTTGATTGCAAGAAAATAAGCTGTATTCATATGATCGATGACAAGACTTGCAATACGCTTGGCTAAAATTATGCACATAAACAAAACAAATATCAGCCCATTAATAAAACCAGGAGGGAAAGTAGACCACATGAATGTCACATACATCCACAATTACATCACAAAAGTTCACTTACAGAACCGAGCACAATACTAGTGCTTGAAATTGCCGGCATTTGGCTAAGCAAAGGAAAAACACAAAATAACTTTGGTCCCAAGTTCCTTTAAAAAAAGCTCATCAGTTGCATACATTTCAAAATAGTCGCACTGGGGCTAAACAGTAGAGGACTATAAAACTGCTCACAAACATTTTGTTGCGCAGGCTGTTTGTCTGCTTTAAAGGTACGCGGAAGACATGCTGCAACTTTCTTCCACTGACGAGATTATCACAACGGAATAACATCACATTGGCAGACTTCAATCAACTAACTAATACACTCGGGCATACAGAAGAAAGGGTGGCCATCCACTAATTACTTCTCACCAGTTATGATGTGATGCCTCTCTACTTGGTAATACTCAAGATGAACCGAAGGCAAACAGAATGAGCAGCTAGCTTTACTGCTATTCCACTTGGAGTGCTGAACTGTTGCCAGAAAACTTGCCTATTGCTATGGCTCCTGTTTGTTGCCAAGGTCCCAAATGATATTTAACAATCCTTGACTCAAACTTTAAGTGTTGCCAGAAAACGTCGTAACCGAGAGGTTCAGACCATTTCTTAAAGTTCTTTCTGTCCCCTGAAATGTTCTGTACACAAAAAAAGGCAGAGCAAACATACCTCCCATTAGCAACACATCTCACTGGAAAAAAGTGCACAAAAGTGCACACAAAAAATGTAATCTGAAAGGGGGCATGAAGGCAAAATAAAAATTTGTTTCATTAAAACGACTGCCTCCTCTTGATTTACAAAAAAGTGATTTATCACAAACTACAACCTAATTTATCGCAAACTTCAAACGATGAAGATACTAAAGAAAAAATATGACCCCCCCCCACAGCCACTTTCCGACAATTTTAATATCACAGTTTTGTTCGTGTGACTAGCGATCACGGAACTTAGCCTTTACCTTACAAAGCACGTTATTTTGCACACACAGCACCAGGCTACCCTCCTCTGGCGTGCCCTGCATCGCTCTCTCTCAAAGCTCTTCTCCAACACCACTGTTTATTGGAGCGTGATCCTCTGCTCGCGCTGATTTTTAACAGCGGAACTGTTGTTACTGGGCGTAAGTTCACCACTGCAGGAAAGAATGGCCTGTTCAGATGCGGGGGACCTGCCCTACCTTGTGGCACCTGCTGCAGCATGAACTAATTTTCTAGTCAATTCTAAAATTGTGAGGTACATCACTTACATAAGAGACATCTGCTTCCTGTATATAAAAACACACAGCAGACGCCTCACCGGTTGAGTACAGACAAAGATTTTTTCCTGGAGGTGGTCGGTTACACTTGTGTATGTACTTGACATGTGGGAAGCCAGACTCGGAGATAACGAGCTCGTCACAAATGAACACCACCATTCGCACATCCAGCAAGGCAGAGCATATATGGGTCACCAGGCAGTACTTCCCATTATTTACTTTGACACACGACGTGCACGTTTTTACTGGTCTTGCATAGTGGTTTGTGTGAACATTGATGCCATTTAAACAAGCACGGGCATAGAACGTTATGCTCGGAAGCAGCCCGTACTTATCAACAAAAAGTTGTTGCACTAGGCTGTCAACACGCATTGACAACAATGGTGCACCTAGAACTAGATGTTTCTCTGGACTGAACTTACGGGCACTCACAATTTTATTCTTCCTGCCTTCTAAGAATGCACTCAGCGTAACAAACGTTGCCGCTGTGGCCAACCAGGATTTCATCACACATCGTTCTGCAATTTGCAGAGGAACATCTTGGCCAGCTTTCACATGCTTAAGAAGTTCCCCATTCGCACTTTCAAAAGGAAATGTGGAGGTTCCCCATAGAGGCCCAACCATTTCAACACTCTTCGACAGGTGAAGGAGCTGGTGAACGTTGTAAGTAGCTCCACTTGGGCCATACAACGTGTACATTCTAGAGGCGAAACACACAAGCAACTTCTCAGCCTCTGCTATATCCCTATCGTCAACGGATTCCTGCATAAGAAAAACTGCCTGACAAAGCAGAGCAAAGTGCGTCAAAAAAACAACTGGCAAAACACCCTTGAGGCATGGGAGCGAGTAAAAAAGAAGCCAGTAAAACCACTCAGATGCTTTCCACTGAGCTCGCTCCTTAACAGGCCGTGGAAGGCGGCAGAACGTGTTAGGGGGCTTCAGCGAAACAATGCGCTTGTCTAGGACTTTCTCATGCTACCCAATGTACCAAGTATTCCCTGTTGCAGTCATCCATAAATCTAGCAACTGCTGCGTGACACCTTCAAGAACACAGTGCATCACATCTGGGGGCATGCAACACACCATGTTGAATCCCTTGAGCTTCATTAGCGGGGATGGGCCCCTCATCCCACGCACATCACGCTCCTGGCTGTTGAATGCTGCTTGCATGTCCTGCACCATGCTCCTATGCGTGCGTAGTGGAGCTGCTTGTCTGGAAGGAATCCACCGAATCGTGCCTGGAAAAATACACATCGCAATTAGGCTGGTAACATTTACAATTTAAAACTCTCATAGCACATAAATGTGTAATTTGTGCCCATGCATAAAATATATTTGCTGTAAATACATACACACACACACACACACACAGACGTGCACGTGCATGCATGCACACACACACACACACACATGCACGCGCACACACACGGTAGAAATACATGCATGCAGTAATAAGCATAGACTCCGAACGGTCAAGTTTGCCGGGAAAATGTGTTAGAAGTGGAGGACCTGCACAACTTCAGAACGGCCGAGCCACGCCGCCGCCTTAAGCGTTGGTGACCGCTATTTTGCAAAGGTGAGTGGCATAACGTCACTTACACACATATCTGCTAATAGAACAACAATAGCAGACACAAATGTCATTTTAAGAATCCTCTAACAAAACCACGTGCTGAAGCCAGCATATCGCCCTTGCTTATGAATACAGTACGGTGGAACAACTACAAAGGGTGTTGCCAAAGCTGTGCATTGTTTCGTAACTTTTTTTTTATTTAAGAAACTCATACCGGGCGAGCGTATTTTTATGCTGATGTGAAATGCAAGCAGGCTGTTAGCAGGCTATTCTCCGTGTTTGGTCGGTTTAGCAGATTGCTGTAAGATACACATACCGGGGGAGCAATGCAGTATGCTGGACTGTACAATATTTGGCAGGACTTATGAAACAAAGGTTGGGCCATGCAGCAGTGACAACCACGATTTACGTTAATGGACTGCTGCACATGGCTTCACTTTAGGCAAATGAAATAACGGCTGATGAGCAATTACCTAAACACGTGTAATTCAACCATTAATGAAAATTTTGAACTTACGGTCTACGGGAGTCCCCTCTTCAAGGCACCACGGGCAGCCGTAGTAGGCGTTGTATTTCATCATGTTCAACATCGATGCTCTTGCAGGTGAGTCGACACAGAAGCATGTTACAAAGAAGTTTGACTTCACAGGAATTTCCTCATACTTCCACACTAATGTTCCAATCCGGTTGAAGGCTTCGACAAAAGCTTTCAAGAAGAGCGACGCTGGAGGGTGCTCCTTTGCAAACCAAAGCCCTCCGATAAACACTTCTCTGAAACGAAGGTTAAACTCCAGCTCGTTCATCATCATCAAAATGGGCCACACACTTGCCCTGGTCGACTTAAAGACAGGTGCACCATCTGTATTGAGGGTAAGTGTAATGTCACTCCACCTCATCTGCAGCTGCTTCCTGATGCTGAGATAGATGCGTCCATGGGTAATGTCTCGGTATACTCCACCCACAGGTGATGCAGCATTCTTCAGCCTGTCGTAGAGGTGGCAAGTGTGGCGTGATATGACGTCATACAGCTGCCTTCTGAGGTCAAAAATAAGAAAAAAACTTCCCTTCTTCATTAGGTCTTGGTCAGCGCTTGATGTCTGGCATATAATGGAGTTGAGATCCTCAGACCTGTTCGGATTCTTTTCACCAAGGTACGCTAGGCACGTTTTGCAGTAGAAGTGAATACCAATAGATTTCATGCGATCTTTCCACAGTTTCCGGATAAGAAACTTCGAATCAGGGACTACATTGCAGCCGCAGAGAGTGTTAACGAGCTTCAATAGCCCCTCCACTTGAGAGCAGGACAGCCCTGCGTAGACAACATATGACAGGATGAGTAGAAGGGCCTGAGCCTTTGATATTCTCTGATTCGGCAAGGTTTCCTTTGAGCACTCCTCCAAATAGCTGCGAACATCTTCGTCGTTGAGGTCCTCACTGCACTCCTCAGCAGGTTGTTCACAGCCTTCCGAGTCGTCTCCGTCAATCCAGGAACCATCTTAAGCATGTGCAGGTTGTTCACAGGCTTCCGAGTCGTCTCCGTCATTCCTGGAACCAGCGTCATCCACACCACGAGCTGCACAATCACCGTCTGAAGCACCGACAGAAGCTCCGGCAGTGCACCCTTGGTTACCGCTGGACGCCTGCATCTGTTGCTGCTGCTCACCGTTCGTGCTGCCACCATCGCAGTTGTCAGCGCTGTCATCTTGTCCTCGATGTTTAGAACGCTGGTTATGGAGCGTCTGCCTTGGAACCTCACGCGGCTGACCGGGCTCCAAGTAACGGCGGTACCGCTTTCTCGGTGCTCCGCTCATTCCTTCAAAGTTCAGCTGCGTGCCCGAAAAAGGACTGATGCGCACTTGCCTTCACAGAAGCGATGAACGGAAAACGGGGGTTGGGAATGGAGTGATTACTGTAGTGCCTTAATCCAGTCTCAGGCAGCGTGATTACAGTTGTTAACAACGCTCAGCAAGCAGGAACGCAAAAACAAAGCACCGCAAAAAGTACACCATGGCGGAAACAGAACCTCACTCCAAACGAAGCACACCACAAGTTCAACTCGGCTCACAAGCCATTCTGAGTAAATGTGGAACAGTAAAACAATAATTACGTGCGAAACAAGTCCTACGTTGTATGGGTACAAGATAGAACGCGCGCACGCACAATTCAGATCGCCAACACGGTTGAGATCGGGGTGGGGTGGTCCGCAGTCAAGGCATAGCCTCAAAACAAGAAAAAAAAGGGATAGTGCGCCAGTTGTTGTTAAGCATGTTGATGAAAAATTCAAAAAAAAATTTGCAGCAAAGTATGAGTATCAAAGTACGCATTTACACATTTTAATAAAACACTTTCTTTATATATACTTTTTAAACAACCCACCGCCGTGTCGGTTATGGTATGTTTGGATAAATTACATGCAGTTTCTTCCACTTCATGGGACCGATTGTCACTAGTTCGAATCGAGATGGTATTTCGAATTTTTTTTCTTTTTTTAGTGTCTTGAAGCCGGTATTGCCGAAGTTCAACCATCGCCTCAATGCAGGAGACGATGCTTCAACCCGAGAAATAGAGCCAGAGCAACTTGATAACGCTGAATTTGTCTTTGTGTGAAAAGTTGGTGGCCGCTGTTATCAGCCCAGAGACCTCTTTTTATTTTTTTTTTCTAACGACGAGGCTTCCTGTCGTGGTGTGCCGGTGCTTCTCTCTGCTTCACCGGCCAACTTATTTACACACGATGCAATGGTGTACCAGTGCTTTTTGGGGTGCCGGGCCAACGACGGTTGGATGGGCCCAAAATAATTTAGTGTGGCCGCCATGTTTGACGACTTTCTCTGTTGGAGTTGCAAAGCAGCTGCCCAACATACGGTAGCAATTTTTCAACTAAAAAGGTTTACAGGAAAAGGGTGCGGGCCACAGCCACACACGCGCTACTTAGAGAGGCCCAAATTTCTGGGATATGGAGTCACGGGTAAAAAAAAAATAAGATCGAAGGTGGTCCTAGTGTAAAAATACACGGTTCGATTAAGTGAAGCAGAAGTGTCCTGCATAGCTGGCTCTCGTAGCTCGTCCATGCATGATGAAAAATTAATGAGCGACGACGATCAAGCGTAGTTCAGGAAGGAATTGCACAACTTTTACCTCTTGCGTCACACGAAAAATGAGCGACGACGACGATCAAGCGTAGTTCAGGTAGGAATTGCACAACTTTTACCTCTTCGTCACATGAAAAACGTGGCACATAGCTTAAATGACAAACTGCACTTTGCATTACGTCTGCACCATGCGGCCTTCCTGGTGCTCCAGGGTTTTTTTTTGCCCTCGCTTGAATGAATTGCCTTCATTAGTTCATTTTTGTTGATATGTAGATAGTACCGCTCACACGTCTTGTCCACATTCACCTATTCATCAAGGAAAACACCCTTTACACCGGGGCATTTGTGCCTGGCAAGCACAAGTAACTTCATTCGTTTCCAAGTGCTGAAGTACGTACGTCCACCAATCGTTCGTCAAACGCAGAAGGGTGTATGAATGGCTGAATGGCTTGTTGGTACACTGTAACTCCAAGAAAACAGCTCAGACGTTGTGATTAAGCTAGAAACTCACAACACAGGTGCTGTGTTGGGTGTTTCTTGCTTAGTCCCATCGTCTGTGCTGTGTTCTTGAAGTTCCTCAAACAGTTTCTTTAGCCCTTCCATTCCTCTACCTTTTTATACGTGACACAGGCCAATTAGTGGCACAGGGCAAGACAGGGCAAAACTCCGTCCCACAAGTAGGCTGCCGGGACAGCGGGACCACAGCCGCAAAACCGGGACTGGTCCCGCCTAAATAGGGACGTCTGGTTTACTGCACTCGATATGGTATGATGGAAATGAGTGAAATTGTACGCCTACGTAACCTGGAACAACGTGTTCTTAGCGTGCGTGTGTAGAGAACGAACGAGTGATTAACATGAACACTGCTGTCTGTTTAGATATGAATACAAATCGGACATGTACGTCTCTAACCCTGGCTACATCACGTCCGTGACGTCCGTGCGGCATGTTCGGCCGATTAATTCTACAAGTGTGACAATTTCTTTTCAGGTGCTAGCACGTCGTAGCCACAGATTGACGAGCATGAAGGAAAAAAAACATACAAGGCTTTCATATGTTTAAATGCTTTGAAAAGTTATGTTCTTGGGTTGCAAAGTAATTAATTGAAGACTTGCTTCAAGCTTGATGATCTCATGTTGGGAGGAAGACGGACTTAAACATTTTCCGATCGTTTATTCAAGCTGCAGTGTTATTATGCGTGTAATAAGGCAGGATAATTTGATTCCGTGGTGTTTTTTTTTCAAAAAATGAAAGGGGCAAAAAATTATACGTTATTGAAAGATAACCTAGCGCAAATTTTAATTTGGGTGACTAACAATGTGCACACAATGCCTACATGCAACGAACGGCAAGGTGCGACGGCGCCTACAAGTAAATCTCTAGGATGTATCACTCCTCCGGACAGCGCAGCAAATATTCCTGCACCATGATGATTTTGTGTTATCTATGCGAGTAAGCATTAGATATTATAATGAAATTACATCAGAAACACCTTGTAGTGCCCCAGTTTATTTTTATTCAAGAAAACTACAATTCCCAGCGAACTACTTTCCACGCAGCGGAAGAACAAACTGTGTGGGGGCAAAGGGGTGCGTGTGTGTGTGCGTATGTGCGTGGTGTGTGGTGTACTGTGTCTGTGTTGTTCGCGGGTTAGTCGGTTTCTCGACACGCAGCCATGTATCTCGCGATACAATATGAGGGCGAGTCCGAGAAACACGTGGTAAAGCATGACACCGTCAGTAATTTTGAACCGACTGACATTGACGACTACGACAAAGCCAAGTTCTACGAGGCGTTTTGAGAGGGGGACGAAAAGACGCAACGCGGGTATTACCGCTGCAGGATTTTGTACATAGCAGGTGTGTTGATTTTCGTTGGCGTTACTTCGGCTTCAAAGCAAGTGTTTTACTTTGCATGCAAGTAGATCCTTGTAGTCTATGTACCACTTTTTTTGCACTTTTGAAGGTGCCAGACTAATTGCAGTGAATGAGCCTATAATTACCGTTTTGAATAAATTATTGGCTGGCGCAAACGTCGAAATCACCCGCCCCTCTTGTACCTAAGGCTGGGGCACTTCGATTTGCAGTCGCGGACTCTCCGCAGACTCCGCGAGAAGCAGTCCGGCGTTCGATTTTCCCATGTATCCCTATGGCTTCGGGGAATCCTCGGTCTACATGCGGCTCGGCTGCCGCCGTCGTGGTATGCGTGCCGTACTCTTGAATCTCGCCTACAAAATCGCGTCGGGAAATTGCTCGCTCGTTGGCGCGCGTACCATCTCGCGGCCCTAACTCACGCCCTCCGCCGCGGTTCTATATTTCATCCTGGCACAGTTCCCTGCTCTTTAGAGTAAAGTTCATGACGTAAGTCATTGTCCGTCAACGATAAATGGAAGTGCATTGCTCAGTCCACCCCTATTTCTTATGGCGGCTGAAGCAAAATACGTGTTCATCAGTCAGCTGGACTCGGCCTGAAAGGCTGTTTCTGTTAGAGTTCGCCGGCTTTTTTTTTTCGTTCAGTCTGTGCAGCTTGGCTATCCTTTTCTAAATGTGTCTTACGCATGCAGCTACAGTTTAGAAACTGACGATAAAGATGGGCCACGTTTGAAAAGGCGGCTTGCTTTCTAAAGTATTGTTTTTTTAAGCAGAAGGTCGACTTCCTACGAAAAATGCGTCTGCGGAAGATGTACTAAAGAGATGAACTTTCAAAATTTGAAGCAAAAATTGCCTTGCACTGTGCCTTCAATGTCATTGTTCATCTTTATCACAGACACCACACGCGAAGTTGAGCTGTGGATTGAGAACCGCGGCAAGAGCCGCAAGCGTGTAGGACAGGGTCCACTGCCAGCGACGAAAAAGGTGAGGTCACCGTAGCTGCCATGTTTGTGACCCACAAGCAGGACGAAAGGCTGCCCACTTATCTGGTGCTCTTATCTTTCGGAGCCCTTAAAAAGCTGAAAGTGGGTTGCAAGAAAGAGTCGTGATGATGTCATGTGCAAGCTATGTATAGTCACAGAGGTGGGCCTTAGTGCTGGCAACGTTTCAGTCTTTTGTATGGGGCCATATACATAGTGTTTGTGTGACATAACCTCTGTTGCTATTGCACTTTTACTAATCCCTGGGTACCTAAGCATGCCCGTCACGTGGTTCACGCACTGCAGCTCATGCTGGTGTGCTGTGCAAAAGAGATGCTCTATAAGAACTCTGATCTTGTAGACAGCCATTTCCTGCAGCCAGGGCTCCAAATCATACATATAGCATTATCCAAAGTAAAACTAGAAAATGGGCCTTGTGTGGACGTTACAAGTCTCCTTGTCAGCATTATTCATTAATAGATGCGCCGAGACAGACAAGAAGGAAACAGATTGCTGAAGCATCTCAGAGCAGAGGCAGCACATGAAAATGAGGGAGACCTCATGTTTGGAGCAGACCTGCAAAATGAGCCGGACCAAACGGAAGACCCTGACCAAGAAGTAAAACTACTGCGGGAAGCGGTGCAGGAGCTGCCAAAGCTCAAAAGGGACCTGGAGGAAGCACGGGAGGAGGTGGAGACGTTGCGCAAATTGAACAGAGATCTGCAGCAATTGCTCTGCGAAAAACTTTTTCACCATGGTACGCAAGCGATATCTGGCCTAATGTTTGTTTTTGTGCATACTGTGATTTTCTTCATCTATGTACTGACCTGGCTAGTGCTGGCTTCTAAGTAGATTTCGCTGTTGTCTACGAGAGCACTAAGTTCGTTACCTGCGTTGCTTTTCATTCTACATAATACAGACTGTTCAGGCCTTTTAGATGCGACGCTGAGAGGAGCATCTCTTGCCGACGGCCCTGTCCTGCGTCTGTTGTCGTCGTCCGCGTCCGCACAGCTGCGTCTCTTCTCCGCTCACCCACTCTCCCCTCGCCGTGATAGCGCGCCCTCTCCCCAACATCTGTGGCGCGCGCAGTGCGGCGCCCTCTCTCACTCCGCCGATTGGTGGCGCTGCGCGCGGCGCAAGCGCGCTGTGTGCATGTGCAGCGCTTTCTCTTTCCGCGGTCTCCTCTCCTTCGGGCGCGCTGCGCATACAAGCAGAGTGCCGCGCTCCGGCCGGTCTCTGTCGACGGTCGTCCGCACTACGCTCTCTCTCTCTCTCTCTCTCTCTCTCTCTCTCTCTCTCTCTCTCTCTCGCATTACCCGACGATTGCTTACGCAATTCGAGTAATCGACCCAATGGAAACGCACAATGGAACCCCCTTCAGCGTCGCATCACACCAGGGTTCCCGCGAGGGGAGGTGGGCGTAATTTTTTTTACAATTAGCTGTCGGGAATGTGTGAAAAGTTTCAATGTATGTTACTGTCGCTGCATTAATGTTTTATCAGCACTCTGGCGTGTGTGACACATGGGCTTGAAATTAAAGAAAAGCATGAGGGGGAATTTCAAGTTTGGGTTTTACGTATTTAGGCTATATTGGGCTGTAAGGTTCTTGTATCATAGTGCAGGCCTGTAAAGTACTTTGGACAACATGCCTCAGGCTCTTCACACAGTGCTGAAATCTTCCACACTACCGTCCTGGTTCTTGCCACCAACAGAAAAAAAACAAGTCGCTTTAGCTGGCAATGAACCACCATTATTTGTTCTGCTGTGCCTTTTGCTGGTGCACCTGGTTATGATCAGAGACGGAATGATGAAGGTATTATGAAATAAGCATACAAGGATTGGGAGTCTGCAAAAGTTCATTGTTTGGTTTGGATTGGACATTGTGATAGCTGTGCACTTCAGAGAAACTGCAGAGTACAATCTGCTCAAGCAGTATTGTACACTGACATTGCCCATGCTCCTGCTATGCTGCAGTGCGCACTATTACCTTCGACGAACCGGCACGTGTCACTGACAACTCGAGCACCTCTGGCTGCATGTCAACCCGGCCGAAGGAACCCACCAGCAGCACGGCACCTTCTGCACTGACCAGTAAGGTTGCAAATGCGACTTTCTGTTTTTGGTCAGGGGGAATTTGTTGCCTTGATATCTGAGAATGTAATTTGAACCTAACAAGATTTTGAGTGTGTTTGTTCAGTCTAAGTACAGAAAGGGAATTTTTAAAATGGCCACAAAGACAGAAAAAAAGTTAGTTCATTAAAAAGTGTTTTATCCCAATAACAATGATGCCACTCTTATCGCAAACTTCAAACAAATAATCGAGATTTCGGTAAAATATATGCAGAAGTTTCAACTCCCCATGTGGCGTCACAGAAAATTGTTTGTTATTGGCAGCTGCCGACCTAAGCCTCTGCTAGATGTGCAAAATATGAATTTTAAAATGCAGAAATGAAAACGAAACCGATGTAAACTTTGTTAATGGTCCCGTTGCAACATGGCCTAGAACGATGTGCTATGGCAGCTAAACGGCCTAAAGTCAAAACCTAACTTTGCAAACGGGCGCTACTTAATATTTTTAACCAAATTTACTAAACATTACTGGCGCAGAGCAACCTGTCTCCCGATTCAATATTGGGGCCATGATAACTGAAATGAGACGTGTATTTGTGAGCAGCACAAATTATTCTCCAGTAGCAGTGACGTGCCATGACCACTCACCATTTGCTCACACAGTTCATGCAAGTTAGTCTCAGAAATTACATTTTTGTTTGATAAATGAAAACGAAACGTTTTTTAAAAATTCATTTTTAAGCTAGCTCAAATAGCTTTACCTGTTACAGAAACGCCATGAACAGTTAGAAAAAGGGCGCCAAAATTGTCGTTTAAATGGAACGGTTTTTCATAGCCGCAGTAATGAAAGAGTGAAAGCTGGGTGTTTTCGCTCAGTAAATAAACCTATATGACAGTGCAGCTCTGAAAAAGGTGACCAGCAACTTGAGATGCGAAACGACGGAGAGAATTGCTTTATTTCTTTGAAAGCTCTTCATTTTAAACTTCAGTAATGCGAATACATGGATAATTAAAACTGTACAATTTGGTCCGGCCAAGTCTCCATAGAAGTCTATGCATAAGGAAGCCTGTTAATTTGAACACAGGCAGGTTCTGCCACGGGTAATTGGAAGTACGGGCCATGGTGTCAGCGACTTGGCATCTGACACATGGCAGGGAAATGCACTCGCTGCCTATGCACAAGACTGTGCCCCCTAGTATTGTAATTAAGGAAGAAGGAAGAGAGAAGATGAAATGGGAAAAAACAGATTTTCCAGGTAAAATTGGGTAAAATTCTAGTCTTCATTGCTGATGACATGGCTGTGGACAGAGTGCGCTGGTGTGGTGTGTTGACAGATGACATAATTGCTCAGGTCAGAAGCACCTTCTGCCGCCACTGTATATTTATTTGCTTGTTAGATCACAAAGTGCTGGATGTCACCTTCAAGGGCAAAAGGCAGACACCCATTACGGACCTAAAGGAGCACCGACACGAAATTTCAAAGCTGAGATAACTACTTAAAAATGCTTCCTCGTTATCAGGAGATATCTCCCAGCAAGTTTCAGCAGCAACCGTTCGGCATAACATATTTTAAATCCACTTTAATCTTCGCCCGCACGAGAAAGCCCAGAGCGCCCGGGCTGACATGACATCATCTGCTACTTGCCCCATACTGTCGATGTCAAGGCTCCCGTGACGAAGCCGACGTGCTGGCTGTGGTTGGTGCGCACTGCTCCGGCGTCTGTACACGTCATGGTTTTGGGACTGGCGTCATGCTGCCCGGGCATGTGGGGACGGTGAAGACCTCGGCTGGTCTGGGTGCACGCGTGCGCTCGCATGCGCGTCCAGAGCGGCAGCGGTACGGCAAGAATGGTGGCCGCTCGGTGTCCGTTTTGTTGAAACCGAAACTGACACGAATAAATGACGCCGTTAATGAATGCTTTTGCTGCGCTCGACTGTCTAATGTGTCAGTATATGATTAGTGGTCTGGTAGGCGAAAAAACTTAATACCAAAATTTCGTGTTGGTACTCCATTAACCAAGAAATTCTTTGCCTTTCTGCTTCACAGTTGCAGTTGGTTGTATTCAAACTTTGACGGCTTCCCTTTACATTTGAATGAACAAGCTTTCACTGTGTAAGCGATGGTGTACGTGCATTTCAAAATTTGAACCGAGAGTATGTAATGAACGCGAAATAGTGCAAGGTCACTACAAATTGATAGCTGCAGCTTACACCTGCCGTACTTTACAGTGTGAGCATTGTCCGTGTGCTTCTGCTAAAGTGTGTGAAAATTTTCAGGCACATCTGCTGCAAATGATCGTGGAAAAGGTGAAAGCGCAAGTACAACGGCAGAGGCAACATCAAAGAGAGCAGCATCACTCTCACAGTTTGGTAAGAATATGAATCCGAAATTTTTTTTTTTGAAAAATGAAATTCCCCTTATATCCGATGCGCCTGCTTGAACCCAACAAAGTAGGTTCTATCCAGCTCCACGAAAGGTGCGCTCGTATAGAAACAGTTCAGTAGACGTTGGCAGTTGTGCTTGTTTTATTTTTTAGTGAACAATCGGGGCAGGAGGAAACCGGACTGGTTGATTCTAGAAATACTGACATTTGCAGCTTGAAAATGTAGTTTTTCGTGGGAAGGTTGGAGGGGAAGGCATTGCAAGTCTGGAATGGTTGAAGTGATCATGTGCAATTTTTGCAGCATTTTCTGCACGTGCCACTGGAACTGGGGCCGGATTGAGCCGGAATGTGCCACCACCTGCTGTGCCACCACCAGCTGTGCCACCACCGGCTGTGGCACCACCGGCTGTGGCACCACCTGCTGTGCCACCACCGGCTGTGCCACCACCGGCTGTGCCACCACCTGCTGTGCCACGCAGTGATGAAACAGTGCCTACACCATCTGGTAACATCATTGCTTTGTCTTAGTGCACCTGTGCTGCTTTTCTAGAAACTATTGTACCGAATGCTCAAAGCCAATTAATATCATAGAGTTTTTTCTATTGTCACAAAATGGATAAGGGGAAATGTCGAACAGAACTAAGTCAATAGTGCCATTCGCAATCTGTGCTTGTGGCTTTGTATTTTTAGTTAAGGGTGACGTCAGAGTTGGTGGCTGCCTAGCTGTTTCAATGCTTTGACCTTACCTCTAAGTAAAATAACTGCTCAAACTCCATTTCACCGTTACATTGAGGCTCGTTAGGTAACCCCTTTTCAGCATGCATTAAGCACCATGAACCTCACCTCAATCTCTCTTCACTGCTGTCTTTACCCCTAACTTGACCTCACCTCATCCTCCAGCACCAAGTTGGTTTGTTAATTTGATATTTTATTCAAATTGCAGGCATTTTTTATGTGCTGAGCAGGCATAGGTACAAGTACAAAAATATATCCATAAAACGTTTGTGCAGAACATGTCAAGCAGACCTGCTCAAAGAATTGCAGCACGAACATCAGCGGCACTGCCTTTGGAGTAGATAATTGTTTTTAATGAAAAAATAAAAAATATTCAAGAAGTACAACATTCGCCGCATATGTGCTCCTTTCGTTGCAAATTTCGATGAAAGACTATAGTCTATTGCCAACTGAATGCTTTTCCCAATTAAATGCTTTCCTGCTCACCTCATGCTGTTCCGCTCTCGTCGCACTCCTCCCATGATAAACACACTAGAGGTTTGCTCAAGTCAACGTAAATTTACAACGGCACCAGGCCGGGTGCCTCAATGCCAGCACTGCCGTACAGCAGAGACACGCGTGGATCAAGGCGTCCTACTTCAAACGTTTCCCTTTACCCTCGTTCATTCCAAGCGAAACATGGAACCTTTCATAACTGTTGCCTTTTGATTTCTTAAAATGCTACCAGAAGCTATAGTGGCAGGGGCGACAGCAGGAGATGGAGTGAATTTATAAAGGAACACTGTAAATATCACTTATGTATTAATTTTTTGCCTCATATTTGCATGTGTTCTTCTTGTTCAACAATGTTGACAAGTACAAACATTGCCACCGGACTTACACATTAAGTTTTGGCTGGGGGTATGTAAATCTATTGCACATCTTCTTTTTCATTTTGGCCGGCTGGCTGAATCGAGTCATAGGCAGACAGGCAGACCAAAATTTCTGCGTTTTTGGTAGCCCAAGAAAGACTATTGTCTTTGCATAATTCAAAGCTTTCTTGAATGACAATCTGACAGTGGCATATGGAAGTGGGAAAGGACCCATCATATTCCCCCCCCCCTTCCTTTTGAACTGTTTGCTAAAGGGGATGGCTTCGTGACAAAAAAAAATATGTGTGGCCTTTAGGCCCTAGTCAGCTATATATGACAAAATGCGACATCTCAGCCTACGAAAAGTAGTCCTGGAGCATTCTGGACTTTCAACGACTGCAGTGTTCTTTAAACTGAGCCGTGCGGGTGCCAGCGTAAATAGCTTTAAAATGCCCCAGCCAACACCATGACGGAAAAGGGCTTTTATTATTGCACAGTCAGTTTTACTGTTTTCACTAGAGATGTCTGCACTTATCACAACATTTATGTTATTTTCTCAGGATCAGCACTGGCTGCTTCATCCAGCTGCACAGTGAGCCCTGCTCCCACAGCAGGAAATGTGGCGGCAACAGCCTCGGCTTCATTTGGTAAGATCTAAAAGACTACTTGGAGGAAAAGTGCTTGGAATGTTCTATATTCAAGCCTGCGTCGTATTACTCAAAAATGATCATGGCGTGCATTATAAATATAGTATTTGCAGCAAAAGTTTATTGTTTAAAATGGTCTAACGTTTTGATTCTTTGGTACAAACTTTTTGCGGTGCGGAAATTTCACCCACTTTCTGGCCATTCCTGTCCTAAACTCTTTTGCCAGTTTCTAGCGTCGCAAAGGAAAACAAGGAAAACTTATAGGATATCTATTTTTTCTCTTGCATTCTGCTTGCAACTCTTTTACCGTTGTTTGAGCTGCATGTGAAACCGCTAGAAGCATTCTCCTGGGTGCAGGTTTTTTGCAGAAACCTCCAGGGTTTCTGCAGGTTTTGGAGAAAAACAGTCCCTCATGCCTCCTTTTGTTTTTCTATCGCTACAAACAGCACAGTCCTTGCTGCTTCAGCCTAGGAGCTTGTAGATGAAATGGCTCGTCCCATCTAGCCTTTTCTCGCACCTCATACATGCACATGGGCCCCGCGTTTGGCTGAAACCCTCAGATCACCCACCAGCTGCCAATTCAGGCTGCGGCAATACTGCAAGTTTCGCTGCTCTTTCTCGCCATGATTCTGCAGCTCTGTGTGCCTCCAAATAAAGCTGTTGACAATCAAAACCTCTAGATGACAGGAAAAATTCTTCTATTACCATTTTATTCTCCCTCTACTAGATGCATAACGTGCAGAGTAACGATCCGCATAGGGCTGTCTCCCACCACCGTCACAGGTCTTCGTTGCATGCTTTTGTCGAATAACTCGCCACTAACTGATAATGGCACGCAATTCTCTCCCTCTTAGAAGTCATTGTCGCCTTTACTAAGTGCACCCCTGTAGATTGCACGCAACGAGAAAGTGGCCATGCTTTTCAGTGAACAGCGCACATGTGAAAGCGCTCTAAAATCCAAAAGGCCCGTTCTGAACATTGTACTGCACTCTAGTGTGAAAAGAACAAATCTTTAACAAATGTCACATATCCCTCAAGAGATGGCACATCATGTATATAAAGAATGCAGGCACATCACAGCGAGAAAAACCGTGAAACTTAATCTTGAACGCCCAAGCCAGATGTGGCCCGACAGCGGACCGCTACGGCCGTAATGCGTTCTCGGGCAGGGCCTGACAACAAACTGCAAAGAATTAAGGACCATCTATTTCTGTTATAAACTTTACAGTGATGGGGCTGTACTTGAACTTGGATGTGGTTTTGTTGTTACTTTTGTGCTGCACGTACTCCAAAAAAATGTGCACCCATAATAAATTCTAATGGGTCGTCGTCTTAGCATCTTCAAGGCCGCATGTTATTTAGTATCTCAAATGTAATTTGTTCTACTTCCCCACCCCCATCTTTTGAAGGACTTGGCACTGGACTGAAGGCCCCTTTGCTGTCAAAGAAAAAACAAACAGGTGTGGGCAGCACATATTCTTTGTAGAAAACCCCACTTTTCGTTGAGGTATACACACATAGCTAATTGGCAAGGTTAGTGGACTGCTTGCAGCCTGGGTGGCTGAGTTCAGTACCTTCCCATCTGTATATGTGCCCAGAATGCTTTTTGCGGCTCAAACTCTTTCTGTTCATTTGTTTACGTAGCTTTGCTACGAAAAAAACCTTTTTTTTGTGAAAGACGGTGCCACGTTTTGACTAAAAAAGCATAGAGCAGTAGTGCGTTATGCTCAATCAGCGGTGCTGTTGCCTTTGAGACTTCCTTCTTTCTTTATGCTGCCTATTTTAAGCAGCCTGATCTGCATATTGAAGATCACTGAATGTTTTGTTTTGTGAAAGTTTCCATTTCCAGTGAATGTGAAAGTTTCCATTTTCATGCCTTATGGTAGCATGGGGGCGGAAAACTCTTGAACAGAGTGTTCGTAATGCCATTGGTTTGTGCACACAGATAGCTGGGCTACACACATTTTTATCACTTCTGCTGCTTCACAGCGTGATAAAGCACTCACATGTAGTTTGGCCGGTGCTTGTGGGTTACTGCTGAATTTTTGTGGGCTGTACGGCCCTTGATTTTTAAATAATATCATGTGAGCACCAACCGGCAGGTGATCAGTGCCTTATCACGGTGAGCAGCAGTGAAATGAGTGAGAGTATTTCGCGTGTACATAACGATCCCGCCAGTGCATCAGTCGTCTGCTAGGCTGCTCCCACAAGCATAACACAACCCCTTTCTGCTGGTACTCAGGTGGCTGTGTTCATCATCATGAATAAAGTTCACGCATTTCGAAATCGTAGTCATCGCATAGCAATGAAGCTAGTTGACTAATTATGACCGCCGAAGCATTGAATGGCAACCTACACATTGAAAGTCTTTATGCCTGCCATTGCTTTCACTCCCAACCTTCTTTGTTATTCACCTGGTTTAGTTACTGCATAATATTGTATATATAACCTCCTGTATATGATTTGTGCCGTGAGGGTTTGTTACTAGAAACTCGAAAGTCTGAAATTTTCATTTTGTACTTCTGTTCCCTACAAAACAGATTTCTTTCTTTTGTGGTCTGCTAGCAGCTACGTTGTGTTAGAAATGCCTGTGTGTATCATGCTAACAGTTGCTGTTTTTCACTTTGCAGCTTTGGGAATTCCTGATGACATCGACAGCACTTGTGGGCAAGTGAACGAGGCTGGTGATGTAAGTGTATTGTTGGTTGTTCCGATGTGTTTCCGTTGTTTGAAATGTATCAAAGTACCTATTAAAAATTTAATGGGTGCTATGCTATACCTGACTGCTTATGCGAGCATCTAGTGAAGTGTGTTGGCATGGACGGGCTTCAAACTGGGGTGGTGCTAGGAAAATTTACAATTTTTTTCTAAACTATTTTATTCATAAATTCAAGGGCGGTGTGGGATATTAGGGTGTTTTTGTTCTGCTGGCCCATATGATGTCACTCCTGCCCATAGAACGTCACTTAGATGCGAAATCTAAGTGTGTTAACACTCCTCCTATATTTTCAGTTAAGTGCCCTACTTGGTTTGAATGGAGGTGGGTGATTTACTGGAGCCTAGTTCTTTTAAATTAAGCAAAGTTGTATTTTGCTTTTATGGTCCCTATAACTTGTAGCTAGGGTTCGCAGTGCTTACGAATAGTTATGCCTGACTTGGTACGTCTTTGTTTTTTCAGTGGATTTGTTTCATTCTTGTGACAATCGTGTGCACCGCAGTTTCAATTCATTTATGGCATCCTTAAAGGCCTGAGGGCATTATATAAGTTCCAGATTACTATTTGTGATCATACCCGCCGCGATGGCTCGGTGGCTAAGGCGTTGCGCTGCTCAGCCCGAGGTCGCGGGTTCGATTCCCAGCCGCGGCGGCCGCTTTTCTGATGGAGGCTAAATGCAAAAACGCCCGCGTGTACGAGATTTCGGCGCACGTTAAGGATCCCAGGTGGTCGAAATTAATCCGGAGCCCTCTACTACGGCGCGCCTCATCGCCGGCGTTGCGTCGGCGCATTAAACCCTACTATCAATCAATCAACTATTTGTGATCATGCGTTGACAGCTGCCTGCAGGTTTGGAATTCCTTTGCACATATTGAGCCACTCCTTGTTTGCAGGTACACCTGGGGCACGGGTCTACATCGGCCACTCAACGTGGGTCAGCCTTATGTCCACACCAGCGGACAGTACGTTTTGTAAACGGCTTGCAGTGGCTCTTTGGGGACCGGAAGTCCTCGCAAAGAGGAGCCTGACGGGCAGCGCGTCAAACAAAGCGGTGTCCAAAGGCAACAAAACCACTTTCAAAGCCCTCTCACCGCTGAAGCTGGCTGGGATGTCATGTAGGTGTATACAATTTTTTTTTGTGTTAAAAATGTCAATGTTCGCGCTGTGTCTATGTGCACCCGTAGCATGCACCAATTCTAAACTTGGCACCAATTAAAAATATAAAATAACTATTGTTTTAGGCATTGAGCCAAGTCATGCTGGCTTTGTTTCTTGCTTACCAGCACTTAAACAGTGAATATTGCATGTGCATGTTTGACGGGTATTTGAATAATTTTTCTTGTGTCTTGTGCTTACATTGACTATGTTGGGATGGTTTTATTGTGCCCCTAATTGTAAAGCACAGTTAAGTAGAAAAATTTAAAAAAAAAATTTGACGCTCATTCTGTGGCGTGTGTGCAAAGCATTACGCCGTGCACCTGGCAGAAGATATCTTACTTGATGCACGCAATTGTACCAGCAAAAATTCTTCATCCTTCATAAACTTTCTTATCTAGCTCCTGCTGGAATTAAATATTCAGTGCCTTGACCTTCATAGTTTTGAATGCGAGGGGCCGTTGGTTCATTCTCTGCTTATTCGTGAATACTACGTGGAAGTGTTCGTGCTCTCAACAATGTTTATGCTAAAGGCCAGTGAAACCTTGCGTGAAAATATAGGTCTGCTTTATTTATGCAAATCACGTACCCATGTCTTCGGAACATGCACTGACAAAGTTCTGCTCTATATGCAGTTGTACCTGTGGAAGTATAACCACTGAAATGGGGGGGTGGGGCAATTACAGTAGAACACGTGGAACAACTGGCTAAGGTATGTCCATGAGGGAATGGGCATATCAAAATTTATTCCAGAATGTATATGGATTGTTTTGGATTAGCTAAAGTTGGATTTCGGGAGGAGTTCGTTTCATAGCAATGCTGCTGGTTGCTTTGTAGCCAGCTTCGGTGTGGCGCCCAATAGTAATGCACGCACAAACTTGAAGGCTACATTTAGGAAAAGAGGTGCGCATTAGAATCATGCAAATGCAGTACATAGCTGGCACTCTGTTTTTTGCTTGCCTTTTTCAGCGGCTTTCTGGACCTACCTGGAGGAACAAAATTGCCCCACCGAGGAGCGCTTCAAGCGGCTCAAGCTTATGAGCCGGTATCTGGCTCAGAAGTGCTCGGACCTGCGCCGCTAAGTTGGTAAGGAATGCTAATGCCCATGTTGTTTCTTTTACCAAAAGTGCTTTAACATAAACTGTTATGGCGGGGAAGCTTTATGCGTTTAATTGTTTCTTGGTTTCACTTTGTATTGATTGTATTGCTCGTCTTTTTTTTAAGTAGCACATAGTGGGGCAGTGTAGTTGCAGAAAGCGGCCCTTGAATGAGCCGTTTTTTGCCCAAAAACCGTGTACCACTGGAAGTCATTTTGCACACCTTTATGGTTAAAACGCTTGTTTGTTTTTTAAATGCAGGGTTCATGGTGCAAAACTGTGCTCGACAAGTGAAGCCATGGCAGTGCCCAGAAACTGTTGTAAAGAGTGGAAAATAAAATGAATAAGTACCGCAAACTGCTTTTTTTTTCGGACTGTGATCAGGCATGTGCAGTCTGCGTAACATCAAACTTTTGGATTGCATGCGTGAATGTACCACTTTTTGCATTGCTTACATTGCCTTTTGGTACAGCTTCCTGAAATCAGTTATTCACTGAAAACAATTTTAAGCTTCTACCAGAAAGGCGAGAATGCCCACAAATGCTTGTTTCTTGGACATATTTTTATTGAAATTGTTACGCATATCGTGCATACTTCAGGTACCTAACAGAAAAAGCATCATGGGAAGTAAATTTCTTATGCGAAACAAGTTGAAATTCGAGACATGACAAGATTTACTACGAAAACAGACATGACAGGATTTACTACAGGACAGGATTTACTACAGACTACAGGACAGGATTTACTACAGACTACAGGACAGGATTTACTACAGACTAGAGGACAGAATTTACTACAGACTACAGGACAGGGTTTACTACAGACTACAGGACAGGATTTACTACAGACTACAGGACAGGATTTACTACAGACTACAGGACAGGATTTACTACAGGACAGGATTTACTACAGACAACAGGACAGGGTTTACTACAGACTACAGAACGTCCCATTCCCTCACAGGATTATTGTGTCGTATTTTTCTGTTGCGTTTTTCGACTGGGGTGGATCTACGATTCCAGGAATACCAGAAAGCTGGCATATGTTTTGTCACCCACACACACCCCGTTCTGTGGTGGTTATTCCACGACCCAGGTTCGACGTGTTCCCTATTTCCATCTCCCCATACATCGTGGCTCTGCAGCTGCAAACTGACAAGCTGGCATTGCTATTGATAGGAGTTTATGCAGCACCATCGGTACCCCTTTCTTGTATATTAACATCAGTAGAAGGAATTTTAGACAGTGATCCTATGGTAAACGTTGCAATTGCCGGAGACTTTAACTCAAGAAATCCACTATGGGGTGGCACCGTTTTCAACAGCCGTGGAGATGAGCTAGCGAAATTTATTCACGCTCGGAATTTACTGCTTTTGAACGCTTCCAGCTCCATACCGACATACGCAACCCCATATGCTGATACCTGGATTGACATCACTTTAGTTGCTGGACCTATCTGGACAAGGGTCACCTTCTGGAAGGTTCGAGACACCCCTACACTTTCGGAACACAGGTATATTGAGTTTGGCCTTCGATCGTCTTCTCTTTCCCGACCGAAACGCCTGACCAAGACTGGAGCAAGACGACTCGCGGAAGAGCTCGTTGAGGACCCTTGGCTTAACGACTTGAACCCACACCACGTGGCGTCACCAGACTTACTCGACAATACTTTAGACTGTTTCGATCAAAAATTTCTTAGGTTAAAACAAAAACATGAACGTGCACCTACAAAATTTAACGGCAATATTTGGTGGACTGATGAACTAGCCAAAGAAAGATCTACTGTTCACACACTACGCCGAAGATATCAAAGATGCCGCGATCCGCTATTGAGGAATGATCTCCGTTTTATCTATTATAGGTCTCTGGCCTGATATAGATGCAGAATAGAACAAGCTAAAGAAATTGCCATTCGAAGAAATTGCACAATGGCGTCAAGAAAAAACATCTTCGGCCTCCCTTTCACCATTGCATTTCAAAAATGCTCCTCCCAATCGGCACTTCCGGCCCTCTTGACTTCCAACGACGACCTAACTACCAACACATTGGAGTCTGCAGGTCCTCTTCTGGAGCGCCTCCTGCCAACTGACTTAACTCAGAATGACACGCTCGCTCATCGTGCCTTAAGAATAGTCGTTACCAGAAACACGTATGCAACGCCGACCGACGATGATGATTTCACCATTACGGAACTTCAAAAGGCAATGAGAGATTTGAACCCTAACTCTGCTGCAGGACTTGATAGTATCACAACCTACATGATGCAACTGTTATTTCTTTTTGCATGTCCGTTTTTGCTTTTGATATTTAATGGTGCTTTACACCTCGGCCACTTCCCACCGCACTGGAAGAAAGCCAGGGTTACCTTTCTCCTGAAGCCTGGTCGTCCTCCGCAAGAACCAAAATCATAAAGGACAATTTGCATCACCTCCATTGTTGGCAAAGTCTTGGAACGGATGCTAAATGCACGTCTTTATTTTTTCATGCACCGGGCGCAACTCCTCCACCCCAAACAATACGGATTTACTCAAGGACAAAGCTCCACTTCTGCTCTATATGCCCTTCGATTACAGCTGCAGCAGTGTAGAGATGAGGGAAGTCTTGCGTTAATCCTCTCTCTCGACTTTGAAGGGGCTTTTGATTCCATCTGGCATCCTGCTCTGCTTTATTTCTTTCGAACTCATAACTGCCCTTCCAACATTTACAATCTTCTGTCGTCGTTTTTGAAAGGCCGTACAGTTCATTACAAGACGTTTTCGGGAGAGATACAGGCAATGACAACAAAAGGCAGCCCTCAAGGATCTCCACTGAGTCATTTGCTGTGGAATGCCTGTCTGTATGATTTCCTCAAATAGGAAATGCCAGAAGATGCGTACATACAGGCATACGCTGATGACACCATAATTCTAATAAAGGGTCGTACGAGAAGACAATTGGAAGGCATTGCGGAGGAGGCGTTGAAAAGAGTACATCGATGGTGTCAAGGTGTCAAGTTGGTACTGAATCCCGCAAAATGTGCCAGTCTGCTCGTATCCCGTGGGGAGCGAGGAGCGATACGTAAGCCTACCGTGAGACTGGGCGGGGTCAGTATTAAGCACGTCACCGAACTAAAAATATTAGGTGTCATATTTGATTGTCACTTGACATTTGTGGCTCATACAAATTATTTGAAAAAACGTATGGAAAAAACGACGGCGGCCTTAACGAAATTTCCCCGAATGCATACTTACGTGAACAGAGATCACTTGCGACAACTTTATCTACACGTTGTACTGCCTGTGGCAACATATGCAGCTCCTGCGTGGTGGTACAGACACCAGCACGACAGCTTGAAGGCTCGTGTGCATTCTCCAATGAGATCTCCTTTATTTGCCGTTACAGGAGCATACACCACCACTCGCACTGCTGCCCTCGAGGTGATTGCAAATGTTCCGCCGCTGAGCATTCACCTGGATATTCAAACTCGATTATTCCTTCTGTTCCACCGGAAGCAAACCATTACGTTTCACACACTTACAGTTAACCCATCTGAAATGGACTTTCCCATTGACGTATCTTCAAGTCATCCGGCACGACGAACTAGCATTCCCTTCCAGCGCTTGAGCGTCCAACAGGTACCTCACACCATGTCACGACCGGGACTGCATGCGTATACAGATGGTTCCCACACTTCCACGTCTGCTGGCGCTGCATTTGTCGTTTTTTCAGACCTGGACACCATACAAGCCGTCCAAAGATACCACTTGGTTTCCCCCACTAGTTCTTTCAATGCTGAAACAATAGCCCTGCACCAACTAATCCATTATTTTCTATGTAACACACCCACTTCCCCGTTGCACATATATACAAACTGCCTCTCCCTACTCATGGCCCTGAACAACCCTTTCACCATTTCAAGCAGCATCCAAATCCTCAAGGACAACATCAGCTCTCTTGCATCCATCGTACCAGTACATATATACCACGTCCCCAGTCACTCTGGAGTCTGGGGAAATGAACTTGTTGACATAATAGCAACTCACGCCGCAACGCGAGGTGTAGATGTGCGCGACAAAATCACTAAGCACATGGTGCGTTCTGCTTTACTAAAAGCTGGTCGCTTAGTGTGGCAGAACTCCTGGTCGACCAATCACTGCAGTACAGAACTGTATCGATGGACCCCGAGTGTTTTGGATATACCGAGGTGTTTCCCGCCCCCCAGGAAACTGACTACATTGTTAACAGGCCATGGACGTTTCCCGCACTACTTTTACCGCCCGCAATTACAGAACAATTCCCAGTGTTTTTGTGGACACAGTGCCTCATCTGTGGCTCATTACTTACTGGACTGCGTTAAAACAAGACCCTACATCCACAAATTGCAGAGGCTCACAAGGCACCCTCTTGAACCACCACACCCGAGATCTCTACTTAATGACAACGCTGCAATCAAAATCCTTACAGACTTTGTGGACTACGTGGCTAGGTCTGTACCAGAAGTTTGACTGCCTCGCCTGTCTTTCTGGAAGCAAACTTCAACAAGATACGAAGTCATAAGCCGTCACGTGAATTGTGTGGTGATGTGTTGCGCAGTGTAGTACAGCAGTGCGGTGATCTGTGGAGACTGTACCATCGGCCTAATACGCGTTAGTAGTAGCTCATACGTCACCTAAGTGCGGTTTGGTGAATGATGAAATCTAGTTTTGGACCACGGTGATGCAGACACGGCAGCGCAGTGAAGTGTATTTAAAGTGAATGACTGTACAATGTGAAAAGCGGTGCAAACTGTAGTGCACGATAGTCTTTACTTTACAGCCGAGTACTGTTAATTTGAACTATGTGATTTTGTGTCACTTCTAGCCGCTTTATTTCTGGTTGATTTGTTTTAGAGTGATCGTTGTGTCCATGGGTCTGCATGTGGTGAGAAAAGGGTCATTGATGTACCAAATAATTTTGCATATTTCTGGAACTCACTGTAATGACATTGCTATAGTGACTGTTTTGCACTTTTTTTGTGTGTGTTCTCATTTTATAACGCTTTTCAACTTTTTTCGCATCTTCACTGTCATATTGTTAGATTTAAAAAAGTAGCTGTGATGTATAGGATTATTTTAGTGTGGATGTAGACAGTAGCGCCTTTAAATGTGGAGTGTGATTTTTTTTTGTTTTTATCAACATCAAATCGGCTTTTTTCTAAACGTATTTTGGCCTAGTGCCTATTTTATTTATTTTTAATTGGCTTAAACCTGCGATAGCTTTGTTGGTGCGGGTTTTGTCCTCGATTTTGTTTAGTTTTTTTTAGTAGGTACATTAGAGGACAGGAAATAAACAAGATTAAATGGGGAAGTTGGGGGTGCTTGTTGGAGAATTTTGAGTGCCGGAGGCAAACTTTTGAACTGCCGTTTTGGAATCAGTGATGATTGTGGAGGCGGTCGGCTTTTGAGTCAGCGCTAATGCTACCGCCGCCTCTTCCTGTGGCTGGGTTGGTGGTGCGGATGGTCAGGAAATTGCGTTGTATCTGATTGGAAGGGCAATGAGAGACGATTGATAAGGCGCCATACCACCGATATTCGGCTGCGTTGACGTAATGGACGTCATGTTTGTCGCTGTATTTTCTGTGTAATGCTTGTGCGCGTTGCGAACGCCTTTTGATGTTGAATTGGTGTGCATGTGTCTGGGTATAGGCTTGATAATAAATTAGAATGGATGTCGTGAGGGAGTGTGGTTTTGTCTTCTGGGGGGTCTGGAGGTGAGATTCGCAACCTCTGGAGAATATGAGCGCCAGCGGTAGTTTTTGAGAGTCGGGTGATTTGATTGACGAGATGAACCTCAATGAGTTCTTCCGCGGTGTTATGCACATCTAGAGCTTCGAATTTGGCAGTGGAAGTGCTCAGGGGCAGTTGCAGCGCTGCTTTATAAGCTTTTCTGAGTATGACGTTGACTCTAGTAAGCTCTGTTTTAGATAGGGTTCAGATAGGGAAGGGAGTAGGTCAGCCTGCTAAGGACAAAGGCTTGAAGTAGACGGAGGCGTTCAGCTTCCCTGAGGCCTCTGTGCCTATTGGTAACTCGTCGAATTAAACCTATCGTTTGTGTGGCGTGTTGTTCGAGCTGGCGTATGAAGTGAGTATTTTTGATTATTTCAACCTTCGGGATTCGGTCGCCTCGCATCTTTATGTGGATATTTGGGGGGGGGGGGTGAGTTTTGCTTTTTTTGTGAGAGTATGAGAAGCTGCGATTTGGCTGGCGAACAGGTGAGACTCGCTCTACCAGCCTCTTCTATCACTATTTCTCCTCCACTTTGTAGAGTGCTCTCAATTTCAGCGTCGCTGCCTTTGTTGATCCAAAGTGTATTGTCGTAGGCGTACAAACCAAAATTAAGATTAAGGGCTTGTTGCAGTTGTTGGGGGATGGTTAAGATGGCGAGAATAAATAAAAAAGGGGAAAGGACGGCGCCCTGAAGCGTGCCTTTTGAAGGGAGAGTCAGGGTGGTGGAAGTGATATCGGCGATTTGTATAATAGCGGTCCTGTTCGTGAGAAAACATCGGATATAATTGTATGTGCATGATCCTGGGCCTATGGAGTATCGCTGTGTGTGAAACATTATCAAAGGCTTTAGTTAAATCTAATGCTACTATAGCGGCATTGTTATGTTTATGCTGTGGCGTTATTATGTCGTGGGACAGGTGAAGAAGAATGTCCTGTGTGGATAGTTTAGGGCGGCAACTAATCATTGTGTGAGGAAGGATTTGTTTGTGCTGTAAATGCTTGACGAGTCTGTTGTGTTTATTGTGCTCCATGAGCTTCCCGAGGGAAGAGGTGAGAAAGATCGGTCGGAGATGTTTAAGCGTGAGTGGTTTTCCTGGTTTGGGGATAAACTTGATTTTTGCGTGTTTCCAGGATTGAGATAAACTGCCTTCAGTTCAATGGTGATTAAAGAAGTTCGTGATGGCTGTAATAGAGTTATCATCTAGATTCCTTAGCATCCTGTTGGTAATCTGGTCTATGCCTGGTGCAGAGTTAGGTTTTACTTTAACGATAGCTCCCCTAACTTCTGCCTCGGAAATCTCTTTATCTAGCTCAGGGTTTTCTGGGCCGGCGTAGGTTGGAAGTGCATCATGGGTGCCCTTGAGAAAGTATGTGTCTATGATCTCATTGAGAAGTGATGCATCACAGCCTTGATGATTTTGAATTGTGTGAGTAAGCCTGTGATTCTGCTCCGCTTTGTAGTGGTTGGGATTTATTAGATGCTTCAGTAAATGCCACGTGAGCTTCATACTCAGGTTTCCCTGCATCTGGTTGCAAATTTCGTACCATTCAGCTTGTGCAAAGTATGTTGCGTGTTCTTGTGTTTGTTTTCACAATTCAGCGAATTTGCGCTTAAGTTTACGATTGTGTTTAGTGCCTCTGCACCGCTTACGAATGCTTTTCTGTACGTCCCATAAATGTAGTAGATGTGAATCTGTAATATCAGCGGGGATTTCCGGGACTAATATTTTTGTGACCAATTCTGTGTCTTGTATAAGTTGCGTGGTCCAGCTTTGTCGATCTTTAAGGTCTGCACTGTTTTGGGAGTCCTGCTTGGCGAGGCGTTGTTTCCTGAATTCATCCCAGTCTATGAGCCGTGTTTGCTAAGGTAGGCTTTTAAATGGGTGCTTGAGTTCAAGATCGGTTTGAAGAATATAGTGGTGACTGGCGAGGTTAACGTCTGTTACAGTCCATTGTGATTTCTTTATGTGTATAGTGAAGGTAAGGTCTGGTGTACAGTCTCGTTGTATGCTGTTTCCTATCCTGGTGGGGGTGTTCGGTTCGTTCTCGAGTGAAAGGTGATGTATTTGTGCTTGATCCCAAAGGTCCTGTCCTTTCCTCGTATTATGAAGGTATCTCCAAGCCGTGTGGGGCGAATTAAAATCTCCAACCATGACTACGCTATCAGCCCAGCTTCCTTGCGGGCAAGTGAGAAAAGTAAGTTAAATCTATGATCTTTGGCCTTAGGTTTACTGTAGGTATTAGGCAGGAAAAGATTGGTTTGATTTCGTTTTGTGGGTAAAATAGTGATGAAATCGTAAGGAATATCGATGGTGTCAAAGTGAGTCCGACTGGCGGGAATGTTTCGCTGTATCAGTATCGCCGTCATTAGGTTCTGTTCTGCTTGGTATGCTTTATATCCCGGATGTTTTGCAGTTTCTCCAGTTTCTTGTAGAGTGATAATAATAGGGGGGTGTCGACATTTTGAATATACTGTTGTAGGACAGCTTTCTTCCGTGAGAAGCCCCGGCAATTCCACTGCCAAATTCGGGTGGTTTTATTCTTTTAATTCTTGATAGGTTGCTGGACCGAATCAGGGGATGTCGACATCTGTAATATCTACCACGGGCGCGTTTGTTGCTTCTGTGCTGGTAATTATTCGTTAGATATTGTTGTGCATTTCTGCTCTAATTTCGTCTATGGTAGACTGCTTGGTGGTTAGGTTTCCTAGGATGATTTGGTGTAACTGAGTAATTTGAACTTTTTGTTCCACTAGAATCTGCTCAACTTTTTCGCCACAATGTTCAAGGATAGGGGGAGTGGATCACTTTTCCTCGAGATTCGGTGTCCAGTCTATGGTGCCTTGCGTTTCGGGGGATTAAGGAATGCTGCTTGGTCAGAAACAAGTGCAGCCGTTTGCATGGGAGCTATGAGTAACTTGTTTTCCTGCTTAAGAGCCGCGTTTTCTGCTTGAGTGAAGAGATTTCAAGTGTAATATTGCGCAGTTCTCGAATTATGTCTGCCATTGGATTAGGGGGAGTTGCGTTAAACTAATCATTTTGCATGTGAGCAGAGGGAGGCAAGCGGGGACTGTCCACCTGTTGGTTGCGTTGTTCCGTCCCGGGGACGTTGCTCGATGTTGTCAGGCCGGCTTCTTGTTGCTTCTTGCCGCAATCTTGCTTGGGTGGTTTCAGCTTCTCCTCCCATTGAGGTAGCGGCGGAAATTGAAACTGGTCGGGCCCGGTGGAGGCTGCGATGGTGAAGGTCTTGCGGGGACAAAACCGCTGCTGGCATTCGCTTGAACCGGTCACATGGCCCCCTCCACAGACGATACACCTGGGCGGGCATGTGTGCTGTTCGGGTGCGTAGATGGTATCACATCGGGCGCATCTTGTTGCTTTTTGCGGCCCAGGGCAAAAGTCTTGCCTGTGGCCGTGTTCCAGCATTGGGTGCAGGCCTCAGTTTTCCGGCGGAAAGGTTTACAGTGGTACGTAGCAGCGCGGTACCTGACCCAGTATGGAACATGGGGTTCATCGAAAAGTATCTGCGCCATCCTGGATGTATTAAGTCTGCGAACGTCGAGAATTTTCAGTAGGGTGTTGAAGTTAAAGATGCTTTGCGAGATCTGCTCTGCTGTGTCCGATCCGGGGACGTTGAAGATGATTCCTGTGTGATGTGTTCGCTGGTGCCGATAGCTACGCCGCCACGTTATATCCTTCGCCGTTGATTATGAGCGTCGAGATGTTTGCGTACCTAGTTGCTCGTGCTTCGTCCGGGGTGCTTACGACAACTAAGTTAGACTTGGCTTGAACGCGCACTTGGTCCTCGCCGTTCGGTGCAACACTCGCTTGGTTCTGAATGCGGTCGGCGAGTAGAACCAGGGGCAGCGAGGCAAGCGCGAGACCGCCCCGCGGTCGGAGAACAATTTTTATGTCACCGGGCGGCAGTGGTTCAGGCGGTTGCCGGTGCGAAGGGTGCTGTCCTTTCTTCCGTTGCTTGAAGGTGTTGTGTGCAGTTGGCGTCGTGCTAGGCGGGACGGCGGGGGTGGTTTTCAGAAAGGCTTGTCGTAGGTGAATGGTGGCCCATCCGGGTTATTCAATTTCTTCGGGAGAGATATCTTCTCCGAGCACGACGGACTCAATGACGAGGTATAAGCCGGCGCCACGGTCCAAAGCTGGCGCGGTCGCGTTCAGCTCAGCCAGCGTCGCACGGGGCACGTGCATTAGTGGCACCAGCGAGGGAAGCCGGCGTGGCAAGCCCATGTAGGCTTAGCTAGGTGTGCGGCGTGGCAAAATGTTCAACGCGCCGAGCCGACCTTGCGCTGCACCAAAAACGAATAACGTGGTATCGCGAGGTTCCTTGGGGCCTCGCGGATCCCGCGGCGCTTCTCCCGTCAGCGTAGACGGGTTCAGCCGGTAAACAGAAGGAACAAACCCGGAGCCGATTGCAGACGTGTGAACATCGCTTGGCCCCCATCACGAAGATCTGCCGGGATGACAAGAAGATAATTCGGTCCCGTTCCGGGGCTGAAATTCTTTTTAACGAGGACGGAGTTTTTCAGGCTGAATGCAGGTGAGTTGTGTTTGAAAGCCCTGGGCACGGGGACGTTGCATCCTTGGAAGTAGTCGATCATGACGTGTAGATCGGGGTCGGCATGCTGCTAGGCGGCCAGGTCGCTATCAGTCACGACTCCTAAGAACGCGCTCTCGTGATCGGAGTCTTCTGGCAGTGGGTCGACGGGCGCACTGGACAGGCAGTCGGAGTCGGAGTGTGTCCTCCCAGATTTTTAAACTACTGTAAAGGCGAATTCTTGCAGGCGCAAGCTCCACCTACCAAGACTGCCAGAGGGGTACTTCAAATTGGCGAGCCAACACAGCGCATGGTGGTCTGTCACAACCTTGAATGGTCTTCAATACACTTATGGGCTAAATATTGAAATGGCCCATAAAATCGCGAGGCACTCTTTCTCAGAGGATGACTAGTTTCTTTCTTCCTTGGACAGACCACGGCTGGCATAAGCGATTACTTTCTCGCACCCGCTTTGCTTTTGTACGAGGAACGCACCCAAGCCTATATCACTGGCGTCGGTGTGCATCTCCGTTTTGGCGTTTTCGTCGAAATGCGCAAGCACAGGCGGGTTTTGCAGGCATTGTTGCAGCTCGCAGAAGGCTGTTTCTTGGCATTTACTCAGCTGAAAGGGGTGCTATCTTTCGTCAAGCGGATGAGTGGCTCTGCAATGCGCGCGAAGTTTGCGACGAAGCGCCTGTAGTACGCGCATAGTTCGAGAAATCTCCGCACACCCTTCTTATCTTTCGGTATTGGGACGTTTGCTATGGCGGAAGTTTTCACCGGATCAGGCGGGACTTCCGTGGCGTTGACGACATGGCCCAAAAACGTGAGTTCCAGCGAAGCGGCACTTTTCAGGCTTCAGCGTTAACCCCGACGTACGGATGGCCTCGAGTACAGACTGCAACCTTCCAAGGTGTTCGTCGAAAGTCCGGGAAAATACCACAACACCTTCGAGGTATTCGAGGCAGGGGTGCCACATCTTGCCATCTAGCACAGTTGCCATGACTCGTTGCAACGTTGCTGGCGCCGTGCACAACCCGAACGTCATCACCTTGAACTCGTATAGATCGTCCGGTGTTATAAATGCAGTCTTCTCTCGGTCTCTCTCGTCCACTTCAATTTGCCAGTAGCCGTGTTCTGATCCATCGATGAGAAGTGCTTCCCGTGGCAGAGGTGGTCGAGGGCATAGTCGATTCGTGGCAGAGGGTACACGTCCTTTTTGGTGATTTTGTTCAGTCGGCGGTAATCAACGCAAAACCATAATGTGCCGTCTTTTTTCGTCACCAGTACAATGCCCAGCCCAGGGGCTTTTCGATGGCTGTATAATGTCGCCGCTGAGAATGTCGTCGACTTGGGTCCGGATGGCTTCCTGCTCGTGAAGAGATGCGGGTGACTGTCGGGTAGGTCGGGCTCCATCTTCGGTTATTATTCGCTGGTTCGCTAGGGGTGTCTGACGTAGTTTTGAGTTCGATGAAAAACACTCGCTGTAGCGACGCAGCAAATCTAACAATTTATTCCGTTCTTCTTGCGGTAACGCCGGATTCACGTGGAAGTGATTCGGAAGCTTGAAGGTATCTTCGGGTGCACGTTTAAAGTCGGCAACCGCGATCACGTCACTTGGTTCTTGCGTTTCTTCGAGGAACGCAATTGCAGCGCCCCTGTTTATACGCTGGTATGTCTCGCTGAAATTAGTGACGAAAACTTGGGATTGGCATTGCGTAAAGCTCGCAATGCCTCTGGCATCGGAGACACCGCGGTCGAGGAAAAACCTTTGGGCACTCTCTACGATAGCGTCCACGTCAGGAACAGCATCTTCACAGTAGACGGTGATCATCAATCTTGCGCGGGGTGGCAGTGTGACATGATCATCGGCGATCCTTAAAGCAGCACGGTGTTCGGTGTTCGGTTTCGGCGTCATGGAGTGATCGGAGGAAAAAGTTATGAACTTGGTCTGTAGATCAATTATTGCACCGTTGTCCGTGAAGAGTCCATTCCAACAATTACGTCGCGGAAACAGTTAGGCAAAATGACGAACACCGCAGGGTACGCTGTGCCGTCTTTGGTGACGCGCGATGTGCACGTTCCACTTGACGTCACGAGGTGGCCTCCGGCTGTGCGAATGTGCGGACCGTCCCATCTGGTCATAACTTTCTTCGGCTTAGACGCAAAAGGTCCGCTCGTGACTGAGTAGTCGGTTCCCATGTTTATGAGGGCGACTACTTCAAAGCCGTCGATGGACAGCTGAACGTCGAACGCTGCCTTCTTCGAGTTCCGGGTGCGTCGTGGCGTCGTACCTCGGCTTCTGCGTGTTGAGGGTCGGGCACTGTGCGTCGTGGGCTTTGTTGTATTGTCATCGGCAGGTTCGGTCATGTCGGCTACACGTCGCGCCATTTTGCTATCGCTGTGGTCGGGAGTCACGTCAGGGTTAGATTGTTCGTTGGGGTAGGGGCATGTCGTAAATCACTGTCTTCAGCGAGTGGCCGCGTCGTTGGAGGGTTTCCATTTTTCCACCGTTGTGCAACTTTACCTCCCAGAGTTGCTGCTTTTAGTTTCGCCCGCGAGGGCTGGGGGTCCTTCCACTTGAGAAGTCAGCAGTGCTACGGCGGTTTCGTGACTGATACGGGTAGGGCGACAGTGAACGGTTGAAGCGGGCTGGTCCTCGGTTCGTGTTGGAGAGGTATTCTTCGATCTCAGCAGGGCGCTGGCCGTAGCGGGGGCGTGGGGCGTCGACGTAGAACCCTCGCAAACCGAGCCTCTTGTAGGGGCAGCGACGGTAGATGTGGTCGGCCTGTCCGCGGTGGTAGCACAGCGGGCGATTATCCTGCGTTCGCCACACGTCGGTCTTCCTTGGAGTCTGGTATTGGTCTACACGGCGTCAGGCGAGCGGCATTGGACGGCGGTCTGGCTCGGCCTCTTGACAACGGGTTACCACTCAAGTTTTCCACTCCTGCCACAACGTACGGTGTAGATCATGAAGCTGATGCAATTAACGGCTACGTCGCAGAAATGAAAAAGCAGCATGCCAGTTTTGCTCATTCAAAATCTGGCTTCTGGCTCTGCAGTGACCCCCCGTACATCTCAGCAAGCCCAGAAGCTTTTGTCCAATGCGGGGGCTGTGGTGAAGGCACGCTTGACGTCAAATATCCCCATTGTGCTGGTAATGAAAAAATGCATTTAGCAAGCGAAACCGCGGACTTTTGCCTTGAGTTCGTTGAAGGGAGCCTGCGTTTAAAACGGGGGCACGCGTACTTCTACCAAGTGCAAACCCAAATGGGGGTGTATGGTGTTGCGTACTGTGACCTTGTCCTCTGTACGCCTTTGGAGCTACACATTGAAAGAGTGTTTAGGGATGATACGTTTGTCCAGAAGATGCTAGCATCAGCGAGAAAATTCTTCACCATGTGATTGTGCCAGAACTATTCACAGAGTGCTTTACTATGAAAGATACCGTGAAACCTACAAGCGACGGTGACAAAGACTCCTGCTACTGCCAGGGTCCAGAATCGGGGAAAATGCTAGCTTGTGATGTAGATCAGGGCAACTACAAGTGGTTTCACTACACGTGTCTTGGAATCAAGCGAGCACCAAAGATAAAGGTGTGGTTTTGTCGAGATTGTGCGGCCCAAAACAGGAGCCAACAGTGAACTGACAACACACGCGAAATTATGATTGCGTTACTGTTCGAAATATTTGTGACTTCTAGTCCGCGTACATGGTCCTGAGAAGCAGTGTTTGTGCCCATCTGTACAACAAGAAAAACACGGGAAAAGAATATGTGCAGTTTACAATTCATACAAAGTAGCATGCAAGGGGTATATTAAAATTGAAAAAAATTAGGAGGAAAGAGTCAATACAAAAACTCTGCAGCATGAACCACTTGGGAAGCATAACGCGGTGAAAGTTTTTACAGCCAAACACACTCAAAAAACAAAACAAAAAAACTAGAAACAAATGAAATTGACATATTGGGCATTATTTACAGCATGGCACAGATAACCCTAATACAAAATATGAAAAATGGCTAACAAAAAGGCACAACAAACAATAATGAATATCCAAACAAATAACTAAAACAATCACCGGCCAAAAAAAGGCAGACAAGAAGCATGGAGCTAGTGTAGTTCTGAATCGTTTCAATTTCTGAGCAGCAGGTGTAGCTGTCATGGCTGGGTTTTCAGGGCTACAGAAGGGCACAAGTTGGTCAGTGCACAACATACTGCAACCATCTTATCCAATGTTGTGCGCACGTCTCCCGGCCGGCAAGTACAAAAGTCTATCGGCTGGACCAACTTTATGTTGATTAACTTGTTGCGCACTAACCCTATTACTCGTTCGACGTGGATGCGTACATTAACCAGCTTTCGGGTGCGGGCCACATCAAGTGCCGACAACTGTGCTGTTCCTTTGGGGAACGCGGGAATACGCAGTGTGGGACAATACAAACCTACACTGCCGGCATGTTTTTGAAGCCCCTGTTCTCAAAGACTACATCTCCACGCGTGAACTTGTCGAGAATTCCACACTGGTCTGTTACGTGCTGGTCACTACTCATGCCTCCCCCAGCCTTCAGATATAAACGTTATCAGGCCCTGGGGTGAAATGCCGATTAAACATTTGGCAGAGTTGCTGCCTTTGTATTCCGACCAAGTCTCACATCTTGGAAGCAAAGACGATGGCCGCTCAATCTTTACCTCGAAGCAGTATATTGCGACAGCTACCTTTGTTCCAAAGTTGTCAATGAATGAATGCGGCATTGTACGCTGAATATTGCATCTATATGGTCACACACTCTGTGACTGCAGCCTCCAGAATTACGCGTGCAACCACTTCTCCAGGTAGAGATAGAGATACGAGTAGAGATAGAGATAGAGATAGATTGAAGTAGAGATAGAGATACGAAACCTGAAAGCAAGATACTGGAGAGGAAAGTTTCATTTTAACTTAAACAAAAACAGAAAAAATTCTTAAAATTTGCCCAGACCTTTTTGCAACGTGTTTGTCACAATAACCTCAATCACCTGAAAAATTGCCATCAGCAAAGCAAAGTTTGCGATTCAAGTATAAAACAACACTTTCGCATCATTGTTGCGCAGTGAGTCTTTCGTCACTTCAAGCTGCTGCTGCTGCTTTTCCAGTGCATGAATGTTCAATGAGAGCTGCTGGCTGTCAGCGTTGACGGCTTGCAATGGTGTTTGTGCCTTCTGTCGTTCTTGTTCGGATGCTTCCAGTTTTGAAACGAGCCTCTGGTAGTTGATTTTCGCTTGCTCCAAGTCGTGCATTGTCAGGTCGGTCTGAACGACAGCATCTGCAGGAATTGAAACAATGTATTTTTTGCACATAAATATGAAGCAGAACCGTAGAAATGTATGGAGAGAAAACAACCCGTAAAATTCCGAGCAAGCGCCCCCCCCCTTAGCAAGGCGGAATTACCGGCAAAGTGAAAGGGGGGCGCTATCCCGGAATGGCAACAAAATTCAAGATGGCGGCGACAATTGTTTTTACGAAAGAAAACCCAGTGCGCGTGGTTTTAACCTTTCATTGGGAAGATGAACTTTATTACGCAAAAGATGTTACTGTTAGTTACTTTGGAAACCACTGGAAAACTTAGCAGCAAAAAAAAAAAAGTTCGCAGCACTGTGCTGCCTCAGTCTTCGGGTGCCACGGCTTGATCTTACTGCTGTTCGTCACTTCCGAAACCATCGAAAGGCTCCTCAGAGTCTGTAGCCAAAAACAGTTCAGCGCACTCGTCTTCCAGTCCGCCCCGGTCTACTGGCACCACGGCTCCGACATCTGCCAGCCCGACGTGCAGGTCGCCGTCCTCGGAGCCATCGATTGCGTTTGCAATGCCGCGCCCATTGAAGCAGCGCGCCACAAGGACCTGCTGCCACGACGGCTTCTTAAAGTTGCCTTTTGACGTCATTTCGCCATCGCAGGAAGTTCGCGGAAGTCCGGATAGCGCTTAATGCCTCCGCAGATTCCTCGGCCGTCCTCTGGCTCTCGTTGATGGCGCGGCGCAATACAACGCCGAACCGCTGCTTCCGAACCTGCTTTTGTAGTGGCTGGAAGCAACAAAGTTACTAACTGCATGCTGTTTGCTATTTTCACAGCCTCTTCAGACAGCAGCCGGTTGCTAACGGCACGTCCCGCGCTTCTTTCGCGCTCTAAGAACTCGAACAGCGTATCGTCCACGGAATCGCTGAACACTGGGGCGCCGTTGCTTAGCTTCCGTCGAAGTGTTGCTTGTCCGAAGTTTTGCTGCAGGAGATTGTCGAAATTCTTCACCTATTCACGTGCGCGCTTTCGGTCGAGCTTGAACTGTCGAGAGGTCTGGTGCACGCTTTTCCCGTGCTCTCGGTGCCATCGGATCACCTCGATTTTCTTTGCAACTGTGTAAGAAAGCATGACCTACCACCTCCAAAACAAAGAAGCAAATGGCGTGTAGCGTTCGGTTGAAGCAGATTGGATTGGATTATTAGACTGGCTCTAGCAAGCCAGTGTTGCCTGCACGTGGTGCGTGATAACTGCGTGGAGGGAGGGGGGGGGGACGCTTTCCCGGAATGGCGCGGAAATTTGAAATTAGCACTGAAGTAGTGGGGGGGCGCTTGCACGGGTGGGGGCGCTTGCTCGGAATTTTACGGAACATTATTGGGTCCAGTGGAGAAGCAAAAAACTATTGCACCCATAAAAAAAACTAGGATGTTTCTAAATCCAAAAAAATAATACAAACCTTTCTGAAGATCCTCGGAGACGCTAGGCACAGCTGGCGAGTCGGTATCAGCATCGCTGCAGTTAGGCTGGGCTGAGTCATTGCAAGCCAAATGGCTGGGGGTCGTTTTCGAAGCAACGATGCTTCTGTTTTCAAAGCATTAAGGGTCGCCATTTGGGCATCAAGAGCATTCATTCTATCAGTTATTCCTGTGATATCTGCTTCTATCTTTCCCTGTTTTTCCAGTACGTTGTTTATTAAGGCAGTCATGGTTGCCTGGCCTGCAAGAATCTGAAGCAAAAGTTCATTCTCTGCAGGACCCGGATTTGCCTCAACGTCGCCACAAGTTAAAAGACTTATTTTGAAAGACAGGACATCGAGTAAAACACTTCCGACAGCAAGTGGGCAAGGCAGCAACACTAAAGAACGATTGTCGCTACGAATACATTTTGCAGGCAAGTAAGTACTAACCTGCACGATAAGACAAAACGGTTTTGCCATGGCGTCCGATGTGCTTCTGCCAAGCCCACTGATCATGTCCGTCGAAAGGCGGCTCTTTATAATGCCGCAGTACAATCCCCCCCATCGGGGTATGCGTCATAGTTCCTGTGGGAAAGGACTGAAAGGAAGACGAGGGAGAGGATCGAGACGCGTTCTGCCTGTTTCGCCACTGCTATCGCATCGCGGCCTAGTGTGTTTTCTCCCTGTGTTCCTACACCATTAAACTCTCCTGTTTCATTTTTCCCGTGGCATTTTTGGTGGAGTGTGCGGGGTACCAACCCATGCACTTAGACCCCGAAGAAACCGTCGCCTTCAAACCAAGCGGAGTGGACACAACACCCGTCCACAAGGTCAGCCGCCGCCTGCGAGGCCTTGAACCCGAGTTCGGCTGTCTTACAATTCGAACAAGGGCCGTCATGACCAGCACCGCCAGCCAACCCACCCAGCACACCGGTTCCACCTCGCCTGTGGTTTTTCACACACCAGGCACACCACGGCCGTTTCACGGAGAACCCTATGAGGACGTGAAGGACTGGCTGGACGATTTCAATCGTGTAGCCGAGTTTAACGACTCGGACGACAATCGCAAGCTCCGCCACGTTTACTTTTCGCTGGAAGAGTCAGCTCGAATATGGTTCGTAAATAATGAGCGCAAGATGACCAGCTGGCCAGAGTTCCGGCGTAGGTTGCTGAAGACCTACGGCAGCGACGAGCGGAAAGAGAAGACAGAGCAGGCTCTTCTCTCCCGGGCTCAGAAGCCAAATGAGAGCGTGGCCATGTTTGTGGAAGACATGTCGTTTTGTTCAGGTGCGCCGACCCCGAAATGAGTGAAGCAGTGAAGGTGCGCCACCTCATGCGTGGTGTAAAGGAACAGCTTTTCGCTGGACTTGCTCGAAGCACTCCTACGACTGTAGCCGAATTCGTACGAGAGGCGTCCACAATGGAACGCTCGCTACGGCAACGCGCCACGCAGTACGGACGTCAAGTGAACATTGCCGCTTGCGGATCACCATTTGACGACATGAGAGCCCTCCGGGAACTTGTGCGTAGCGTTCTGCGCGAAGAACTGCAGCTGCTGCAAGGAGGAGGCAATCAGCCAACCGTCGCTACCATTGCCGATGTTATCCGTGAAGAAGTCCGCCGAGTGGTGGAACCACCAACATCTGAAGTCGAACGGTCAGTTCCAACTTACACGGATGTGCTGCGCACCGCAGCTCCCGTGACACGTCCAGTATCAGCTTATACTGATGTGGTCCGCGCTCCTGCTCCTGTAGCGCCTGTGTTTCGGCCTGCTGCCCCACAGCCATTTCAGCGCGTCTTGAACCCTGCGACCCGCTACGAACCAAGACGCCTGGAACGTAAAGCGGCCTTGTGGCGGAATTCTGACAACCGGCCCCTGTGCTACCATTGTGGAGAAGACGGTCATGTGATCCGCCACTGCCCTTATCACCGAATGGGGCTCCGTGGGCTTTCACCGGATGCGCCGCGACCGCGCTATGGGGAAGGGACACGGGAAATTCAGGAGTACCTGGCCGTGAACGAGCTACCCTCAACACCTCGAGTAGTGCACCAATCCCGGTCTCTCTCACCCCGACGCTACTCCTCGCCTGGCCGTCTCTTCAGTTCTGACTTGACTAGGAACAGGCGCCCGAGCCCACGTCGGGGAAACTGAAGCCTGCGACCTCCGGGGGCAAGGCCGCTGCGTATCAAGGTCCAGAGCCTCCATCGACGCGACGAACTCCGTTAGCTCACCCGACCCAGACAACGAACTATGATGAGAACGAAACAATTTCCGCCGACATTCCAGTATTCGTCGATAATCACCCAGTAACCGCTCTAGTCGATACTGGTGCCGATTATTCTGTCATAAATGGCTCCCTCGCAGCAAAGCTTCGGAAGGTTACAACACCCTGGAATGGCTCGCCAATCCGTACAGCGGGTGGTCACCTCGTGGTGCCCATTGGCATGTGTACTGCGAGGATCGAAATTCGCGGTGTGACCTTCACCGGTCGTTTCGTTGTGCTGCATGAATGCTCAAAGCAGCTTATACTCCACCTGGACTTCATTCGCGAGTACGGCGCAATAATAAACCTACGGGAGCTGGTCGTCACATTTTCCGCCCCACAAACGCGGTACGACGAGAAGGCTCAGCCAAGACCGGCACTCCGCATCTGTGAGGACAGCGTGACGCTGCCGCTTCAAGCAAGCATGTTTGTCACCGTTGAATGCCAGCGAGCACCGGCAAATTGTGGCATCGTGGAGTAAAACGTTTCGCTTCTCCTCGCTCGGCAAGTTTTGCGCCGCCCGTGGCCTGGTTGACCTTATTAACGGCCGAACCGAAATTCTCTTGATCAATTTTAGCAGAGAACACCAGCATTTGCCATTTCATACAGCCACCGCCTACTTCGAAGAAGTCAGCGACGGTCCCAAGCTGCAAAGTTTAGCGGAGCCATCCACCTCAACTCATGTCTCAAGAACTACAAAGGTTGACGTGAACCCCAACCTGACAGAGCAACAACAGCGGCAGCTTCTTGAGATTGTAGACTCTTTTAGCGATTGCTTTGCTACGTCATCAAAAGTATGGCAGACCAGCATAACAAAACATCGTATCATAACCGATGAAAACGAGCGACCCATACACCAGCGCCCTTACCGAGTTTCGGTAAAGGAACAGGATGCTAGTCGCCGGCAGGTGAAAGAAATGCTCGCCGACGACGTCATACAACCGTCAACAAGTCCGTGGGCATCACCTGTGGTCCTTGTAGAAAAGAAAGACGGTACGCTCCGTTTCTGTGTGGATTACAGGAAACTGAACAAGGTGACAAAAAAAGATGTGTACCCTCTCCAGCGTATCGACGACTCTTTAGATCGCCTCCGCCATGCTACGTTCTTCTCATCCATAGACTTACGCAGTGGATATTGGCAAATCGTCGTTGATGAACGAGACCGGAGAAAACCACATTCATTACTCCAGACGGGCTCTACGAATTTAAAGTGCTCCCATTCGGCTTGTGCACCGCTCCTGCCACGTTCCAGAGAATGATGGACGCTGTCTTATCTGGCCTCAAATGGCAGACATGCCTTGTCTATCTAGACGACGTGGTAGTGTTTTCTGAAACCTTCGAGGAGCACTTAGCGCGACTCCGTTCAGTTCTGCAAGGCATTCGTTCTGCGCAACTTTCTCTCAAACCAGAAATGTGCCACTTTGAGTACAAGGAACTGAAATTTTTAGGCCATGTGGTCAGTGGTGAAGGCATCCGTCCCAATCCCGACAAAACAGCTGCCGTAGCCGCATTTGCCGTTCCTACTGACAAAGGAGCTGTCCGCCACTTTTTGGGTCTCTGTGCATACTATCGGCGCTTTGTACCAAATTTTTGTAAAATAGCGGAGCCTTTAACCCGTTTGACGAGAAACGACGTTCCCTTCAGTTGGGGCCCGGAGGAGTCCGGAGCATTTGGCTAACTGAAAAATCGGTTACAGAGCCCGCCTGTCCTTGGCCACTTTGATGAAGACGCAGAAACAGAAATACACACCGATGCAAGCAATATCGGCCTAGGAGCGGTACTTGTGCAGTGGCAAGATGGTGTCGAGCGTGTAATAGCATACGCCAGCGGAACTCTTTTACGCGCCGAAGCCAACTACTCCACAACAGAAAAAGAATGCTTGGCAGTCGTGTGGGCGATCACCAAATTCCGGCCATATTTATAGGGGCGACCTTTTAAAGTGGCAACGGATCATCACTCCCTCTGTGGGCTGGCGAACCTGGAAGATCCTTCAGGGCGTCTAGCCCGCTGGAGCCTCCGATTACAGGAGTTCGACGTCACGATAGTGTACAAGTCGGGCCGCAAGCACAGCGACGCAGACTGCTTGTCTCGCGCCCCTGTTGCTCAGGACTCAACCGATGCAGACGCGGCTTCCTCGGTGCCATAAACCCAATGGCTCTGGCTCAAGAGCAGCGTGATGATTCAGAGCTCAGTCTTCTAATTGATTACCTCGAAGGGCAAACCTCTCGGTTACCTCCAATTTTCGCACGCTGCCGTACATCGTTTTGTCTCCTCAACAACGTCCTGTACAAGAAGAATTTTGGTCCCACGGAAACAACGTACCTACTAGTCGCTCCCAAAACACTCTGTCAGGAGATCCTCGGAGCGTGTCACGACGAGCCGTCCTCCGGTCATCTCGGCTTCTCCCGCACCTTGGCGCGCATACGCCTCAAGTATTACTGGCCGAAGCTGACTGAGAGCGTGAAGCGGTATGTTAGAACCTGTCGTGACTGTCAGAGGCGCAAGATGCCACCGACAAAGCCAGTGGGATTTGTGCAGCCCATAGATCCCCCAGAAGTACCCTTTCAACAAGTGGGGATGGACTTTTTGGGTCCTTTTCCTCTGTCCTCGTATGGCAACAAGTGGATCATTGTTGCTACTCATTATTTGACTCCTTATTGTGAGACCAAAGCTATTTCCCGGGGCACTGCCACAGAGGTTGCGAAGTTCTTTGTTGAAAACATAGTACTTCGCCATGGTGCTCGACGGTAGTCATCACAGACAGAGGAACGGCTTTCACTGCGCAACTGTTTGACGAAGTCTTGAAGCTTAGCTGCACCAGCCACCGTAAAACAACCGCGTATCAACCTCAGTCTAATGGACTTACAGAACGGTTGAACAAGACAATAGCAGATATGCTTTCAATGTACGTAGACATAGACCATCGTAACTGGGATGACATCCTTCCATATGTGACGTTCGCCCACAATACGGCGGAACAAGAAACTACGCAGTTTTCTCCTTTCCGCTTAGTATATGGTCGGGATGTCATCACAATGCTTGACTCGATGCTTCTTCCTGAAGGGTGCGCCAACGTCACTTGTGGTGCTGAAGAAATCGTTCAGCGCGCAGAAGCTTCACGCCAGCTAGCACGTCAGCGCATTCGACACCAGCAAACCCGTGATGCGCGGCGGTACAACCTCCGGCACAGAGAAGTTACTTACCGGCCAGGAGAACAAGTGTGGGTGTGGACCCCGGTTCGTCGACGAGGGCACTCCGAGAAGTTACTGCGACGCTACTTCGAACCATGCACAGTCTTGCGCCGGATGAGTGACGTGAATTATGAGGTTATTCCTGAAGGAACAGTGCGTTCCCCGCGGGCCCCTATGCGAGCTGAGGTTGTCCATGTTGCACGGATGAAACCTTATCACGCTCGTTGACCTCAACCTCAGACAACTGTGGTGTTGCTTAAAACTGTCATGTCTTTTGTTTTTCCTTCCAGAAGACCTGTTTGTAAAGCATCGGGACGATGCCTTTCAGGGGAGGGGGTAATGCCGCAGTGCAATGCCCCCCATCGGGGTATGCGTCATAGCGCCTGTGTGAAAGGACTCAAAGGAAGACGAGGAAGAGGATCGAGACCCGTTCTGCCTGTTTCGCCAGTGCTATCGCATCGCGGCCTAGTGTGTTTTCTCCCTGTGCTTCTACACCATTAAACTCTCCTGTTTCATTTTTCCCGTGACAATAGGCGCCAGTGAAGCCACGTTGTCTGACGTCAGCGATGAGGGCGCAAGCGCAGAAGAGGCGATGAGCGGCAAGAAGACGTCGCTGATGGCCCAGTGGCCATGTGGGGCGGATGAGTTGTCGTCCAGATGAAGCACTTGTCCAAACAGTCCAAACCGGGCGCTTGCGTGCAGTGGTTGCACTTAAAGCAAAACAGCGAAGACGTGCACGATAAGACAAAACGGGTTTGCCATTGCGTCCGATGTGCTGCTGCCAAGCCCACTTCGAAAGACCGGCCCAACCGCATAAATACCCGGCCCATTAGGACCAGCTTAAAAAGAGGAACCTAACCGCCATTTTTTTAAATGCAGAGCATTTCTTAGCCTCGCCTCTTCCTGCGTCGGACGGCGTCAACAGCTCCGCGTCCGCAGCAGGTGCGCCTCTCCTCCTTCCCTCCTCTCTCTCAACAGCAGCTGGCGCGCGCATGCGTCGTAGTCAGCCCGTTCGCTCCGTCACGGTCTCGGCCGTGGCATCCTTGATTTGCTGCCGGCGGCGCTCCGTTGCGCGCCGCTGGTAGCCGATCGCGGAGGCCAGGTCTAGGCGTAACAGGTGCGTGATAGCAGCGCGGTGGGGCGTGGAAGGGCGCGCGCTGCTTGCGCATACGCGCTCTCCTTCCTGTACTGCTCTCCCTCTGCTGCGCGCGCTGCAAATATATAATGCGGCTAGCAGTCGCTCGTGCTTCAGTCACTGCATTGCTCCTTCCTTCCTTGGTTGACGCTCGCTGCCACGTTTACTCGTGTCTGCTACTCCAGCATCACGGAAGAAGCGATGGAAGCAACACTACCTTCAACCAGTACTGAGGCCCCAATGCTCTGCATTTACTCGGGTTCCCCTCGCGGGAAGGCGCGGGAATTTTGTTTCTTTTGAAATTGCAGTTGTAATATATTTATAGCCAGATATCTCATAAACGTGGTTAACATGTGTTCGAGACTCCTGAAGGGCTCTAACTTCGTTGGCAAACATATGAACACTGAAATAACAACATGGAGCTGTTAGGATACAAGAATTACTCGCAGACATATTAAATTTTAGCTAAAAACATGATGTTTTAAGCAGGAAACTTCGAAACAATTTGGCAAAACACGGGATCTGCAAGGGATGCATACATTCTGAGGCTGAGTAGGGAAAAAGTAGTTGTGCACACTCGTAACGGTAACCACGTCCAGAATAAAACTAGACAATAACGGTTAAAATCTGATGTATATTGGCTGAATACGGCACTTTTCTCGATATTTCGCGGAACCCAAACTTGTAATCGGCGGGACCACAACAGAACGGCAAAATGAAGTTTTCCTCGAAGGCGCGGTTTGAACGCCGTAATAAAAGCCCTCTAAAACAACCCTAGTATCTTTCCGTACCTCACGGCTAGTCTTCTTTTTTTCTACAATACGGTGTTATCTAATTTCAAGCAGAAAATACGAAACGCGTGTTCAACTCTTACTAAAGAACATGCAGCGCTATAGCTGACTCGGCAAACACGAATGGCCGAAAATAACAGCGTTCGACTGATAAGCTTCAAGAGCGGCATGAAGTGATACGAAATGTCAGTAGACATTAGGATACTGTAGGCAGAAAATACGGGAAAATTACGTTAGACGCTCTGCGCTAACTCTACATTGAATCCGAATATTGTGAAACTTGCCTTCCCCTGATAACGGCAAACACGTACCCAATAAAAAATTCGGATATGTACAATTTGTTAAACAATAAAAAAATTTGCCACTTATCACATTTAGGAAATAAAAAGCGCATTCTGAGACATCACAGCCAGAAATTATTAATGAACTTTTTCTACAAACCCCCCCCATAAGGGCAGGAAAGCAGGTTTTTTCTCAATAATTAAATATTTCTCATTGTTCTTTTTTTATTTGTGATTGCAGTCAAACCATTTTGATTAGGAGCTCGCGCTGACAGGAAGCGTCTCTTTCTTATATGTCTCGTGAAAGAGAGGGTAGAGGCCCTTCTTTCGTTCTACGTGAGCATCTGAGCATGATCGCAAATTTGCAAAGGAATAATGAGCAATCTCTATCTTTTCTGTTTCTCTGATACAGTGGTTTATTCATAGAGTTCGGAAGCATGAGTCCCCAGGTGCTATTGCTGATTTGTGTTGCGTCTGTTCTGCTGGAGTCGGAAAAACAACACTATCCGAGTTTCGCATGTTAACGACCGTAGCCATGGCCTTAATTAATCCGTAGTCCCGTACTCAGTGCACTTCACAGGCCACGTTTGGCTGCACTATATAAAGCGTTGATTTTGCTTCTATCTTTTTGGTTTTTAGGGTACTTTTTATGGATTCTTGTTAGGGCTGCTGGAAACTGTTTTTTGCAGTTTTGCGTCCTACCACAACTGCTAACCTACCACGAATAACACTTATTTTATTTCCCTATTTCTTTCCTGCAGGCGCGTGGCGACATGCACCCCTTGCGGAAGCATCACGGAAGATAGTCTCCTCTCAGAGGACAAGTACTTCGAACAAGTGGAGCACGCTTGCGTCTAGGACAGCAGCCATGTATACCCGGAATAGCCCAATACTTGGTGCATCGCCTTGACAAGATATGCCAAACAGGCCATCGAAATAGAGAGTCCAACATTCAGAGTGGAGTACGGTTTACTTGTGTTGTGTATGTTGTTTACACAATGTTTCAATAAAAGCTTGAAAGTGACATTTTGTTTGTCGTGAATATATTAAGTGTCCAAGAAATACTGTTTGTGGTCTCTTGTGTTTACTCCTGCTTTCTGAATTGTCGGTCTAATGGAACGACATTCACTCCCCATGGAGTATTTGCGTGAGCCAACACATCGACTTTTAGAATGCACAGTTAATCCAGAGGGGAGCATTTGCAGGGATGAACATTTAGTCTTAAAAGCATCAATTGGTCTAAAGGGAGTACTGGGAAAGATTAACGATTCATACTCAGAGGGCCAAGGGTTGGCCTCCAGTGAACTAACCGGGGAGAGTAACAGTTGATCTGCAAGGAACCGACAGTTAGTCTTTATGGTGGACCAACAGTTGAACCGTGAAGAGACTAAGTGCAGAAGGACTAACAGTTCATAACCTTGCCGTTCCTCCAAAAAAAGACTAATGCTAGTGGTAACACATTCAGTCCCCGAAAGGACCAACGCCGATGTCCCGTTAGTCCTTTTTGGCTAGCAGTGAAGCTCTACATTTGCCTATGCCTATTTGCAGCACCTAAAGAGTGCTGAAATTTTGGCTCTTACCTACATGTTTAATCGCAAGAATTAAAATAGCGCCACAAACGAGACGCAGGAAAAAATAGACGCACATATGTTATACAAGCGAGGCGAACCTCATGACACAAGAAAGAAGGGAAAATAGGGCGATGGGGCCGGGAAATAAGATTCTTAAACGCACTAAACGGGGATAAGAGAAGATTGATTGATTATGAGGTTTAACGCGCCTCCGCTACACAGGTGATGAGGCGCGCCGCTGTGGAGGGCTCCGGAGGAATTTCGACCACCTGGGGATCTTTAGCCTGCGCGAAAATCTCGAACACACGGGCCTTTCCGCGTTTCGCCTCCATTAGAAAAGCGGCCGCCTCGTCCAGGAATCGAAACCGCGTTTTGTAGCGTAAGCTACACTGGCCGAGGTTGAGCAGTTTTGCGTGGGCCGTTCTGCGCAAGCGCGAGGACCATTAGATTAGTTTGGATAGGATTGGATTGGATTCCCTTAGATGGGATTGGCTTGGCCTGTATTGCTTTAGATTTGAATTGGATTGGGTTGGAATAATATGGATTGGGTTGGATTGAAATCCAATCCAATTGGAGTACGGGTGTGTAGAGAACTGAGTCTGCACATTCATCTGTCTGTGCATTCCAGAGGAGTGACGTCATAGCCGAGGCCGACGCACTGGCGCCGGTGCGTGTCTAGCTGTGCGCCTGTGTTGCGCAGTAGCCAAGTCTGACGCTGCGCGCCGCTTGATAGCCGTTTCGCGTGGCTTATGGAGAACCGTGCTGCGGGAGGGGCCACGGGCGAGGATTAGTGACTGGGCTGGACTGGACCGGACTGTGCTGCACTGAAGTGCGTTGGATTGGATTGGGTTGAATTGAATTAGATTGGTTTGAAAATCGTTTTAGCAACAGTAAGCATGGTAATCAGCTAATCCTAGACAACCAGGAAACCTAATAATAACCAGCTGAACCTTAGCCCACGCTACGTATATCCTGGCATAGCCGAGCTGAGCCACTGCTATTTTTTGGAGGGCTTAGCAGCACGACGTCTTAGCCACTAAGCCACCGCGGCGGGTGAGGCAAGCGAAGATACGTGTCTATTCAAAATTCTAGAGATTGTGTTCTTTCTAATTGGCAGGTGTGCCCAGCGTTGGGCACTGTACGTCTGGTTTCGCTGATTTCCACTAGCGTCGTTGGTAGTCTTTTTTACAGGTAAAGCTGCTCTTCACAGGCGAATAAAATGCCATGTTGTGTGCGCGGGCGTGTGTTTGCGTGTTTTAAGTGGAAGTTTTCTTTGTTGATTGTTTTGCAAGGGGGATGCAGGCAGCATTCGCTCTTGATTGTCGCAGTAAGCCCGATAACGAAGCGCCCGCAGCCCGTGGTCGGCGATATTTTTCCCCCGCGTCTTCTTACATGCTTGGCCAAGGATCAGAAATGGGCCATGAAAACGAAGCCGTCCCTTACCTTATTTGAAAGACCTGGCTTTGGTAACTCGTTAAGGACGTCGTTTTCATCAGAAGTAGAAACGCCGAAAAAACTCAAATTTTCTGCCACCCAGCATCAGCGGTGACGTAACAAGGAAGTAATTCACGCAAAGTCGCCAATGTCTTAAGTCATTATTAGCATCCAAGCAGTACAATAAAACCAAGCAAGGGGCACCGATAAATAACACACTCATGTCTCTTGGCGGTGTCTTTGGGTCGCCTATAGGACGACAGTAGGGGTGGTGAAAAAAAGGCTGGTACATTTTCTGTTACACCTGTCCTAGATTTTTAAATTTGACATTACTATTGCAGCTCATTTTAAAAAACCACTAGCTCTAGCGAAGAAAAAATACTTCAGTTTTTTCATGAATTTAAAGTATAGAAAACTGATCTTTCGCACCTCGTTAATAATTCAGTTTCGAATAGGTTCGTGAACCGGTTCAAGCTTTCAAACCAATTCGTGAACCGGTTCGGCGCATGATTTAGTCGAACCGGAACTGAACCAGAATAAAGTGAATTTGCCCGAACCCGAACCGTAACCGAACCGGATTTTTTCCGGTTCGATAGGCTGATTAAAACATGATTTATTGGCGAAGGTATTCCTGAAGGAAAGAGGTTAGGAATGGCCAATCAGGGAAGCAGCCACGGGCAGATCGAAGCAGTCCCAGCGAACCCCGCAGCTCTAGACGATGGCGATGAGCCTTTCCGACTGTCTTTATGGCGCTGATCACGCTGTTCACACTGGTCAACATGACCCATTCTCTGTAACAACGACTCTGATACTTTTGGGGAGAATAGCTAAACTTCTTCACTACAGTCACCTCCGGGTTGAAGAAGGTATCCATCCTGGCGACTCAAAGTGATGGCGACACGAGAGGGCCACAATACTGCTTCACACGAGCAACATGCGCTGTGTCACGTCCATGGCGATAGAGATCCTAGAAAGACGTTAGCGGCTCGACGACGTAGTTGACAGGAGAAGTGCGTTCAACAACGCCGTACGGCCGCTCGTACATTGGCAGGAATTTGGCAGAACCGGGAAGCAGAACCCCTTGTACTTAGCCAGAACCGGGAACGAAGTTGGGTATGGGCTCGCCAGCAGTGATGGACTTTTGTCGCTCCTGCTCTTCAGCAGTGAAAGAACGGGCAGGCTGCCGACATTCTTCGGCGTGTTCGGCTGCCTCAGAAACCGGTGTGCACTCAGGTACATCAGGGCGGTATGGAAGGGTGGTGTCGAGCATGCACGATGGCTCACTTCCATATAGGAGAAAAACCAGTCGTGGCTTAGATGGCGGTGTTGTAGGCATCCGCCACGTAATGTACTACAAGGTCTCAGTTTACATGGTAAGACGCTACGTACTTGGACAACATGTCCCCGAGGGTACGGTTAAAGCGTTCTGTGAGGCCATTCGTATGCGGGTGGTAGGCAGTGCTCGTTCGATGGATGACGCGGCATTCGTTAAGTAGCTCCGCGATGACGTCAGAAATAAAGATGCGTCCCCTATCGCTGAGCAGCTCTTTGGGCGCACAGTAACGAAGTATAGATCGCTGCAGGAGAAATCAGGCTTCGCCCGTACGGTAGTGGCTGGTAGAGCGGCGGTCTCAGCATAGCGCGTCAAGTGGTAGATGGCAACAATAGCACACCGTTTGCCTCCAGCTGTGCATGCTAAGGGTCTGCACAGATCAATGCCAACATGGTCAAATGGCTTTACTGGGCAAGGCAGCGGCTGTATTGGACCACACCGATGAGGTACCGGCGGGTTTTGGTGTTGCAAATCTTCGCACGATCAAACATATTTTCACACGAAATTGTACATTCCGCGCAAGAAGGGACGAAGACGCAAACGTTCATAGGTTTTGAGTAGGCCGACATGACCACACGTTAGATCAGAGTGGAACAAGCCACAAACATCGGGCCGCAAATGTCGAGGAATGACGAGCAACCATTTGCGGCCATCCAAGTAGTACCGTCGATAAAGCAGCTGATCGCGTACTGCAAAGTGATATGCTTGCCTACGGAGAACGCGTGTTGTTACGGCTTGGGAAAGATTGGTGAGCGAGGTGATGAGGGAAACAATTCATTGGTCCTTCCGTTGCTCAGCTGCCATATCAGTCACAGAAAGGGAAGACAGGACACCAGGAGAGTCCAGTAGATCAGCAGGTACGACTGAACGGGAGAGAGCGTCGGCGTCAGAATGCTTTTGAGCAGACCTGTATTTGACTCGTATATGTCATATTCTCGTAGGTGAAGCGCCCATTGCTTTCAAAGAAGACAGCCAAAACAGGGCGTGGTGCCCGTTGACCACATCAAATGGGCGGCCGTACAGATATGGTCGAAATTTAGCAAGAGCCCAGATGACGGCCAAGCATTCCTTCTCGGCTACTGTATACATAATTGGATTCTGGCTTCGTTAGGGTGCGGCTTGCATAGGCGACGACATATTCGTCGAAACCTTGTTTAAGTTGGCACAGCAAAGCCCAAAGGCCAACTCCGCTGGCGTCAGTATGAATTTCGGTAGGCGCTGAATGGTCGAAGTGTCGAAGTATGGGTGGCGAGGTCAGTAGACGGCGGAAAGTATGGAACGCATGGTCGCAGGCCGGAGACCAGTCAGGCAAGTCACGGGCGCCACCGAGGAGCTTAGCGAATGGCGCAATGACCGAAGCAAAGTTGCGAATGAAGCACCGGAAGTATGAGCAAAGCCCTATGAATCTCTAAAAGGATTTTATGTTGGTTGCTTCCGGGAATTAGGCAACAGCACCAAGCTTGACTAGGTCGGTGAGGACGCTGTCTTTGGAGACATGTCCGAAGATGGTAAGTTTCGTGGCGGCGAAGCAACACTTTTTGAGGTTAGGTTGGAGCCAGCTCTAGAAAGGCAACTTAAAACGTGTTCTAAACGGTGTTGGTGCGTCTGAGAATCGGCGGGAAAGATGACCATTTCGCCTAGGTAGCAAAAAAAGGTCTTCGACTTGAGCCCCCGCAAAACATTGCCCCTCATGCGTTCAAATGTTGCAGGGGCATTGAATAGCCCGAATGGCATGACCTTATATTCGTGCAACCCATCAGGGGTGACAAATGCCGTTTTCGGTCGATCATCTTCCGCCAATACCTGTACGTGAAAGAAAATATCAGTCGACGTGAAAAATTCTGCCCCCTTCAAACTTTCCAGAGCACCAGCTATTCCAGGGAGAGGATGGACGCCTCTGCGCAATATTTTGTTGAGGCGGCGATAGTCTACACGAAATCGAATAGAACCATCTCCTTTCCGTATGAGAAGGACCGGGATTGGTTGAGGGTCGAACAACGCCACGCTGGAGCATGTCGTCGACGTGCTGCTCGATGCTGCGATGCTCGATGGTGCGATGCTTGTGCGAACGGAACCGCTAAAGTACAGCCTAAAGTTGAGATTGTTGGATCCTGTCTAGAGCATCATCAACAGAGGCACGAAAAATGTCAATCTCCGAGTTAGGATCTGACGAACAGAGATCTAGTCCGTCGACTTTAAAGTCTGACACGCCATCCGTAACATTGAAAACAAGGGCATGGTCTATATGTTCTAGACTTTCAAGAGTTTTCCCTTCTAGGAGGGCGCACGGTAGGGTCGATATGATATGTTCGTGATGAACATGGCGCTTGCCCCGGAGTGGAAATTCAGAACGGCAAACGGCAGCGGAAAAAAATTCACGCATCCCCACGAAGTGAATCATGACGAGTGGGCGAAGCACTGGGGATCGTTCTTTCCGTAAATCTCCCGTGAGAGTGCTTGCTGCTGCTAAAACGATTTCCAATTCAAGCCAATCCAATCCAATTCATTTCAATACAATGCAATCCAATCCAAATTCAATTCAATCCTATCTAATGCTCCTCGCGCATGCGCAGCATGGATCTCCAGGAGCATTCTCTCTCCCTCTCTCTCTGTGCCTCTTTCTCTCCCTCTCTAACCTTTTGTGTACCTTTTATTATGTTCTTGTTACCCTTTTGTGGACCTTTTGCTTACAGATGTTACAGATGAGAGGGCACGGCGGGTCCGCAATGGCAACATCGCTAAACCCCTCTGTATTTTTCGCCCAGGTTACGCTGTGCGCCCTTGATCAGCACGTGTCATTCACGCCGAAGAATGAAGACAGCAGCCTGGATCTACCGACAGTGAACTCCGACTGGCCATTAACGTGGACGCAGCACATGACGTCACCGGCTCCCAACTTCTTGGAAACAACGCCCCCTTCTCAAGCATATAAAAACGACCGCATCAACGACTTCTTCAGAGGGCACGGCGGGACCGCAATGGCAACATCGCTAAACCCCTCTGTATTTTTCGCCCGGGTTGGTGGGAAATACTCTTATACCAGCTTTCGTAGCGATTGTAGAGGAATTGTGGTTCTGCCGTGCCCGGCGATTTGTGCATGTCTTCTTGTGGACGCATGGACGGTAATTTTGATTCTTCTTGCGGGGGATGTTGAGCAGAATCCAGGGCTTGATACAGGCGATATCCTAAAAATGATGAATACTATGCTTGCTTCTCAGGAAGAATGGAAAACAAAAATCGAAAACTTAGCTACTGCTCACGATAAGCTTGAATATACGGTAAACGCCGGAATGGACGATGTTATGGTGGCGATAAAAGAACAGAAAGTAGAGATCAAGGCACTGCAGACTGAAGTTACAGCGTTGAAAGGTAATCTTCAACTACATCAAAGGCGTCTGGACGATTTAGAGGATAGAAGTAGACGGCGCATTCTTGTTATTTTTGGTTTGCCCGAAACGGATCGTGAAAATGCTGCAGAACAAAGAAGATAATCGAGGAACTGGTAGGGCATAAACTCGGAGTGGTTGTAAACTCTGTGGAAAGAGTACATAGGGTTGGGAAAAAATGCCGCGATAAAGTACGACCGGTAATAATGATTTTTTTTACTACAACGAGAAGCTTAAAATCTTAAATAACTGTCACAAACTGAAAGGAACAACAATCTCGGTAAACCATGACTCCTGCAAGGCCACTCTAGCAAAGCGCAGCAAACTCTGATCTCATTCCAGTGATTTTAAGGCGCAAGGTCACCAATTATCGCTTGATTACGATAAGGTGAGAGTGGACGACGATATATACGAATGGGATGAGCAGAAGGATTGTCTGAAATGCATCCGCCAGCAACGTAACCGCGATGAATGACCCAATCACAAACAATTGCGAGTTGTTCTCCTTAATTCTAGGAGCATTGTGAATAAAGTTCACGAGGTTGAAGAAATCATATTTACTTATGATCCCCAAATCATAGCAATTACAGAGACCTGGCTAACTCCGGACATTCTAGATTCTGAAATAGTTCCTCCAACTAATAAAATGGTTAGACGTGATCGAGGCTGCAGAGGAGGAGGCGTTGCTTTGGTAGTCAAACAGGAACTCACTTGCGTAACTATGGACGAAATAATCGACAATGAAAGTGTATGGTGTCAAATTGATTTTCGTGGGCTCTCGGCTCTCGTAGGTGTAGTCTACCGGTCCCCTTCTTCGCCTGAGTCGTTTTTGGAAAACATTCAGTCTTACATGCAGCAGAAGTACAAACCTAATCAAAAAGTGATATTAGCGGGGGACTTCAACCTACCATCGATTATTTGGCACACTCTTCACCCAGGTTCAACAGACGTAGCGAACTTTAACTTGTTGCTTGAATTGATGCTGAACTTTAATCTCGTTCAACTTGTTAAAGAGCCTACCAGAGTGGCTCAAAGCACTGAAAGTGTACTAGATCTTCTATTTGTTGGAAACTTTCCAGATGACACTAAAGTCAGTGTTTATGATAGAATTTCTGATCACAAGCTGGTTTTACTTACGGCGAATTTCTGCCCTGACAAAAAGAATAGTGCGGGCAAGAGTGTCTTGAACTTTTCTGCTGCACATGACGAAGCTATTATAGATACACTTGATTTGTGATTCGGTGACTTTGAGGCAAAAGGAGACGTATCAAATCTGTGGAATACGTTTAAAAACATTACTGCATCCTGTCTTGATAAATGCGTACCAAAGTTTCAGAAAAAAAAACGGTGCAACCCCTGGATAACACGCGATATAATACAGTTGAAAAGAACAATATCAAGAAAACGTAAAGCAGCGCGTAAAGATAACCATGCCATATCTTCCCTCTTAGTAGCACTGAAGCACAAAATACGGACCGCTCGAGATTATTTTTTTGGAACGACACTTGTTAAGTTCATGGAAAACGCACCGCGAAAGTTTTGGGGATACTTGTCCGCAAACAAAAAGTCTGTTGAACAGCTTCACGTTGACGGCTGCGTGGTTACTGATCCTTTCGCAATTGCTAATGAATAAACAGAACATTTCACAGTGTGTTCAGTCAACCGTGTGTAACCAATAATCCGATAGAACCATCATTTCTCTCACCTAACGTAATGCCGGATATAGATTTAAACGTAAATGGTATTCCCTTCTTCTTCTAAAACTTGATACAAAGACGTCTTCTGGCCCTGACGGTATCTCCAATGCCTTTTTGAAGCGTTATGCGGACATGATTTCGCATTACTTATATATTTTGTTCGATAAATCTTTGGATGACGGATGCCTACCTCCGGATTGGTTGTGTGGAAAAATTGTCCCAGTAGACAAGGATGGAAGTAAACTGTTCGCTTCGAACTTCAGGCCAATATCATTAATCAGTAGTTGCTGTAAAATACTTGAGCACATCCTCTCCAGCCAGATAACTTCGTTCTTGGAATCAAAAAACAAATTAGGCAGCTTCCAGCATGGGTTTAGAAAAAAGCTATCAACGACGACTCAGCTCGTATCAATCCTACACGACTTCGCTAAAGCTATCAATGACAGAAAACAAATAGACGCAATATATCTGGTCCTATCAGAAGCGTTTGATAGGGTACCGCACTCTTTACTTATAAGAAAAATGCAGCGTGTAGAGATTGCCCCGCGCCTTGTGGACTGGATTTCTACATATCTGAAAAACAGAACGCAGTTTTTAGAAATTAGCGGCTGCGAATCACAAAACCTTGATGTATTGTCAGGAGTGCCCCAAGGGTCGGTCTTAGGACCAGTCTTGTTCTTGATCTATGTAAATGATATTTGTGACGATATTGACGCGGGAGTGACTGAAAATGTTTGGAGATAACTGTATCATTTATACAACTGTCAGTAGCTCCTTACATCAATCATTGCTTAACGAAAACTCGTGTAAAATTGCTGACTGGTGTGAGAGGTGGCAGATGGTTATCAACTTCTCAAAAACTTGCGCTCTTACAGTAACACACAAGAAAACCCCCCTTGAATATAAATACCATGTCCGTGACCAGAGTATTGAATTTGTGAATACCGTAAAACATTTGGGATTGACTATTAACACAAAACTTAACTGTGACGCTCACATCGACATCGTTTGCGCCAAGGCATACAAGAAGCAATGCTTCTTAAGAATGAAGTTGGGATCATGTGATTGGAAATTGAAACTTGCAGTCTCCTAGTTCGACCAGTGCTGGAATACGCATCCCTTGCGTGGGACCCATACTTAAAGAAAGACATAGATAAAGTGGAAAGGGTTCAGCGGCTAAGCGCACGATTTATTGTTTGAGATTTTAGGCGCCTCTCCTCCGTTTCTGAAATGTTAAATAAATGTGGGCTGGAACCACTCGAATGTCGGCGAAGAATTGCAAGGTTAACCTTCTTTTATAAACTATACAACAACGAATCCGGTTTAAATAAAGAATGTTATATACTGCCACCTCCCCAGCGCACAGCAAGGTTAAATCATTCAAAAACTGTTAGACCATATGCTCCTAAAAATAACACGTTCAAGTACTCTTTTTTTGTACGAACCATTGAAGACTGGAATTCACTGCCTTCCGACTGCGTGCACGCTCCGACTGCTTCTAGTTTTGACCTTTGTGTTAAGAACCTTCTGTAACCCTCACCTGCTAGGATGGTGAAAAACCGTCCGCAGTATTCCTTAAATAAATAAATAAAATAAATTTACACGGTGCTGTGCGTCTCTCTCCCCTCTCTCTCTCTCGCTCTCTCTCTTTCTCTCTCTATCTCGCTCTCTCTCTTTCTCTCTCTCTCTCTCTAACCTTTTGTGAATTACATACGAAGCTTCCTAACCATCAGGACAGCCTTTTTGCAGATCGGAGGAGTCACGTTGGACACGGTAGAGCTCCAGGCTAGATTGACACCCCCCAGGAGCAGTTTTGCCCTTCTTGCTATTCAATCTGAAGGTACTAGAAATCCACCAACGACTTGACCAAATTCCAAACCTTAGATACAGTTTATACGCTGGTGAGATCACCTTGTGTGTCAAAGGCGGAAGGTACGCACAAATATTACAAACCCTCCAGGAAGGAATACAAAAGGAGGTAACCGGAGCCGAGAAGGCAATATTAACATGCTCTCCTAGCAAATCGGAAGTACGAGACGCTCGAGCACTTACTGTGCTCTTGCTGCCAGCACGAAACTGTGAGAGAGGAAGTTCGGACCGCATTCCAGTGACTCGGTGTACCAAGCCACAAGATGGAAGACTCCCTGTTCCCCACGGGATCGGACGCTTTACGACGGGAGGTCTTCCAGCACCAGCTCAACTTCCTAGTTGTGACAGGACTTGTGCAGCGCTTGTAGCCATCGCGCCTTGGACGAAATGAACGCTACATAGACTGTGCCCCACTCTCATCCTTCATTCCTCTTCCTCTCTTCCTATCCTTTGAAACCCCCCTTCCCTTCCCTGGACGGGGTTGTATGAGGGTGAACTCCCCGACTGAGTTCAACAATATCCCCAGCTCTTTTCTCTTCCCTTCTTTCTTAATAAATCACCACCACCACCACCGCACAGCTGCACAGTCGTGTTCGATCTCTCGCGTGGCAATCTGACGCTGCCAAGCACCGCTGATGATGATCGTGGTGCTCATGATGACGACGGTGATGGTGTCGCTACAAGAGCGTCGTAATGTGGTGTGGGGCCCTCAGTCCAGTGGCGCTATTCCAGAAGGCCCAAGTTTCGCCTACTACCGACTTTCCAGCTGCTTCGGTTATGAAAGTAGAGATAGTGGAGCATTCGATACACCTCGAGCGAAACCGCCGGGAACGTGCGCAGCACGCCTGGCATACTCAGCGCTCTGCGTTGGGGCCGCCTACATTGATAAAGTACGCCGCTGCTATCTTCCGCATGCAGCACCCTCTAAAATCACTCTGCACTGCTCATTCCCGAGCATAAACTAGATAACCCCACTGCTACTTTGAAATCCCCAGCGTGGCTGTTGGCCACGCGCAGTAATGGCTGGTCCGGTTGTCTCGGTGTTCTGTTCTTCCACTGAATAATGTTTGCAACGCGGCCTGAGTGCAGTCTCAGTGCAGCTCTGCGCAAGCGCAAAGCAAGTAATCAAGCTGGTCCACTGTAGCGAATGGAACGCGCCCTGCTCCCGACCATCAAATATGGACTTTGTTTACGGCTTGCTTGAGTGTACACGGCGGACGCTTATCAGAAATCGTCCCGGTCAATTGAAGAGCGTGTTTGAGAATGGGCGAGTGCGTTTTAGGCGTTGACGTGTCATTAGTCATCGACTATGTTTTCGCGGTGTATGAAGAAGGCGCCCATGGGAAAATCGTGTCGTTTTTGCCTCTCCTGTCGGCTTGTACTCCAGTTCGGACAGAACACGCTCGCGACTGTGACACCGTTAGCTGACGGTGGCCTGAGGACTTCATTTTGGTTTTGTGCTAAGTTCTTGTCGCTGCTAGGGGGCATCAAGTGACTACTTAGTGTCTACAACGCTACGCCTCCACAAAGCGGATGCCATGGGTGGGTTTGGCTTTGATTTGTACGCCGCGCCCCCGAAGGGGCTAGATGTGTTTGACTCGGAGGGCACTCGGGTATAGTTTTGTACGGCCGAGTTGAATACGGCCGAGCTGCTGCGACGTGGTTTATATTTATGGTCTCCGTAGCACGCATATTTCTGTCCCGACAGGTCTTTTAAACAAAATAGGAATTTCGAGCCCGTTTCTATCTCTCAAAAAGTGCTTTGCATTGGTTGTGCAGTCGTTTGGCGACAGACCCCCGTTTGCGATGTCTTAGAGGCGGCTTTGGCTCCGTGACCGTGTAGGAGCAAGTGTTGTGTGCGCTGCGGTTTTACGCGGCGGGCAGCTTTTACAGAAGCCTTGGCGGCGACTGCACCATCCACCGTCACCAGCCGCCTGTCAGCGGGTGTGTGCGCAATATAATCGGTGGAGACGTGTTTTGCAGACCGCGCCTTCTTTTAGGTCGTTTGCCGGACATGGCTCCCGCAGGTTCCTAGCGCATGTCTAACCGTCTGCACCTGGAGCGTGCGCTTCAGTTATCGTGTGCTGGCAAAGAAGTTTCGAACGAAGCGTTGAATGACCGGGTGTTTTGTTTATTATAAGCGCGGGGGACAGCCTACCTCGCGGGGTTTCGTAGCACGCTTTTCGTGTGAAAACGTTTTTGACAGGATAGCTTATACGTATAACATATGCTGTCAAGGAGACAGTCGACGCACCGATAGTCGGTTGACGTGGTGCATTCGCAGGGGTGAAGCCGAAGGAACGCAGGTCCGAGCGTTGAGATAACCCAGCTCATTTATTGCGCATGCACCTTATGGGGTTCATCTTCTTCCCCTGGCACGTCTTTGGCGCATATCGCCGTGTCTGGATTGGACATAATCCCGCCTTCTTCTTCCACATGGTCGAGGCTGTGACGGCGAATACCCTGATAGCTTGATGGCCTGTTGCATCTTTTCATTATCCTCTCTAGAATACAATGAACGGCGCGTGCCTATTGTGAGAGGCAATCTTAACACCTTTCAACGGGTTTTGTTCGGCGTCACCGTCGTATGGTAGGAAGCAGAACATGGGAAGCGAGTAAAAGGGAGAGCTAAGAATTCAAGCAACCACGTGACGCCAGAGGGAGGGTAAGCGGGAGAGGGAAGGGCGCGAAGGAAGAGAAGGTTGTGAGGGATTGAACTATACGAAAAAAAACGACTGTGGAGACTTCTTTGAACAAGAGCGGTGAACAGCAAAATGAAATAAAACAAACAACCCTGAAAAGTTTTTTTTCCTTGTTGCTATTCATTCCTTCGTAACACACTGCCACTTGGGGGATGGGCCCGGACTTTGGACCTTTAAGGAAATAACGTGCCCGGTTTGCAAAATGAGTAACACTGTGGATTCAAACAGTAACACTTGTAGGATAGTGCGTGCAGCGTGCACCTGAACGTGATGTCACGGGAGTAGGTCAGGTGCACACCAGCCTCGCAGAACCCCGATTTTAGGGAGGCTGTAGCGTGTTGCATACTCGACCGCGCCGAGGAAATTTTGTGTCGAAAATCGGAGGGTTTTGATAACGTAAGACGAGCAGCAACTGTTTTGAATGTGGAGCGGTTTCATCACCCGCATTCTTTTTTAGCCAGTCGGCATTAGTCACGTGATTGCACTGTGTGCAACTAACGGCAGAAACTGCTTCTTAGGACGAAAAAATTCCAATCAAAAAGCTCATATGAACGCATGAAATAAAAAATAAAGTGGACTTTGCAGTGAAATAGAGATTAATAAAGTAAAAGCACAATAAAATGAAGTAATTGGATTTGCGTGCCCCCAGTAGCCACCAGTGTAGCAGGGGAGCGAGAGAAACCACTGAAAGATGCGCCAAGCCCTAGTCGCGCATCCTTGGTGCAAGCTGCCCTGGGCCGATTACGTCAATTCAATAATCAGCAAACAGCATGAATCGCATTTTTAAAGCGCTTTAAGCCCCCTTAAAATATGTCCATTACGTGAGCGGGCGGGTACAGAGCTAGTTGATTCCCGAGTTTCGGTCAATCTCGGGACTTCTTGAATAGCGCCCCAGGATGCCATTGGAGACCCCTGACGCCAAGGCCCTTTCCAGCAGCCTAAGCTGGGAATCGAGACCGGAGCTGGGCAGCTGCCTCTCCCAGAGAACAGCAAACATCCTAAGGACATCCCAAAAAGGACCTAAATCCCATGTCCCAAACACCACAGCCTACGGGCATTGCTGGGGCTTCCGCAGTGGGAGAGTCATAAAAATGTACAAGAATGGCTGTGATTGGGACGTATGCGAAAGCGCGTGCGTGCTTTCATGTTGATTTGGTCGGCGTAATGCTTTATGTTTGTGCATAGAAGAATAAACGCAGAGGCGCGCATAATGCGCGTGAAGGAGGTACAGCCGTACATCTAAATAATTGCGCGTCGACTTTTAAAATAAAGCACACATGCACGTAGCGCGTGATTGTTGCAGGCAGTGCTTCAAATAAAGGCTATTAAACCACCTGAAGACGCTGCTTTTGAGCACGACAAATTAACTTTCTCAGGAAAGAATGAACGGTCCCACTCAGCTGGCCTGCTGCTTGGTTCTGGGTCTCACTTGTTGCTATTTTATTTCTGATTATTGAAAACATTTAAAATTAAAATTTAGAAAAATTTTATTGTGTTTTGTTTTAATTATATATCAATATATTTTCAAAGCTTGATTGTTATTCTACACCATTAGAGACGTATGCGTTCTCTTCACCAAACTGTGATTCCGCCGATTCAGCCATGGCAGTTTCATAGACATGGCCGCCTGCGAATGGAAGTGTTGCGCCGAACTGCTGGAACGTCATTTCACAAGGTAACTTTTGCAAGTCGTTTGTATTTAAACTCTTCCGGTGCCCTTCTTGTGTCTTATGAATGATTTCTTGCTCTGGGGTCGAAAGTGGGTGCTCAGTGCTGAAACAGTCGAAAGGCTTTTCCCGAGGTGGCGGGTAAAGTGCAACGTTTGCTGCACTGTTTTGCCTCGCTCAACTTGTTTTGTACTAGGGGGGGGGAGGGGGGTTGGGGGGGGAATCAAAAGAAGTGCGAACAACGCAGCGCACAGCCTCCGACTCATGCTGCGCCATCTGGCTGCAAAGTCAGCAAACTACGCGCATGCGCACTTCGTCGAGAGCGCTTGAGAGTGTGGCCTACATTTATGGGAAATGCGTGAACGAGAAGCGTTGCCGGTCTTTTATTTTGAGGTGCCTTTTCACGCTGCGTCGCCACTGAGAAGGATGATCGTCGAAGGGCATCATGCTAGTTAGCCTGCTGCGCTCTTGGTTCCCGAATGTAGTGATAACAGGACGCTCAGTGGCGACGGAGCGTAAAAATAGGCCTCAAAATAAATGACCGGTGTCGCTTCTTGATCAAGCCTTTCCCCTAACAGTAGGCTGCACTCTTAACTCTTTCGCTTCTGCCGGAAAATCGACTAATTTTAGGGGTCCAAGAAAACATTTTTTTTCCTGCTAAACAATTGGTTAGGCACTAATTGCAGGAACACAAAATGCAGAATATGTAACGGCCTTTCCAATAACACCAGTTTTTTAAAGGTTGTTATATATTATAGCTGTAAAAAAATATCAAAATCAAAATTTTTTTAAAGTTGTCGAAAAAAATGATAAAAAAGAAGTGTTTATCAAACTACCGGTAGTAGAAAAAATTAGAATATACATTTTGTAGGGAAACATTTCAAAAACTCGCCCTAGAAAAAATGTCGACTTGCGCGGAACAGTTTGCCAGATTTAAATAAAATTGTTAGCATGCACGGTGCTCGTGTCATGCGGTGAAGCCCAACCTCCAATTCAAAATGTGCAATTTTGGGTGGTTTCCTGGAATAAACCTGGCGGTTTGTCATTATCAGAGGCACCAATTTGCCCCCACATAACGTAAAAACATCTTTTCCATGGCTGACTTTGCATTTACAGCGAGCACAAAATTTGGGACAAGCACGCGATGCGGAAAAAAACATGCACGAAGTTGAAAACGGAACGCCGTGGCTGATGCTTGTTGTCGTTCACGGTCAGTTATCTCTCAAAACATAAAGTTGAGCTTTATTATCATCTTCTTACTCACAATTGTAGCCTTGTTCGCGAAAATGAGGTACGGTGAGCTAGAATCGTGCCCTGCGATCTTTGGCCGAGTAGCAGTTGCGCGATGATAAAGATAAGCACAACGAGCCTCCTCTATTGCAGCGCCACCTAACATTTTGAAATGAAACAGTACAAAAACCTCTTGGAGACTCCGTCCGAATAGACAGCTCAACTAAGCAGCAACATTAGACACCCGGATATACCCTCGCATAGAAACGAAACTGGAAGTCGAACAGCTGGCACTGTAAGGCCGGTTTGAAGCGCTGTCCTCGGCGGAACAGATATCTGGCGACTGGGTGTGAGCTTTTGACTTTCATCTGAAGGTCTTATCGCAGAAATCGGGTTAGAGTGGGGGAAATCAGGAGCTCCGTGCTTTGTTCGAGGATCAGTCGCGGGCGCTCCAGGTGCCATGGCAGGTAGCCTTGAAGTTGGGTAACTGCGTAGTAGCGCTAAATATGAATTTCGCGATGCAGAAACGAAACCGAAACTGCTGTAAACTGTTTGCGAATGGTCCTGGGGTAAGTATAACTACCACAGTACTTAGAACAACGTGCGCAAAGGAAATCAAACTGCCTAAAACCATAAAGTAGCTTTGCAACCAGGCACTGCTTGACATTTTCAGACGACGTCTGGGATTATTACTGTCAGAGCGCGAACCGGACGATTGAAAATCGTTTGCTAGTTCCCCATTCACGCCCTGATAGCAAAAAACAAGCGCTGGTGCAGAGTAATTACGAGTTGCACGCATTCTTCGTTGGTAGCAGTAACGCGCGATGACCACGCCCTTTTCGACACCCAGGTGATTCAAAAGCGTGTCAAAAATCACGTTTCCGTAGCAAAAATGAAAACAAAGCTGATTTTGAAGGGCCATTTTCTGATCTAACTCCGAACAGCTTTACTTGTTCGAGAAACGCGTGGAACGCTATGAAAAGGCGCTCCCAAAAGTATCGATCAAATTGATCGATTTTGATAGGCGCGGTAGCGAAAGAGGTAAACCCTCTGAAAGAACTACCCATGCCCGCAGTTTACTGACAGTGCAGCCAGACGGTGCCACATGCGTCGTAGGTTTTGTGCTCCGTTCGTATTTTTTAGATGCAAAGCATCTCTTCCTCGGGGATATGTCCGGCGTCCGTCCGGTGTCCGCACCTCTCCCCCAACACTATAACAAAGAAATAGTTAGCGGCGCACGGTTCCGATCCCACGACTCTCTGGCCGCAACGGGAGGTACGCGGCGCTCTTCCCACTGCGCTACAAATTATTTTTTCTTTATTACATGGGACAATACGCTCAGACGTTGCAGTACGAGGAATACAAGCAAACAAAAGAATACACTGAAGTTATAAGAAGTACATATACATCAAAATTCAGGCAAACACACACAAGCATTAAAAAGAGGGAACCAGTCAGGTGGTTGGTCAAGCAAACTGTACACACTATGTACAAATGCCACAGTTTCTTGGAAAAAGGACTTAGTTGATCTTGGTGGCTCAGCATGCCTATCACATAAGCGGCATCGCCACAAACTGTACAAACCAATCAACTCAAACATGTCATAAGGCGGCTCACCAGGATAGTCTAATGGCAAAAATCGGATAGAGAAAGGCCTAATATCCACGCTTTTTTGAGCGTTCGCTGTAAAATGTCCCAGAAAAAGACAGCATATCTGCAGACTGGCAGAGTGCAGAGCCGACAGTCTGTCGACCAAGCTATAAGCAGACCCCAGTCTTTCATCCAAGTTTTAACAGGGAGCGTGCCACTGAGTAATTTAAAGAAAAATGTTTTAACACCTGGCGGAACACACATTTTACACACTCTATTGAGGGCATCCTGGTACGGACACTGTAGGTACAGAACATGATATAAAGGTGCGGGAAAAAGGCCCAGAAACCAGGGAATCAGAGATAGACTCGCGCGAAGCAGTAAATATGTACTCACGGCTAAACCGAGCCTGTAAGAAGCGAAACGTGTCAACCACTTCTTTGAGGAAACCTCACGAGCTTCGGGCTGCGTCCACAGACAGCGAAGACACCACAATATCAGAGAGAAAATGTGCAAGACGTATTTGCAGTACAGCATCCAAAAAAGGATGTTGAACATCTCGAAAGTAGAATAAACGAGAAAGAAGCTGCCAAGGAAACAGATGAACAAGCCCAAGTCCCCCCCTCCCCCCCCCCGAACAACCGGAAGAAAAAAGTTATCGCGGCGCATTGGCTCACTACACAAACACCAAATGAAGGTTGCGAAAATCCGGTCAAAAGCCTGTATCCTGAGTCGTGAGCAATGTAAAACCTGTATGACATAAAGAAGTCGGGTCACAAGAAACGTGTTACACGCCCGAGCATGAGAAAAGATGGACAGCTGCCGTCCCCGCCAGTCATTTCCTCGGCACTGTAGCTTCACCGCCTGCTCCGACCAATGCGAGTCAGTATTGCGAAACTGCGAGAGGGGTACTCATAAATAAGTTAGGTCTCTATTCCAATTGATTCCGGCGAAACAATCGGGTGTGGTTCCCCATTCTCCCAACGAAAATCCGGAGCTTTTCTCGAAATTCACGGCCGCACCTGAAACATCTCAATATTCTTGTGTAATGGCAAGAGCATTCTCCACGCTGGCCTTGTCAGTACATAATAAAACGACATCATCGGCATATGCTAAAATTTTCACTTCGAAGGACGATAGCGTGAACCCTCTAACAATAGTGTCCTCTCTTATGCGCATGCATAATGGTTCCAGATATTAGCAAAACAGGAGTGGTGATAATGGGCACCCTTGAAGAACCGATGAAAGAAGGTGGATTGGTTGGGTTAGTCGATTGTTGACTATCACTCTTGTCGAGCCATTAGCATAAAATATTTGAATACCTTCGGTAAGCCAAGATCCTGCGTTCACATGCTGTAGAGCACGAAACAGGAATTGGTGACTGACGCGATCGAATGCCTTTGCCAAATCTAGTTCTACTAAGGCTACCTGGGCTGACGTACCCGAACCACACTCCAATATAGACCTTGCTATGTGTATGTTAGTTTGAATAGATCGCCCACAGATGCCACATGTCTGATGGTCACAAACTAGTAGCTCAATCACATTTTGAAGACCGTTGGCCAAAATCTTAGCGAAGACTTTGTAATTCACATTACATAAGGAAATGGGACGATATCCTTCTACTTTACGCAGTTTGTCAGGATCATTACTTGTGGCGATTAGAACAGTGTGGCCTTCGTACAGCGTACGTGAAAGAAATCCAGCCTTCAAAGCCTCGCGGTAAACCTCAAGTAAAAATGGAGCCAGCAGAGAACAGAATTTGTGGAAAAATTCTGCAGTGAGACCATCAGGTCCCGGTGTTTAGCCTTTCGACAATGATTCAATGCTAGACACCAATTCTTGAATGCCAATCTCCTGGTCAATGGATTTACACTCGTCCTGGTTCAATTTGGTAGCAAAATAATGAATTTGTCAATGGAGTCCTCGCTCACCGCTCTTTTGGGAGTTTGGAATGCAGTTCTATAATAATCGACGAAGGCCATCGTTATCACAGTAGTGTCATCAGTAATTTTTTCTTTATATTCAATTTCAAGTATTTGTTTAGACAGAGCATGACGGCGCTCACCACCTAGAGACTGGCGACATGGTTGCACTTCAGCAAAGCGCTGTGGTCTCGTTCGCACTTGTGCTCCCCGGTATTTCTCAACATCAAACGCCTGTAGCTGCGTCTTGAAATTCCGAAGGTCATCCATATGTTGACATGGACATCGGCCTTCAAGTTCATAAAGTCCTCTCAACAATTTATTTAGGTGATTTATGCTGTTTTTCTTTTCAAACGTCATCACTCCCTATTGAAAATGTGGAGTTGATGGAATCCATCAAAAATCAACATGGTGGATTATGGTAATGGAATTAGTAATGGCATGACGGCAGATGACTGCATGCTGGCAGGGTGATGGATGACGGCATGCGTCGGTAGCTGACGGCAATGGTAGCGTCGATTCTGGCAGGTCGAGTGACAGTATGACGGCAGATATGCGACATTGCACAAAAATGATGACGACATGAAAAGGAAAGGTGCTATGCAATGTTAATTAAAAACTGGTTTCATTTCTTGCGAATAAATTTATAAAACAAGATTTGCAGCAAATAAGTGAGCTTGCGTATGCGTTTTGCTGTGTCCATTCATGTCGTGATCATTTTTCTGCTATCCTGCTACAATTATCTGAAAACTTATCCATTTTATGAGAGCTTAGAGGTGTGTGCTGGGGTGCTCAAAAATATTACGCAAAACAAACTTGGTTTTCACGTTGAATATATTATTCTATAAATATCAAATATGGTGACTATCTTCGAACAGGTGGGCAGCTGAAAAGAAAAAAAAACTGAGTTACACACTAAAGCTTATACAAATCCAGATCAACTCAAAACAAATGTATATTCACATTTCACATACCTCCTTAAACATTCTGAGATGGTTACTCCGATGTGGCCCCTTGCTTCTGCCATTCCTCTTTGCCATAAAAATCGAAAGCCTGCAGAAAAAGAACATTTTCAAAAATTAAGTGGAAACCACCCTGCTAGGACTCCCTTCAGGTAATGGAAGGGTGCTCTTGACCGGCACTGCTCTAAAAGCCACCGCATGGTGGCAATGCCTTTCCCGGGAAAGGATTTTAGTAAGATGCAAGCGTGCATGCATGCATGCGAGAATTTCAAGAGAACATGCGTTAGCAGCAGGTGGGAAAGAAGCAAAACACCCTCGTCTAGAAGAATTCTACGCTCAAAGTGCAGCCAACGAATACCAGGCGCAAGAAAATGTAGCTTCAGGCGAGTGTGCTGAAGGTTAGGAACACGTTAAATTGAAAGGTGAAGAATGCCAGATGACATTTAACCTGGCTGGATGCATTGAAGCGACAAAAAGAAACGCACAGTCTTGAGATGAGAGTGCAGACTAAACGAACGCTTGCAAAAACTTCAGCAAACTTGTGATGAATTTAGAGAACGTTCAACACTATGAAGACAACCGAACTGTGCAAGCACTAAAGACCTTTTCGGAAGCCGCACAAGAAGGAGAACGGGTGTGCCAAACTTGCCATGGAACAGATTATCAATAGTGATAAGGCGTGCTGACTAGGCAGGAACCCACGTTGCGGCAAAGTGTTGTGGAAGGTGACTTCTTGTAAAGGATACGAGCATGATGAGATACGAAAACTGCTGAAGCTGCCGTGTCAAAGCACACTAAAAATCTTGTCGGACCTTCTGCAAGAGACTCGAGTAACAAACCTAATAAAGGAATGGCTTCAAGTGGAGGGACAAAGCTTGCGGTCACTAAAAGAACCATACTGCAGCCTGATTGCTGACAAAATGTCAATGCAGGAAAAAGTAATTTATGGCTGCCAAGTCAACAAATTTTCGGCCTTGATATACGCTGTGAACCTTGAACCGGCGGTGCCACTGAAATAGCCTGCAGGCTCCTTTGGTTTGTCCTGCGGGGGTTTTCCACGGTTGACATTATCCCCTTAGGGTATTTTTTTTACCGGGAACATGAAGCATGACCGGCTCCGTAACCTGAATTTTAGTGTGCTCAACTCTGTGTAAGAGGTGGGGTTCTTCATAATCCGTATTGTCACAGACAGCCACCAGCAAACAGCGCCATGTTTCTAGCCATGTCGGTTGACAACACACTACAGCATGTTTTGCTACATCCAGCGCAGCAAAATTACCCATCGTTCCTTTTATTTGACCAAACCACCTCATTAAGAACCTAAGAACAAATTTTCTAGGAGAGAGAGAGGGATGTTTGATGGAATGCAGAAAGTTAGGGAATGTTTTGTTCTCAAGGCCCTTTAAGATCCAACAAAAGTTGTCAATTGTGAACCCAGTTTGGCTCCTAAGCTGATCGCACATTGAGTCGAACCTGGAAAAAATTAAGCTGTCCCATGCCACCTTGATATTTTCGCCTGTCGTCATCAGCAGCCCAAAGTTCCTTCAGAAAACGCCCAAAGGTCACGAACACGATACCGAATCGAAAATTCCAGTAAAACAAGCTGAATAGTGCAATGCCATGTTAAGGACCATGCATCTACTCCACGTAAATATGTGATTGCAGCCTGTTCAGCAAGGTGTCTCAAGTGAAGCATGACAAAGCGCAATAACACTACAGCCGAACCAAGAACTGCTAGCGCGGATGGCTTATTGTGTGGCTGCTTTCCGAATTGACGCCACCGCATCACCGATAGCGTGCACCACAGGCGACGCGGCGGAGGGAAAGAGAGCTATCGTTCTCACAGGCGGAGAGGAGCATTCGGCGGGCTGCACCAAAAGGGGGATATCAAGCGGCTGTGTCACTTCTAAATGTTGCATCATGTGCATCCTAGTTCTCTTTTTTACTAAGAAATCTCACATTCGTGCTTGTGTTCCCGCAGTCCAATGTACAATGGCAGCAAAGGTTCATGTTAAACAATACATAAAGACTTTAAACACAACACATCCAAATTCACTGATTCCAAACTCGGAGAGCAATGAATTGCTGAAATGAAGAAGCCGACATGCATATATATACAGTGCTATTGGAAGACCAAAGCACTGCACTCTCGGTCAAATTAGGCAAGTTCTGGTAACTGAATTTCACGGTGCACATCATAGCATTGCACTACAATTGTATAGAACTAGGCGCTAACCTATTGTAACCAACCTGAAAAACAGCCAGTGACATCTGATGAGAGGTCCATCCAGATCACCAAGTAGGGCATGCCAGCTGATCTCCACTGCAAGGTGTAACAGTCAGTAGCCTGCAAGGTAGAAGTGAGTGGCAAACAACAAGCAATTTGCATTAGCCTTAATCCTTCAAAGTTCTAAATGCGATATTAAGGTGTCGAGCAAGGTGTTCTTCACACTCCAAGCGAGAATATAAGAACGTTAAAATACCACATTAACTGGATGTAAGGATGGCCGAAGTGACTATCACAGCATAGTGACAATGTCAACGATAAAGTTTCTAACTCAATTCTCTCTTTGGAAGTAGATGCCGTTCATTATGACCAGTTCATGTATGGGTAAAAAGGTGCCGAGATGAGCTCTCTCATTGCTACTACGGCAAATTGCCTCCACGATTCTGTGACAAAGCGCAGACCTAAATGATGATAACGTTGTCTCAACAATTATGGAGTGCCTAGCGTTCCGTCCAGATGGAATGCTAAAAACTGCTAAAGTTCCATCTAGACTGAACGCCAAATCAAAACTAGCCGATTATCCGCCCTTTCTCATTCTGCGGCTGACTACGGACGTTGTAGTCCCTGGTTCGATTCTCGCACCGTTTTTTTTGTGTGCGTGTGGCCGTGGTTAGCATTTTGTAATAGCAAAACTTCACGCCCGCTTTACAATTCACGCGATGAGAGTAGTCGGCCTTGGTTTTTTACTCAAGCGGCCGAGCCGCTCCCGCTCGCTGCAGCCAAGGCCGACGTAGCCATCGACAGTTACGCCCGATCTCCTCTAATTATTACCAGTAATTAATAATGACAGTGACTCTGGCTAGTCAGTGAGCGGAAGCGGTTTGGCCGGTTAGGTGAAAATCAAGACCGACTGCTCTCGCTGAAACATTGTGCAGCGGGCGTCGGGTGGTGGCTTGGAGATCCGTCCAGATTGAGCTAGAGTTAGTCCGATCATCTGTAATTATTAATAATTATCAGTGATTCTGGCTAGTCAGTGAGCGGTAGCGGTTTGGCCGGATGGGTAAAAATCAAAAGAGACTGCTCTCAACGCGAGTTGTGTTTCCTCTGGACGGAACTTTAGTGACAGTTGCCGTTCCGTCTGGACGGAACGCTAGACACAGCCTAACAATGCTGCCAAAGGAGGCTGGAAAGGCTGTGATGAACTGCTGAGAAAAAATACATGTGAAGCAATTTTTTTTTGTTTCCGAAGTCTCTCCTAGGTGATTGCAGCTTAAATCGGGTTCAATTCTCCTTCCCACGCAGTGCTTGAAGCCCACATGATGTGTCGGTGCATGTTTTCAACTGGTACCGTCAATATCATGACAACAATTTTTTTCTTTGAAAACATAAATCTAATTAGACCTTAATAATGGCTGCGATGTCTTAGGGAAGCATAGGGAACGAGATTTATGGTTGTGCTCACATTGACATCAAACCCATTGAAACGATTTTCAAAAATTTGAAACATGACAATAATGCATTACTGCCAATAATGACAATAGCCAGTGCTTAAAAAATTATTGCGACAAGAAAGAGGTTATCCTCTTCTGAAAAATTAAAAAAAAAAACTTTCAGGGTGATATAACCATCTAGAAAAGGCTGTTCTCCCATCTATTCTCTAGCGGTATATTTTCTAGAACTATATTTATTTACATCAAGTCATGTGTTTTTAACAAAGAGTGTATTCTTTGCTGTGCAATTATGTACACAAGCTACTACAAAGATACCTTCGGTCTTAACCAGTCCAGAGGAGACCCACTTTTTTTTTGAGCATTTGCTCTTGTGCGGGGTGCACTCATCCACAGAATGAGAGCCCAATACAAAATTTAACTGAGCAACACGCGTGTCCGCGAATTATTCGGAGACGGTAGTGAATGTTGCAATGCTTAAACGCTCCCCATGCGCGGCCAGCATTGCGTATGCCTCTGCACCAGAGGCACGATACGCATGTAGTTTCGACGTGGTAGCAAATTCTGGTTAAATGAACGTTTTTGGTGCTACTGATACACATGCACAAACATATATGCGATTATCGAACGATTGGAACACTCAAACATTCACTGCACATGCGGGGCTTGCGAGTGTGACGCCAATTTCAGCCATCGTACCCTCAATCTGAACGCAGAGACCCTTGTTTGTACTAGTGCACTTTACTGAGTGACCGTTTTGAAAAATGACAATCCCTGCAGTGTAGTGTAGACTGCTATGTGCCTCGGCTAAAAGTTACCTAAAGCGTACCACTCCAGTCCAGGTACGAAAAATGATGCGAAGTACAATATTGCAATTCCTTAAAAAGAACTACCCACAAAAAAAACCTTGCGAACTCAACCTGGAGCGGTCCACCGCGCGTATTGGAGATCGGTTGTTGCGAGCAACAAACCGTTTAGCCAACGTAGCAGTATGATCCTACTTCGCTCAACAAAAAGCCTACAAACGGCACAAACATAGGGCTCTTCGATTCACAGACTCGAATTCACCGCGGATATTCCGCGGGAGTCCGAGGATTCCCCGAAGCCATAAGGATACGCAAGAAAATCGAACGCCTGACTGCTTTCAGGGAATCGGCGGTGAGTCAGGGACTGTAAATCGAACAGCCCTACTGTTGTTACTCCTGCACGCATTATCCGCGGTCGAAAGGCAGATCTACGTAACGACGTAACCCCCAAAAGCAGTCGCTGTCAAAAAACATTAGGGCTAACCGACGACGCAGACGTCTAACACCGAACGGAAGAGCCCTGCCCTGTTACATACACAAGCAAAGTGCGAAAAGTTGTCTAGTCACTTACCTTAAATCACAGGCGACATATCTTCGTCGAAACAATAATCCAATGTCTTCAAAACAACCACAACAAAGCCACTCGACAAGCGCGTACAACTCCACCGACTCGGCGGCCAGGAAGAAGGGAATGCGACGGCGTGATGGCGTGGCGATGTTGCTGGATGGAGCGGTGGAGTACTGAGGCCGGGGTTTCGGTTTCGGCTGTGCCTTTGTTTTTTCGTAATGCAGTTCATACAAGGCGCGAAGTAAACAAAATGCGTCGAAACAAATTCTGGCTTGAACATAGACACATAAAGCAATGTAAATAGAAAGATCAGGTTGCCATACCCAGCAATGTAAATAGAAAGATAAGGTTGCCATACCCAGCAAAAAGTTGAGTTTGTTGGGCTATCCTGTATATGAGCAATTAAGTTGTGGGATAAACCTCCGACATCACTTGGGGGGAAATCACTTTTGGTTAAAAACTACCAAGAACAGGCACATTTTCCGTTTTAAAAAAAATCATATCGTGCTGTCAGCGAAAAAAAAAACAGACAAACGGAGGATCGAACCACCAACCTTTGCAACAAAAAGCGAGCACGTTACCACTTACACAATTCTGAAAACGCAAGATGAACAAAAGCTGAAATCGGTTGATGGCTGTCGGCCAATATCTCTCTGCAATGTAGATTACAAAATTTTCGCAAAAATTTTATCTAGGCGCCTTCAACTTGTCATCCCTAGTTTAGTAGGACCTCACCAAACTTGCGGTATTAGAGGTAGGAGCATTCAAACAAACATACATGTTGCCCGTTCAATATTGGAGTGTGTGTCTGATTCGGTAGAGCAGGTGGCCCTTATCCAAATTGACCTTTCAAAGGCATTTCATCGCGTTTCTCATGATTTTCTATTCGCACTATTGGCAGCGGTAAATTTAGGGGATGTGTTGTTAAAAGGCATTAAGCTTTGTTACAAACAGTGCACCACACAACTGGTCGTCAACCGCGTTCTGTCTAAGCCAGTTTCGATTAAGTCGTCTGTTAGACAAGGGCTGCCCCCTTTCACCCTTGTTGTTTGCCTTATATCTCGAACCTCTGTGTCTTGATATTCAGCAGAGTGAAAGAGTACGGGGCGTTTCATCGCTATCCTGTGAGGTTAAGGTCCTTGCTTACGCGGATGACATTGCCTATTTTTGTTCTGATAAAAAAAGCGTTCAAGAAGCCCTTAATCTCACCAGGCAGTTTTGTGACGCGTCTGGAGCAGCTGTGAATATGGAAAAAACAAAGGGATTTTGGTTTGGTGAATGGGGTGCCAAACCGTCCTTACTTGGTGGCATTACTTGGGATAAGGACGCACTTCAATACTTAGGTGTACCCTTGCACCAAATACGAAACACCGGGCCTCATTGGTCATTGGCACTCCAAAAAGTCAAGCGAGCCTCTCAGGCATGGATGGGGCGAGAACTTTCTGTGTTTGCGCGTGCGCACGTTTGTAATGTCGTCCTTGTCGCAAAGCTTGTTTATGTGCTGCAAGTACTCCACTGTGCGCGTTCTAAAGTACAAGCTCTACATAGAGTTTTTGCGACATTTGTGTGGGGGTCCCAATGGGAACCTATGCGTAGGGACAATTTGTTTCTTCCATTAGTGTCTGGGGGTGCTGGGCTGATACATTTTTTTGTACACCAGCTTGTATCTCGGTTTTTCTTCTATAAGGTGACGCATCATCCACTTCTGCTCAACGTTATTCAACAGCGCATAAGTTTTCATTTACCGTTTTTGCTTGTCTCCACTGGTGAAGTCAGTACGAAGCCGCCATGGCGTTTTTAAAGGAGGTGGTCGACACCTTCAATTTCCTTACTGCGAGGTTTTCCCTGCAATATCTGTTTACCCTTTCCAGGAAGGCTTTGACGAACGCTTTATTAGAGAGTCTGTTCCCAGTGCCGGTTTATCGCCAGCCTTACATTGGCCACCATAAGGAGAGTGTTTTGAAGCGGGTCACACGTATGTGTCTTCCTCCAAATGCAAAAACGTTTTTCTTTAAGCTGCATACAGCAACACTACCAGTGAAAACATGGTTGCGCGAGAAAGGAATGTCTATTCCTTGGTATGACAATTCCCGTTTATGCAATCAACCTGAAACCATTGATCATTGTTTTGTTTTGTGCCGGGATGCGGTGTTTTTCTGGGATGTGTTGCAACGAACTCTTAAAAAGGACATAGACATTACCCCTTATACAATTCGGTTCTTGCCTTTTAGAGATGTTACTGGAGTGCCCTATGATATATTTGTTGTGATCGGATTGTATAGCTTGTGGAAGTGCCGCATGACGGACAGGCACGCGGAACCCCCTCGCCCAACGAAGTCCATTTTTCGGGAGCAAACTGCGTTGGTGCGGAGCATTTATGCGGCGCAAAGTGACCCACCAGAATGGCTGCATCTCTTGGACGCGTGCGTCTGCCTGCCAGAGTTTTAATGAACGGATAATTTTAGCTGCTGTGATATGCATCTTCTTGGATGACTCATAACTTTTGTAGGCTGTATTAAGGGTACACCACCACCACAGACGAAAGGGGCACCCCAACAAGCGCCATTTATTTGGTTTCTCAAACTGAATCGCCAATGAATGCACAAATATTGTGAGTTATGTTTACTGCTTCTCGTATATAACCCATTCCGGCAGTCATACCGCTTCTTGGGCACGCACCGGACTCCACGTGTAGCCAGCAATCTCAACCTAAAAGAGATATCGCACATTCCCGTTCTCCCCGACGATTGCCAACGTAGCTATGAGTGAAATGGCATGCGCGCCCGGAATGAAAATTATGTTGTGTAATAATACCGTGGTTGAATCTGTCTCAAGGCAGCTGAATACAACTAAGGCGGATCGGCGAAGCGCTAGACCCGTAGTCTGCCACGTACAATTTAAGCCATCCCACGGACGGTTTGTCCGCGGGCTCAGCACAGCGAAAATAAACACGTACGGTTTGACCCTGTCGCAGCGAAAAAAAGCTGTCCATGTTTTCAACGTAATGGTCGGCACTGCCCCCCTTATACCAAAAACGGCGAATAAAGGGCATACAGTTTCATACCAGCCCTTCAAGTTCTGGCTTAAAAACAAGAAGCACTAATCAAAGTGGCTTTTCTCTTATATGCCAAGTTTTCAGCAGCACCTTATCAAAAAGGCAGTTATTGTTTTTTTTTCTCGATATTCCCAATGCCACCGCTATGTTTCTGTTATATCAGTCCTTCGCTATCGAATGAAGTTTGGCTTGCTGCCAGCATTCGTTCGGAAAATGCTTTTCCATCATCAATACAGCAGTCAAGCTTGCCGTCACGCCAGCATCTGCCGTCATTGTGCAGCGTGCCTATTACTTTTTCTGCAACACCTTTTCAAAAAGGCAGCTTTTGTAATTTTCTCGCAACGGTCAATGCCACCGCTATGTTTCTGTTATTACAAGCGCTTCGCTCTCGTATAAATTTTGGCTTTCTGCCGTCATTCATTCAGAAAATGCATTTCCATCATCAATTCAGCAGTCAAGCTTGCCGTCACGCAAACATCTGCCGCCATTGCACCGCAAGCATGGAGGAAGGTGGTGGAAGACGATGGAAGGTGCTGGCAGGCATGCCACCATGCCTGCCAGCACCTTCCAGCGTCCCCTTCCAGCAGCTTCCATTACAGTTTCTTACGTACATCAAGCTTTCCAAGGCGACCATCAAACGCAATCAACCTTTCCAGCAATGAATCTTGATGGTTGGTTGATGGAATTTTCAACAGGGCTGTAGCCTCCTAAATTGCCGTGACTTTCTTCTTCTTGCCTAAATAATTCCCACCGTGCGAGCATTGGCAGATCATAGTGATTTCTTGCATTTTGTATAATTTCCGGCACACGATTTGAAAAGGGCTGATGGGATAGTAAAGAATTATTAAATTTCCACAATTCCCAATTCAGGCGACGACTCCGACACTGTTGGCTACCATGCGCAGAGGATACAAGGCAATAGTCGTAAAAAATACCGGATGAATAGAGTAGCTATGGACGCACGGTAGAGAATCTAAAGAAACATAAATACGGTCTAGCCTAGCGTGAGAGGCTCTCTGAAAATGTGTAAAACGATTTTGCAATCGGAGCTTTTCTCCTATGTCACAACCCCGCACGGGGCACCTTGAGCAATCTTGGTGACGGTACTGGCGATACCGCGGACCCCGAGCCCCCAAACATACGCTGGATCCAACCGTGGCAATGTGTTTATAGGTGGAGGGTTAGAAACCACGAACGGTGGCCGTCGGAGCCCAGGTCAAGCTCCGGCGGATGGGCTGTGCTGCTCATCGTGTGGATGAGCAGCAATCCACAATCCTCCTGAAACAAACCCGCATGGCAGATCTGGAGATCAGGGTCACACCCCACCGCAGCCTCAACAGCTGTCAAGGTGTGATTTCTGAGGCAGATCTCATGTCCGAGACCGAGGCCGACCTTTTGGAAGGCCTAAGGGATCAGGGCGTCACGGCTGTAAAGCGCATATCAATACGCCGCGATGACAAACAGGTAGCAACTAGACACATTATCTTGACCTTCGATCGATGCACCCTTCCAGAATTCATAAATGCCGGTTACATACATTGTTCTGTCCGCCCATACATCCCGAACCCACGGCGCTGCTTCAAGTGCCAACGGTTCGGGCATGGCACAAACTCCTGCCGCGGCCGCCTTACCTGTGCAAAATGCGGCCAACATTGTCACCCATCCGAAAACTGTAACACCCAGAGTTTCACCTGTGCCAACTGCCAGGGGCCCCACGCAGCGTGGTCCCGCACTTGCGAGAAATTCCAACAAGAAAAGAAAATAATCAATGTCAAAGTAACAGAGAACATCACCTTCCCAGAGGCGCGAAAGAGGTTCGCCTCTTTCCCCCTGGGGAGGTACGCCGACGCAGCTCGCCGGGGGGCGGAGCGGCGTCTGGTTTCGGCGGGGACCTAGTACCGCGAGTCGAACTTGGTCCCGCCCCCGCCCCCCCCCCCTGGGTTGCCTCTGGCAGCCCGACCCGCCTCCGCACCGCTCGCTGAGCCAGCAGCGGTTGTGGTGGCAACCTCTTCTGTCGGGACCGGTGCCGCTCCCGTCCCTGCCTCCGCGTCCTCCAGTGCGTTGGAGGGTGCCATGGACACCAAGGGCCCCGCACGGGCTCCCACAGCCACCGCACCGGCCGTGCCACTTCTGGTGCCCCCGACACTTGCGGCGGTGGCGGTTCAAACGAAGGGCCCCCGAAGGGGGTCCAAGTCCGGGGGGCCCGGTTCGACGGGCACACCCAGGACATCGGACGATGAGATGGACGTCGGGCCGTTCTTGCCTGCGGTGCACCGCAAGGAACGCGTCCCGACGCCAAAGCCTCCCGAAAAGCCAAGAAAGGCGAGAGTCACAGCCCCGAAAGACGACACATAAACAAACAAACACACTCCAGTAGCTCTAACACTAAATAATGGGAAGAGAAAACATAATTCAATGGAACTGTAGAGGCCTTCTTAAAAATCTTGACGATGTATATGAAGTACTGCATGCTAATCAGCCAAGTGTAATGTGTGTTCAGGAAACACATTTGAATTCCAAGCACCCAAATTTCTTGAATAGTTACATGGTCTTCAGAAAGGACAGGGATGGCTGCACACACTCTTCTGGCGGTGTGGCCATAATTGCCCGGAAATCCTTAGCCTGCCACCCTGTCACTCTGAACACTATCCTTGAGGCTGTAGCAATACGCTTGATAATATTTAATAGGTTGTTAACGGTATGCTCCATATACATTCCTCCTGTTGTTTCACTTTTAAGCTCTGACTTCGAGGCGCTGGTTGACCAGCTGCCCGAACCATACATCCTGACAGGCGACCTTAATGCTCACAACACTCTTTGGGGCTCTTCTCGCACGGATGCCCGAGGTCGCCTTATAGAGAAATTCCTTACATCTTCAGGAGCATGCCTTTTCAACAATAAACAGCCTACATACCATAACATAGGACACAACACATACTCATGTCTTGACTTGGCAATTGGCTCCGCAGTTCTCTTTCCTCTCCTCGAGTGGGGTGTGGGCACTGACCCATACGGTAGTGACCACTTCCCTACCTCACTCACATACATAGGTAAAGGTCCATGCAGTCCATCTTCCCATAATAGGTTCAATGAAGCACGAGCTAACTGGAATACATTTACAGAGACATCCAAACTACACCACACATCCATAGGACACCTACACGTCGAAGAAGCTACGCAACTCCTCACGGCGCACATCCTCGACGCCGCCGAAAAGTCCATTCCCCACGCCTCTGGTGCCCCGCGCAACCAGCGGAGGCCGTGGTGGAATGAGGACTGTAGGCGGGCGCGAGAGGCCCAGAACAAGGCGTGGGGTATCCTTCGTCGGTACCCCACGTCGGGAAACCTCCTCTTGTTCAAACGGGCCAAGGCGTTAGGAAAACGTGTGCGCCGTGAGGCAAAACGAGAGAGTTGGCGTACATTCATAACATCAATAAACCCCTACACAGACACACGGAAAGCATGGACACGTATACGCAAGCTAAAAGGACAACAGACACACAGCCAGCCACTGGTTAGCACAACAGGGGACACTCTGGAAGACCAGGCTGACACACTCGCACAACACTTCAAGCACGTGTCCAGTTCAGCACACTACACGAACACTTTCCTGAAACATAAAGCCTGTTGTGAAAAGAAGTCCCTACGCGACAACAACAAATCACAGACTTCTTACAACTCCCTGTTTTCACTACATGAGCTGAGGGCTGCTCTGAGCACGTGTAAACTCTCAGCTCCAGGCCCAGACAACATCACATACACAATGTTACAACACTTACACGCAGACACACTCGAAGCACTTCTTCATCTATATAATAAAATATGGCTTTCGGGGCACATTCCAAAGTCTTGGAGGGAGGCCGTAGTAGTGGCTTTTTTGAAGGAGGGAAAGGACCCGTCGTCCCCCTCAAGTTACCGCCCTATAGCCCTGACGAGCTGCCTGTGCAAGCTTTTCGAGAAGATGATCAATCGCAGGCTCGTGTACTTTCTTGAGTACAACGGTCTTCTCGAGAGCTGCCAGGCAGGCTTCAGGGCGGGGCGCTCCACCAATAATCAGCTTGTTGCGTTGGAATCCTACATAAAAGAAGCCTTCATTCAGAAACAGTTCTGTATAACAGTCTTCTTTGATATGGAAAAGGCCTACGACACGGCATGGCGATACGGCATCTTGAGTGACTTGAAGTCATTCGGTGTTTCGGGCAACATACTCAGCACACTTTCTAGCTACATGTCTGAACGAACTTTCCGTGTAAGAACTGGTAGTGCACTTTCTAATGTACATGTTCAGGAAAATGGCGTGCCTCAGGGAGGTGTTTCGAGCTGCACACTCTTCATAGTTAAGATGAACTCACTCCGTAAGGTATTGCCACCAACCATTTCTTGTTCAGTTTATGTAGATGATGTCCAAATATCTTTTAAATCATGTAATATGTCAATCTGTGAACGTCAAGTCCAGCTCGGCGTGAACAAACTTGCTGTCTGGGCGGATACAAACGGCTTTAAGCTGAACCCCGTAAAAAGTACTTGTGTTGTGTTCACCCGTGTTCGTGGGATCATGTGGACCCTGACATTACTCTAAACGGCGTGTCGATTCCTGTAGAAAAGGAGCACAAGTTTTTAGGCCTAATATTCGAGAACAAACTAACATTTCTTCCTCATCTGAAAATGCTCAAACAAAAATGCCTAAAAGCTATGAATATCCTTAAAGTCGTCTCCCACTAATCGTACGGTGCAGACAAGCAGCTACTCCTGCGTCTTTATACTGCACTGGTAGGATCTCGCTTGGACTGCGGCAGCGTCGTATATGGGTCTGCAACGAAAACGGCACTTAAAATGCTTTACCCAGTTCTGCATTTGGGGCTTCGCCTTGCTTGTGGCGCCTTTCGCACCAGCCCTGTCGAAAGCCTCTATGCAGAGTGCCACAAATGGTCCCTCTATCACCAGAGGATATACACTGACCTATTGTATGCCTCTAAAATCATGTCTCTGACAAATCATCCTCTTAACTCGACCATTCATGATGCATCCTCACAGCAGCTCTTTTTAAACCGTCCATCTATTCCCATGCCGTTCCCTGTCAGAGTGAGAGCAGAAGCTTCTGAGCTAGCAGTGTCATTCTCATATATCCACAAGACACCGATCATTGATTTTATTGCACCATGGCAGGCCAGGGATGTTTCCTGTGACCTGTCTTTTGTGCAGTTCGACAAAAACCGGGCACCAAGGGCAGCTATTATGCAGCATTTCCTCTTCCTGCAGGATAAGTACCAGTGTACAGAGTTTTACTCGGACGCATCAAGAACAGCTGATGCTGTGTCTTGTCCTGCCCATGGACTGAACTTTAACATGGCAAAAAGAATGAACTCACACAACAGCATTTTTACAGCTGAAGCACACGGCATTTTACTTATTTTAGACCACATTGTCCAACATCAAATTCCAAAGTCCATAGTTTTTACAGATTCTCTTAGTGTTGTACGTGCACTTTTGTCCAGAAAACGCTCAAAAAATTATGTCATCAATCTTGTTTTAAGGCCCTTATGGCGGCATACGCATCAAGGCTTGAAATAACAATATGTTGGGTTCCTGGCCATTGTGGAATAGCCGGGAATGAAACCGCAGATGAAATGGCCACTGCTGCTACACTCTTGAATTCAGTGGGCATAGCAACACTGCCGTACACAGATATGAAGCCATACATCAGACACCAACTTCACAACACATGGCAAACACACTGGAGTGAACAGACAGATAACAAGTTACTCGTAATAAAACCACACTTGGGACCATACGCTACTGACTCACACAACAGACACATTGAAGTTACCTTAGCTAGGTTGCGGATAGGCCACACACATGTAACACACTCACACCTGCTCACTAGCTCTCGAAGACCTGTGTGTAGCAGGTGTGGGGAGGGCCTATCCGTAGTCCACATCCTAATAACATGCAAGGCACTCGACACAACAAGACACAGACACTTCAAGGAACTATACAGACAACACTTTCCGCTACACCCTTCCTTGTTTTTGGGTGACAATGCCATGGTCTCTGTGCAACGCGTTTTTAAATATTTGTCAGACGTTAAGTTTTTAAACCTCATTTCCTATCATGCGTAAGCAAAACTGGCCCTATACAACAGCCATCACCATTGCCGTTGATTGATTTTACTGCGGTTATTTTGGCTTTAGTAGCCACTATTTTATTTTACATACTTTTGTTTGGCGCTCTTTGCCCCAGGTGGCCTTGCGCCAAAAAACTCCAACCATCATCATTATCATCATCCTATGTCACAAAGGTGAAAGTCACAAGCAATATTTTCCAATGTTATAGCGCTTAAGTCCGATCGTTGGTGCTCACATGACCTGTCACTCGGGTTACACACGCAGTTAAAAACCCCTAAGACCATTAAGTGGTGGTCAGTACGCAGGTGACTCTGTAATAACAGGAAATATTCTTCCCGTTCGCAAGGTTGCGACGGTGCATAAACGACAATAAACCTCCATGACTGTCCCGTGATCATTAGGTCACATACGATAAGTCGTCCCTCCGAATCAGTAGATACACATTCCACACAGCATTGGAGGCGCTTGTTCAGAAAGAGATGGACCCAGCAGATAACCCTCTGGCGTGGCTAACGCACACTTCGTACTCTGAAAAGGAGCTACAGCTTCCGCAGTTCCTTCATCCGACTGAATTTTTCTTTCTTGAATGGCCAACAAATCAAGCTTCCAACCCCGCATTAGGTGAAGAAGCTGGCCTTGATTCCTCTTGTTACGTAATCCACGGACATTTAACGTTCCAAACTGAAAAAAGTACTCCCACCATGACACCCTACAGCAGTGTAGCGTCTATACCTCACTTACCCACAGTTCCATCAGGATCTGGAGGCCCGGCAGCACGACGGCGACAAGCAATTGCACTTTCCGCAACCGGGGAAGCAGCCAAAGCTGCCCCTGAGGATGATGCAGGGTCGAAATCGAGATAGGAGCAAGTGCTGCGAACGCGCCTTATTTGAAAGGCGCGTTCGTAGCACTTGCTCATTCAAACTACATCAAGAAGCTACTGATACAACGAAGGCACGCGAAGCTGAACGTCAACGGAAACAACGACCTTAAAACTTTAGAGAAGGATGTTAGCGTCTCTTGCTCGGGGGGATGTCCCGCGTCCGTACCCCATCCGCAGCGCTTCGGGTGATGATTTTGTCAGGATACCCCTAGGGATTGGCCAACCAAAGAATCCATCACGAGATAGCTTCCCGTTCAACCACCGTCGTCATCTTCCCGTAGGGGGACCGCTGAAGAAGAAGAAGGAGAAGAAGACAAAGCTACGAAGACGAGGACGTGTACGTTGTTCTCAGCCGGTGCACCAATGTCTACAACCTTTACCTCACCAACGGTGACGAAGACTACCGATTCTACCACAGAGACGACAACATCGTCAAGAACATGATGGACGAGTTTCGGCACCTCGAGCACCACCCCCTACTCACCGTAACACAACAGTACTTGCGTGCCTCTGCCACTGGTGTGAACACGGACGTGGAATTCCCTCTGGCGCTACTAAACACCAGATCACTCAACATAACGGCAACACAATGGAACCCCACGGAACCCCCCTGATGCTTCGCATCCTCATCAGGGTTCCCCACGGTAAGATTGTGTAATTTTTTTATATATCCCCCTGTGCCTCTAGCTGTTGATTATTTTACATGACGTTGTAATAAAACTAGTGTAGTAGGGCCATCACCGCGACAGAGAAAAAAAATCGCCGCAGATGTCGGAAAGCCGGCCAAGGGAAACTATAGACAAAAAGACATTTTTGGGCCTCAATAGTGTCACTAATTAAAACTTTTACCGTAGCTTCGTTCTTGGATCTGAGCCTCAATTACAAGTCCCGCGCAACCCGGAACGAAATCATTCATTTTTCGCATGTTTTTATATGAAATCCCTTCTCAGGTTTGTTAACACGTGCGACAGTCCATTGACATCAGGCCGTAGCCAGGATGTTTTGTTTTGGGGGAAGGGGGGGCTATAAGTTCTCAAGAGCTCCCCTCCGCCCGCAACAGAAAAAAACACGCGCTAGTTTGCAATCGCCTTTAAAGGCTATGAATACCAAATACAAGTTTGGTTCATAAACAGACTGCATTGTCCGGATAGCAATGATACAATTCTTGTCGCAAACTTGAAAGGAATAATCCAGATATTAAATCAAATATATGAATCAGTGGCGACTGCCCACCCACTTTCCGGCGATTTCTCTATGACACCACGGGATCTTGTTTGTACAATTGGCGTCCGACGACCTAAGCCACTGCCAAAAACATAACCATGCGATTGTTGAAGGGCCTCTGTTCCATTGATCCTATTATGTGAATTCTAACGTGCAGTTAACGCACCCATAACTACGTTTTTTCGCTGGCCCAAACTACATCCCTCCTTCCGATATGATATTTATTGCATTGCTTCGGTTGAAAAGCGTCTCCTATGACTGGAATGGAGCTGAGTCAGTTACCGAAGGCTAGTTATTTCAAATTCAATAAGGTTGTATTTTGTCGTCATATTGCCCCTTTAAGGGTCTCTTTCCTGATATTGGTGTTGATTATGGTGGTACGTATATATTGCCATATGAAGTTGTAAACTTGGACAAAATCTGCGGACCACGTGGTGCAAGTCTGCGCCCGAGATACGGGACGTACAGTCGCGTGCGATTTGAAGGTAATCGCGCACGCTTCAACTGATAAAGATAACAATGCTCCGCGCGGAATTTTTAAGCGTGCCTGCGACCTAGCTTATGCATTCTCCTCTTCTTCGGTCACTGTTCCTTCAAGCAGTCACCACTCCCGCGGATAGAAAATCTCCCTTTCCGCTTTATGGTACATTTGTGTGGTTGTAATCACGTGTGCGCTATCTTCTTGGCTATCGTGGGCGGCGATAGCACTGATTGTTATAAATGCCCAGTATTTCCCGATAATGTCTTTGTGCGCTCCTTTTCTAAACTACTGTGAGATACAACAACTACCTCGTCGCTGCGTGCGCGATAAAAAAGAGGAAGGCGTCACTGGTTTGGCCCCGGGAGTGATGGCTTCTTAAATAAACAGTGATCCCGGGAGAGAAAAGTGCGTACGCTTGGAACCTGGCGGGGTAAAACAAGTCGTGCGGGAGCGTTATCGTCTTGGTGGGTCGACGCTCGCGCGACTACCTTGAAATTGCAACCGACTGTGCAGGCATTGCATTCAATGACCATAGTTTCATGTGATTACTTGGTTTATTTCAACGTATGTGGTAAGATGAGTTTGACATCTGCAATAAAATGGCGCAGGCTGTAGAATGAGGCTTTTTAAAACAAAGCCGTTTATCTCTACCCCTCAAGGGTTCTTTCACGACCGTTGGTGTTAACGGGAAACTCCAGCGAACAAATGAAAGAATTTCCTGGCACCGCTGGGAATCGAGCGTGGAACTACTACACTAAGAAAGCGAGAGCCCGTTGTCTTGCCGCTTAAGCTACGAGCCCACGCAAACAAGTGAAAGGCAGGTGGTGTACTCACCAAGCACATCTACAGGTTAACCCCCTGCATGTTCGCTGAATGCCACATGGAAGAGTCACGCGACCTCTCGCGCCGCTGTGCGGTCCGCCCACGGCCCGTGTAGCTGCCCTGTGCCCGGTTTGCGCATGTGCTGAGTTAAAAATTAAAAGGAAGCTCACACCAATGCATGACATCTCCCTTCTAGTACGCAAATGTGCTACTGTGGCCTCCAGTGTTCAAGTAAAAAATCACAGCTCCTTGTCACTCGTCCTCACGCCAAACCAAGGAACACATTCAAATACTCCTTGATGGTCAGGCCATCACTCCAAGCCCCAGGATAAAGATTCTGGGCCTAGATCTCCAGGCCAACACCAAGAGTGACGTATCCTTGCAGCGCCTCAAACACAGCATTCACCAAATCATACACATGATCAGGCGAGTTGCCACCAAGAAGCGAGGCCTAAAGGAATCCGATACTTTAATTAAACCCTTTGTCCGCACGAGAATAACGTCAACCACCTGTCTTCTTCTGAGCAGGGGGACATACAGATGCTTTATATAATGATTAGAAAGGCGGGTGAGCAGGCCATTGGCCTATCCATGAGTGCGTCCACAGAGAGGCTGCTAAGCACGGGGCTCCACAACACGGTGGAAGAGCTGATAGAAGGCAATCTTTCTAACCAGAAGCTCCGACTCAGAACTGCGGCGGGTCCCCGCATGTTTCACCACATTGGCTGCGCACCACAGAATATCACTCCGCTTGATGTATTCCCGGACTCTTGGCTACTAAAACTAAAGATGCTCCCTGTGCTTAGAAATATGAACCCCTCACACGACGAGGGTCGCCAACAAGCACTGGCTCAGGCGCTCAACACCACCCCCGGTGGGGATCATGCACTAATTTACGCAGATGCTTCTCAACATCTCGGGCAGGAATACGCCATCATTGTGGCTACCTCCAGAACCAACCTCCTTGCGTGTACCTCACTCTAGACCCAAGAAATGACGGCAGCAAAAAAGGCAGCCATCACCTTAGCTCTCACTCAACCAGGGGTTCGGAAGGTAGTGACCGATTCACAGCAAGCCTACCGGAATTACGAGTCGCGTTGGGTGTCCCGGCCGGCACTGCGTGCACTATAAAACCACTCCCAAAACGGTTCCATTCAGCAGATCGAGACACCTGCTCACGCTTCCATGGAGGGCAGAGAATACGCCCACCAACAAGCCTGGGCTTTTACCTCCCGTGCTATGGAGCTGCAAGAGCACAGTCACCCGCTTGTCACGTTCACGGAGATAACCCAGCTTTATCTCCTTTAGAGACAGACCCTACCTTCGCCTTACCCTCACCTTTCCATAGAAGAACAAACTACCGTACGGCTCATACAATCCGGATCCTTCCCACAACCGACGCGTCTTCACTAAATGCGCCCGAGTCGCTACGACGCCTAATGTAGATTTTGCTCAGAAGTAGGAACACTCCGCCACATAATCAGAGTGTGCGACTTTAGCCCTGAGCTCCCTCCTCTCTTTCCGTCAACTACCCAACAAGAGAAGGGAGATGCTGCTGTCCAGCACCTCTCTGCCTACCCTGCTTCAGCTGGTGGACCGAGCACAGGCGGCGCCGACTGCATATGGGTTCCAGTGAAGAAGGAACCACTCCCCTGGGTCGCACTCTGGGCGGTGCAATAATCTCAATCGAAGTATTTTCTCCTACACCTCCGTATCCTCCTCCAGCTCCCCTCCTGCTCCTCCTCCTGCGTTTCTGCCGCAAAACTTGTCGCCTCTGTCCGCGGCGCAGAGACGGAGAAGCAAGATCGTGTAATACCGGGTTTCAGCTTCCTTCAATTTGATAACAAAAGAGTTTTCCACTCATGTGCTACACCAATACAACTCAACCAACCACCGTTGATGCATCATGCATTGATTTAACGTTACCAAGAATAACTCTTTGTGGCAATTAATGGTGTGGTTCAGTGCCTTTCACTTCCCTCGGGTTTCACTATTTGTACAGCGACGTGAGTAAATTGAAGTGACGTTGCATGGGTATACATTGTGGTTGCCCTTTACAACTTTGCCTTCCAACCATATTTATCGGGTGGATTGGTGCGATTGATTTTTTATTTAGTTGATGTTCTCCAAAATGCAGAATGAAATGTTTGGCTTATAAGCATTCTACGCCCGTACATCAGCTTCTAGTGTAAGGCCAATGGAGCTCATTTTGTACAGTCTACATCGAATCTATGCACTTATGTTATCTTTAGCACAGATCTTATCTTGCAAAAAGGACACGCTAGAAATTATGCATTAAAGAAGCGTTATATCACTAGCAATAATTTCAGCAAATACGAATCGTAAACACACAGACACCACGCACACGCACTGCGCTGTTAACGGCGAAATTTACACAAGCATGGTAGGATAATCCCTCACGCAAAGCGGAATAACTCAGCCATCCGTATTTGTCAAGCCATGCCAGTTGAAATTTCTGCTTCTGTTTCGTGTCTGTAACGCAGTCCATCTCGTAGATTCTATCAGACATCCGGGCGGACATGAGAAGCTGGTGCTTTGTAACAACGTCAATGTGGTTAACATTTCGCTGCAGCCCAAATGTCGAGTCTGCTGTAATGAGCTCCCCATTTGTGTTTTAAAATGCTTGCATTGTTCTCTGTCTAGTTTTCAATGCGTCGTGCATAAATGTCCTTAGTCTGCCTGAAGGCATGTACTATCCAGTGACTTTTCTGTTAGGCCACCCCCTTTAGGTGCAGCTAGGTACCACTCCTGGATACGGTAGAGCATTTCAGCAAGAAAAAATAATAACGCAAAGGCGGAGTTGTCTGACCATACTTATGTGGTTAGGGATGTTCTGTGCAAGTTGAGCAAAATCTTGCTCCGGTTGTAATTTTGTCATGAGATCTGAGGAAAGAATTATAATGAGGTCCTACCAGTCTGCTTTCAAACGTTAATTTAGAACATACTTTTTAGTGGACGCGTGCGCTGCCATGGTTCAGCCGAGTACACATTGCCGGTTTAAAGCTTAACAATAAAACAGCTGGGGCGGCACTAAATAGGACGCACAGAAATTTTGTAGTGTTCGTTGGCGACTCAGGAAATGGAAATCATGTTGGGAAGCTACCTGGTCGCCCAGAAAACTGGGAGCACTGGGAAGTTGTACAGGGAAGTTGCACATGACCTTCAGGCTTTGGTCGATGCTCGAAACCAGTCAGCATTTTGTTGCCCGCAGTGCACCAAGAAAACATGCCTAATGGCATGGCCTAGCGTACATAAATGCTAGACTACCGTGTTTCAGCATAAAACGGACAGTAATGGTACAGTTAAACGCAAACTGCACTCAAAATTTCGCCCTCTTGAAAACAATATGTTCGTATACTCTGCTGACAAAATAAGCAGAATGCACAGTTTAACTGCTGAAACACGCGCGTGGACGCTGCAATCTACCAGGAAAAATCTGCGATTTTGAAACCGAAATCGAGGGGAACGCGGCCATTGAAGTGACGTTGCAGACGGACAGCGGGTGACCGGGCAGACAGCAGCTCGGGCGGAAAGCCTTGGGCGCAAGCTCTACGATCGCACGGGGCAACAAACGGGTAAAGCGTTCGCAGCAAATCTCGACCGGTTCTCCAGCTGTGTGGCCGGCCAGAGGAAGAAGCCCCGGCCGGCCGGAGCGTCACAGGCGCCTCATGGCTGTTTACGCGATCCGCCGGCAGGTGCAGCGTGGTCTGCGGCGAAGCCTTTTTGAATGCCTCTGACTGATTAAAGAGGCGTTTCACGGTGCTAGAACTCATATACCAACTGATTTGGTGGTACGTACCACACATTCAAAAAAATTCCCCGCATTTTCCCGAGGGGAAGAATGTGAAAGTGCGAATGCAGGAGTGGAATTTGCGCGGTTCGGTAATGTTCGCGAAAGAGAGATCACACACACACACACACAACTACAAAGAAAGAAAGATGGGGGTATGTGCCATGTCAGCTGCCGGGCAGCGCGCGCCCATCTCCCCCCGTTGCCAAGGAAGACGAGGAGATTCCTGGCCAATCCCCCACGTGGGTATGTGCCATGTCAGCGGCCAGGCTGCGCGCGCCCATCTCCACGTGCGCGGACATCGCCGGTGGACGCAGGTTCAGGGTCGCTTAAGAAGTGCATTGCACTTAAAAAAATTTGATCGAGGTAAAATTTGAGCGCAGTTGGCCTTTAAGGTACTCGCTTGGTTGACAGCGACCGTGATGTTTCAAACTAAAGCATGGTTTAAGGCTACGGCATAATATATTGGCGAAAAATTGCAAAGTTGTTTAAAGTGATAATTCCTGGGTCATTTTGGTTACTAAGTAATTCTAACTATTTCTCAAAATTTCATTCATGCGTTATTTTATGGCGTATAACAGTAGTGGATCCAAGCAAAATCATATCAGTCACACCAGAATGAGAAGGCGAGGAAGGGGGGCGGGGTCAACGGAAGTGTGCTGGTGTTTTTGAGAGGGCCTGTGGTCTGTAGCCTGTTTTTTTACTTACGACATTCGTTCGTCACGCCGAATCGATTGAGCATAGACAGAACGATACTATCGAGCCAACGAAACTTAAAAAAAAGTCCAGAAAGAGGTAAAGGAAAATTCTACTAGAAAGGCACGTTCGTTTCTTCGCCACAAGTACGAAGCTCCTTCAGTTGCGCGCACTGCAATGATGACTTTAAAATTGGGTCTAGCAGCGGAGGCAGGCGCCGGTATGAAAAGAAGTAACAAAAGTCGCGATAACGGGCATACCATGCCACAGCGGCTACCTCACATGGAGTTGCGTGCCTGTAATTGAAGTAAACTATTAAAGCTGCGGCGTGAACAAATACATTTTTAACTCTTCATGTATTTTAACTGTTCACGTACATCCCGGACAGTGGTAACTCTTCATATAGTTAACGCTGTCCCGATACGCTCTGAGTAACCCTTGCCAACTTTGTGCATCATAGGATATTTAGTCGTTTATACGAGTTGAATTTACGTTTTTTCTGATCCAAAGTTACCTATCAGCTTCATAGTGGGCGCGCGTTTCAACAACCATTTAAAATGCAAATATTACATTAAAATAAAACGAGACATAATTTTGTTGGCTCGCACACACAAAACATCGTGTAAATATTAGGAATGGATTATTTAAATATTAGCAACCGGCTCCGCACCTAGTTTCTACGGATTACTAAAGATCCACAAACCTGGCGTCCCCCTTCGCCCGATCCTAGACTTCACATCAAACTTGCGCCGACCCCTTTCAAATTTCCTGCGCCGCATCCTCGCCCCACTCGCCGGGAAGACGTCGACTCATGTGCGCAACTCCAGCCACTTCGAGCAACTTGCGTCACAGGTGTGCATTGACGAAGACGAGAGTCTCGTCTCGTTCAACGTCGTGTAATTGTTCACTAGTGTTCCTGTACCTTTGGCTGTATCCGCTTCCCGAACTGCCCTCGAAAATGACGCAACCCTAAAAGAAAGGACGCCGCTCACTGCTGACGAGCTGTGCCACATACTGGTGTTCTGCTTGGCCAGCACATATTTTTCGGACAGTGGACAAATTTTCAAACAATAAACTGAAACCGCAATGGGGGCCTCCATCTCTGTAACAATAGCTAACTTGACGATGGAGCACGTAGAAGGGAAGGCTTTGAACTCCTTCCTGCCGCAGCCTAAACTTTTTCTTCGGTATGTAGACGACTGTTTCTGCATAGTGAAGACCTCCGTAGTTGACAGCCTGGAAAAACGCATAAATTCCGTTTGCGCCACCATCGATTTCACGGTTGAATGTGAACGAGACGGCTACATTCCATGTATTGCCGCCCAAGTAACAGGAGGAGGCAAGTGCCTGGTGTTCTCCATTCACAGGAAGCCGAAGCACACCGGCCGCTAGCTTCATTTTAATTCGGCCCACCCCGCTAACCAGAAAGCCTCTGTTGTGTCCTCTTTATTTAACAGAGCTGATGCAATTTGCTCGTCCGCATCCGAACGTAAAAAAGAAGTAAGCCGTGTAATTGCGGAACTCCAGAAAAACGGCTACCCGAAAAAGCTCAAGCACTCCGTAACCCGCCGCAAAGAGCAGGACAGAGTGACAAACTCTCCAAAGACATCAAGAGTCGGAAATCTGAAACGCGTGCCCGTGCCGTATATCTCAGAAACGAGCGAGGCCTTGGCCCGCATTTTCAGAGGAGTAGGAATGCGCATCACCCACAAGCCTTCGACAACCATAGGCCGCATAATCCTTACAGAAATGCCATATATGGCCCATATATAAATTATATGTGGCCATATATATTTATATATGTGTTCATCTATGGGTACCACTTGCCATATATGGCGACAGAAAGGGCCATATCAGGCGTGGTCAGCCCATATATGGAGTCAAATATGGCCTTATATGGCCCCACGTAGATCCATATATGACGCGTCCAACCCATATATGGATCCAATTACAGCCATATATGACCCAGCCATCCCATATATGGTGCCACGTACAGCCGAATATGTCTCGGCCAACCCATATATGGCGCCTTGTTCCCCCATATATAGCGCTAGATGCTTCTTTATATTGCCGCGAACCATGTGTAAATTTATTGTTTGTTTTGCAGCCTGCCCATGCCCGGCTGTGTTATCTGCGTCCCAAGCGAAGCGCGTCTTCCATTATTTTTTTTATGCCGCATGGGCTATCACATTCAAATAACCAGACTGTCTCGCCCTAACGTCACGGGGCGGCCTTTCTAGCATCCACAGTGGTCCCGCGTAATTCGCGCCAAAAGCCCCGAATCCTCACCTAGTGGTACGTGGCGTCGGAAAAACTTAGGAAATCATCGTACTAGCGAACACTAAACCGATACAGAGGTAAAAGAGGCGACGAAACACACGCTAGAACTTCAACTAAGTTTACGCAACAGAAAAAAATTCCCCCGCATTTCCCCGAGGGGGAGAATGTGAAAGTGCGAATGCACGGTTGTCGGCCCGCTTGCGGCGCTTGCGCTCGGCCCCCGCAGCCCACCCCCTCGCCGCCTTCTCTTCCATCGGGTTTGTAGTATCACGTGTACACCACGCAGTTATCAAGCCGCTATAACGCCGCTGAGTCGCCAACGCACGCCGCTGACGACGTAGTTTGAATGCGTTAAAGATATAAGGCGCGTCTAACACTGATATCACCGTCGCGTCTGTGGCTTGGTCGGTAGCGCGTCGCGCTGCGGCCCGCAAAGTCCTCGGATCGAAACCTGGCGCCGGATGCTGTTTTTTCTTTAAACAGCACTGCGGACGCCAACGCCGCCGACGCCGCCGCCGCCGGCGGTGGATGGTTTGGGGTCGCTTATAAAGAGCATTCGCTCTTAAAAAAGGCTATATGTACAGGTGCCCCAAAAATAATACGGGGTACGGGAGCGGTGGCCGGAGCGGGCAAAACTGCATGCCAGCGCGATCTATCTGTAGATGCGCCGCAGATAGCGAGAGTGCGCGGGCACATCCGGCTGTCCCGTCTCGATGTTCTGATGCTCGCCTTATCGCCGGCTCAAGCGAAGCCGGTCTGCTGCAATCCCTGCTCGCCAGGGGCGCTTTCGGAGCTTCATGAAGGCCTGTTTATGCAGAGCCAGCGAAGAAAGCTTCGTCTTGAGCGGGGGGTCCGCTTTCTGCTTCGTCATGAATGACACCGATTACACTATGGGTGCCTGCCGTGCCTCGCGATCCGCTTGATTTTGAATCACGTGACAAGGACAATGCTTGGCTCAAGCTAACGCAAAAAAACGAGCAAGAAAAATTCATGCGCGTATTGGCTGCATTGCTTTGATGGTTCCAATCAGTGCTCAAGAGAATTGAGAAAGTGAGCGGAGTGGAGGCCAGTTGCTTCAAAACAAATCGGCTTTATTACATCAAGTGAAATAAACTACAAGAAAAGGGAATATAGTCAACTTAGCGCGGGCTCTGCGGCAATATCTTCCACTCATGAAAAAATGATTCAAAGGTACTGACAATGAAACAAATAGTTAAAACAGACTTCTTTGACCTACACAAGAGTTTAATAACGGGTGAAGTTGCCACCCACATTGATTACTTCTGCAATGCGCCGAGGCAACGAATCATATATAGAGTAATAACGTATCCGGGCAACTCCCGAAGTTTCCCATTCCTCTCATACTGCCTCCCAAAGGTGACTATGTTCTGAAGACATCTGAATTTCTGATGTGAATAACACGTGCAAGCTTTCACTTCAAGGTTGTAAAAGCGTTTTAAATACATTCGCATATGCGGCTTTGGCGTGCGGTTCAGAAGCTGGGCACCTTGATCGTTTGTCTGCGCCTGCGCGGTCTGTCCTGCATTTACAGGAAGTTTTGCGTGCGCTAAACTAGTATATTTTATGCACGCAGCCTGCTTCGCCGACAATGCAATCTCACTTTCACTGTGCGGCAGTGTGCGTGCCCTAGGCGCGTTCCTTGGCCGCGTTCGTTTGGTTACCGCATCAACGTTCATGGTATCATCTAGATAATCAAGAGCACAACACGCCCACATGCACATATATATCAGCGGGTATTGTAGCACTTTCCAGTGCAAGAAAGGAAGATGCCGCCTCGAGTACCACTAAGCGCCAGGCGGGAAATCGTCCTTCTTTCAAGGAGTTCCGCAACGTGAGATCTGTCGTCGTACTGGGAGGTCTATGACTGCTGTGAATAGAATTATTCAAGCCTACCGGGACGAAGACGGTCGCCTTGCCGACGCTCCACGTTCGGGCCGCCGGCGCTGCACTTCCGACGAGCTGGACCGTCTGCACTTCCGACGAGCTGGACGTCTCATCGTTGCTGCAGCCTTCGAAGATCCTTTTCAAAGTGCGAGGGAAATCCGCGATGTCGTGAACCTCAACGTCAGTCTGAGCACAATTAGAAACCGTCTGAAAGACGCAGGTCTAAACGGATGTGTGGCGGCGCAAAAGCCGTACTTAACGGCGAAACAGAAGGAACAACGCCTCGCATTTGCTCGTGCTCACGAGCAGTGGACTGTGGACGACTGTCGAGAGGTTGTCTTCACCGACGAATCAACCTTCTCCACGAGATGGGACCAACAACGGCGTGTATGGCGTCCAGCAAGTTGCAGGTACCCCGCAAACTTATTCATTTGTATAAAGCGAGAGGGATTCTTTTAGAAAGCTCTTTCATTTGCACGCCAGTAATATAGTAGAGACGTTCAATTTCTTGCGTGTTTTTATGTAGTTGTTAAGCCACAAAGTGATTATTTCTCTCTATTATTTCTTGAAATGACATAAGTGAAACTTTTGAGTTAATCGTCCTTTTAAATTATATACTTTGTGGGAACGGGTGGGAACTTCAACTTCAACGGGTCTCAGTACCACTAAATATTATGTTTCCTCATCAGATACCTGCCGGCCTTTATGACGCAAGTCTTCAGCAGCGGTCGTTGTTGCGTGAACGTCTGGGGAGCTGTCAGCGCAGAAGGCCTCGGTCCACTGGTCCGTCTGCCACCGAACTTCAACGCTGGCAGCTACTGCGACCTTCTTGAACAACATCTGCTCCCCTATGTGCTGGACGGGCCTTTTAAAGATGGCCTTTTTTTCTTCAGCAAGATTACAGCCCCGTCCACACTGCGCGTAAGGTAAAAGCCTTGCTAGAAGAACGAGCTGTTCGGTTGCTGGACTGGACACCTAAAGGCGCTGATTTAAATATAATCGAGAATGTCTGGGGATACCTCAAGAGCCGAATTTCTCGTTGTAATCATGCCACAACTGCAGACGACCTTGGGAGGCAGTAAGAGAGGAATGGAAAACTATTCCAGAGTTGCCCGGATACGTTGATACTCTGTATGAGTCGTTGCCTCGGTGCATTGCAGAAGTGATCAATGTGGGTGGCAACTTCACCCGTTATTGAACTCTTGTGTAGGTCGAAGAAGTCTGTTTTAACTGTTTGTTTCATTGTCAGTACCTTTGAATCATTTTTCCATGAGTGCAAGATATTGCCGCAGAGCCCGCGCTAAGTTGACTATATTCCCATTTCTTGTAGTTTATTTCACTTTATGTAATAAAGCCGATTTGTTTTGAAGCAACTGGCCTCCACTCCGCTCACTTTCTCAATTCTCTTGAGCACTGATTGGAACCATCAAAGCAATGCAGCCAATACGCGCATGAATTTTTCTTGCTCGTTTTTTTGCGTTAGCTTGAGCCAAGCATTGTCCTTGTCACGTGATTCAAAATCAAGCGGATCGCGAGGCACGGCAGGCACCCATAGTGTAATCGGTGTCATTCATGACGAAGCAGAAAGCGGACCCCCCGCTCAAGACGAAGCTTTCTTCGCTGGCTCTGCATAAACAGGCCTTCATGAAGCTCCGAAAGCGCCCCTGGCGAGCAGGGATTGCAGCAGACCGGCTTCGCTTGAGCCGGCGATAAGGCGAGCATCAGAACATCGAGACGGGACAGCCGGATGTGCCCGCGCACTCTTGCTATCTGCAGGGCATCTACAGATAGATCGCGCTGGCATGCAGTTTTGCCCGCTCCGGCCACCGCTCCCGTGCTCCGTATTATTTTTGGGGCACCTGTACATGAAGCGTGGAAAGGGTAAAACCAGTGAACACAAACCAAATAAAATAAAATAGTATCGCATTCTTCACACTTGCTCATATAACAGAGCCACCTCACAGTGGCCGCCAATAACACTCGGCGTAAATTAAACTTACACGTGTGTTCGGCTATCACCCCTCACCCGTGCACAACCTGCTCCCCCTCTCCAAAAAACCGATTTCTTTTTCAGACAGTGCCAAGGATGGTGAACTGATGCACCTTTCCCTTTCTCTGTTTATCATGAAGGCCTCAGAAATTCCTAGTTCAATCTGCGAGGAAGACCTGTACAGGATGCGTGTGCGCAGAAAATCTGGAGTGCAATCCTTACACCTCCGGCATTGATCAGCCAGGTGGCCAGCCCCCATCTGCGCCTTCACAGCCACTTGGTACTTTTTCAGCCTTACATTAAGGCACCTGCCTGTTTGACCGACGTAGCATTTCTTGCACGACAGGGGGACCCTGTAGACTACGCCAATCGTACAATCCACAAACCTACTTTTGTGCTTCGTGTCACAGCGGGGCTTTGTGCAAGGGTTGTTCACCTTACGCAGCATCTTGGAGAGCTTCTCAGGTGCCGAGAATACAACCTGCACACCGCACTTTCCACCGACCTTTTTCAGGTGGTGGGACACTTGATGCACGTACGGAACAGCCGCCACAGGCGCTTTTTGTCTTTGGCTTTCCGAACCTGGCAAGCGGTCACTTTTCAAATCCTGGACAAGGTTCTCCGCCACAGAGGACACAACTTCTCATGGAAAACCTGCCGCTCTCAGTCATTCAGCTTGTTCAAGCAAACTACCCTGCATTTTATGCTGGCACGACCTGGTGAGCGCCGCACTCATAACGTTCATCGCAATGCCACGTTTCACCAGCTTGGAATGGGCTGACTGGTAGGGCAGGATGCCCTTTTTACTATGAGGCGCATACGGCCAACACGTCTGATCACCGCCCAGGTGCAGGCGCACATCCAGAAACTGCAGAACGCCCATCTCAGGCAAATAGTGCGTGAACGTCAGACCGCCTGCGCACTCACACAAAGTGCGTAGCACATGACCTACAATATTATCTGTATCACCGGGCACAACCTGGTCTAACACAACAAGGAAATCATCCACATAGACCAGGTTGTGCCCGGTGATATAGATAATATTGTAGGTCATGTGCTACGCACTTTTTGTGAGTGCGCAGGAGGTCTGACTTTAACGCACTATTTGCCTGAGATGGGCGTTCTGCAGTTTCTGGATGTGCGCCTGCACCTGGGCAGTGATCAGCCGTGGTGGCAGTATGCGCCTCGTAGTAAAAAGGGCATCCCGCCCTACCAGTCAGCCCATTCCAAGCTGGTGAAACGTGGCATTGCGAAGAAAGTTATGAGGGCGGCGCTCACCAGGTCGTGCCTGCATAAAATGCAGGCTAGTTTGCTTGAGCAAGCTGAACGACTGAGAGCGGCAAGTTTTCCATCAGAAGTTGTGTCCTCTGTGGCGGAGAACCTTGTCAAGGATTTGAAGGTGACCGCTTGCCAGGTTCGGAAAGCCAAAGACAAAAAGTGCCTGTGGTGGCTGTTCCGTACGTGCATCAAGTGTCCCACCGCCTGAAAAAGGTCGGTGGAAAGTGCGGTGTGCAGGTTGTATTCTCGGCACCTTAGAAGCTCTGCAAGATGCTGCGTAAGGTGAAGAACCCTTGCACAAAGCCCGGCTGTGACACGAAGCACCAAAGTAAAGTATGTTTGTGGATTGTGCGATTGGCGTAGTCTACAGGATCCCCCGGTCGTGCAAGAAATGCTACGTCGGTCAAACAGGCAAGTGCCTTAATGCAAGGCTGAAAAAGCACCTGCGTACAAAAATAATGCGCAACCACGTCGTATAGCACAGAAAAAAATCGCAACACAAATCGAACGCACCGTCATTTCTTTTAATGGCCTGTACAGTCTCATTACCGGTCTCAAAACCGTTCTTAAATTACCAGTCTCAAAACCGTTCCTGTATTGTAAGCAGATTGTACCGTGCTGATTACTTCCAGATATTGGCTAGGTTGTCACAAGCTACTCTATAGGTCGTGTCTGGGCCGCGCCTCTTATCTCATCCTGTGCGCTACGGCGTGACGTTTCTAATTTGGAACTATGGAACAGCAAAGCCACTCGCGATAAGATGACCAGGCGTTGGCGCGCACGTTAGATTGAGAGCAAAGCCGGCAATGCTACTTTGTTTTTTTGTTTTGTTTTTAATGAGCGAAACGCTTGCAATCAGGGCTGCACACAACGCATGTATTTCGGCTTGGCCTTCCGCTGATCACTGTGCAAATCGAGTGGCATTGAACACCGCGGTATTCGCCAGGTTTTTCGGAGCACTAAAGCAATGCTTGGCAGCAGTTTTGCCGCAAATATCCGTTTTTGGAGCAAGATGGCAAAGGAAAAATTGTTCAGGGCACACCTCCCCAACGCCAACAATCGCCGTGGTAATAGGTACGAATTCAATGACAAGAAGGGCGTACAGTTGAGCTTGCCTTCTTTGTGAGCAGGTGCAGCGTGATGACTTTGGAGGAGTTGAGGCGATTCACCAGAGGCAACGTCCAATGAAGTCTCAAACCTTCATCGACTTGGGGCCCCAACCAAGACTCAAACCCACTGCGCGAAACAACAATAAAAAATACATTGATAAGAATCCTGAATCGACGTTCAAGGTGTTACTAAGGCAATCATAAAACGGCTATGCCGCTTCAAGTTCACCTTATGAGCAAGAGTGTGCGCGCCGAACGCGCGTTTACTTCTAATAAAACTTTTTGTACCTGCAAGGCTGGGATATATTTACACATTAGTTTCCACTCCAAGACGACTGACATGTCTCATTAACTTCCCGTTACATGCGCGAAGTATTTTGAAAACAGAAGAGTGCGATCGGTCGGCTTTTTTGGAAATTACTTTAACTTGTGCAAACCTAATTTGCTTACCTGTCATCTTTGGAGAAGACGAGAAACTTGGGCAAACTGTTCCTCCCTGTGTTGCTGCACCAGAGAGCTGCGCAGGACTGGTGACGCTCTTTCCTCCGCGGCCCCATATTTAGAATACATTCGAATATACTTTATAATGCAGCGAAACTTTAACCCCGTGGAGGCGTCGAGGTAACCCGCGCAACACTTCGCACGCCGGCTCGCTTACGCACGCACCGAATTGGCCCGCCGCAGGCGCTGATAGAAAGAAAAAAAAATATTGGCGCCGGTGTGCTGTTGCGCATGCGTGAGGAGGCGCGGAAGCATGCGCGGTGTGGAAAGAAAGAAAGGCTAAGGGAAAGGGAAGGGACACGCCGCAGCACCCTGCCGCTAGGATCTCCACAATTTCGGAAACCGAAACTAGCCAGAGTCGCCGACCAGTGCTAACGTCACTAGCGCAGAATGATCTTCTGTGATCTACAATGTTCTGGATGTAAATCGACGGTTCCAGAAACACTCGCGTAAATATATAAAAGCCTGTAGAGCAGACGCCATGGCATTCGAATCGTCGCGCTTGCCTTCGCGCGTCACTTTGTTGAGTGCTGCTTCGCCGCCTGTATTCTTTTAGTTTTTAGAGGAGCACAAATTCGCTCCAATAAACGTGTTTTCCTTCAAAACAACTGCGTCGTCTCTGGCTTCGTGACATCTGGTAGAGGTGCTGGGTACATGCACCCTCAGCCCTCTTAAATTTGTCAAGCAAACTCAACTTGTGCCAGCCACCGACAGCAAGGCCCAGAGCCGGAGTTTGAACTCATCATCATCATCATCATCACCAGCCTGTCTACGCCCACTGCAGGGCAAAGGCCTCTCCCAATATTCTCCAATTACCTCGGTCCTGTGCCAAATGTGACCAATTTATCCCCGCAAACTTCTTGATCTCATCTGCCCATCTAACTTTCTGCCGCCCCTACAGCGCTTGCCTTCTCTAGGGATCCACTCTGTTACCCTTAATGACCAGCGGTTATCTTGCCTTCGCATTACATGCCCTGCCCACGTCCATTTCTTCTTCTTAATTTCTACTAATATGTCTTTAACACCAGTTTGCTCCCTGACCCACTCCGCTATCGTCTTGTTCCTTCATGTTACACCTATCATTTTCCGCTCCGTTGCCGGCTGAGTCGTTCTCAATTTAAGTTGAACCCTCTTAGTGAGCTTCCACGTTTCTGCCCCGTGGGTGAGTACCGGTAAGATGCAGCTGTCATACACTTTCTTCTTCAACGACAATGGTAGGCTGCTACTCATTATCTGAGAATGTCTGCCATATGCACCCCACCCCATTCTGATCCTTCTAAGTATCTCTGCCTCATGGTTGGGATCTGGGGTCACAACTTGGCCTAAGTATATATATTCGCTTACCACTTCCACTGCCTCACCATCTATCTCAAACCGCTGTGCTGTCCCGAGGTTATTGATCATTACTTTAGTTTTCTGCATATTAATTTTCAGGCCCACGGTTCTACTCTGTTCGCCCAGTGCGGAAAGCATGCTTTGCAATTCGTCCCCCGAGTTACTTAGCAAGGCAACGTCATCAGCGAATCTGAGGTTACTGAGGTATTCTCCATTAACCCTTACTCCCACCTGTTCCCAATCCAACGTTCTGAATACTTCTTGTAAGCATGCTGTGAAAAACATTGGAGAGATTGTGTCTCCTTGTCTGACACCCTTCCTTACAGGTATTTTACTGCTCTCCCTACGGAGGATGATGGTAGCTGTAGACCCATTATAGATATCCTCTAGTATTCTTACATAATGCTCATCGACCCCCTGGTTCCGTAATGCCTGAATGACTGCTAGGGTTTCCACAGAGTCAAATGCTTTCTCATAATCTATGAAGGTTATATATAGGGGTTGAGTATACTCAGCGCACTTCTCTATCACCTGATTGATCGTGTGAATATGGTCCATTGTTGAATAACCTTTACGGAACCCTGCTTGTTCTTTAGGTTGACTGAAATCTAAGGTTGCAGAGATTCGGTTAGCGATTACCTTGGTAAATACCTTGTAGACGACTGACAGTAAGCTGATCGGCCTGTAATTTTTCAAGTCCTTCATGTCGCCTTTCTTATGGATTTTATTTTAGGATGATGTTCGCGTTCTTTCAAGATTCCGGTACCATTGCGGTCATTAGGCATTGCGTATTCAGGTTTGCCAGTTTTTCAAGTAAAATTTCTCTGCCATCCTTCAAGAGGTCTGCTGTTATCTGATCCTCACCAGGTGCTTTGCCCCCTTTCATTTCTTTCAAAGCCTTCCTTACTTCTTCGGTCGTTACTGGTGGGATGTCTATCTCCTCTGAACTACTGTCTCGTTCGGAATTATCCTGTATGTCCCGGCTGCTGTACAGATCCCTATAGAACTCCTCGGCCACTGTGACTATTTTATCCCTATTTGTGATGACATTGCCTTGCTTATCCTTAAGTGCATACATCTGCTTTTTCCCCACGCCAAGACGCCTCTTTACTGCTTTTAGGCTACCTCCGTTCTTTACAGCGCATTCGATTCTCTCCATAATATACTTCCGTATGTCAGCTGTCTTGCGCTTATTGATTAGCTTCGAGAGCTCTGCTAGTTCTATTTTGTCAGCTGCGGTAGAGATTCTCATGGTTTGCCGTTTCCTGATTATATCTTTCGTCTCCTGTGAAAGTTTGCCAGTATCCTGTCTAGCCATAGTGCCCCCGACTTCTACTGCACACTCCGTGAAAATGCGTGTAAGGTTGTCGATGGCTTCCTGTGTCGTAAGCTCGGCTTCCTCGTTAAGGGCGGAATATCGGTTCTGCAGCGCGATCCTGAATTCTTCTACTTTACGTCCTACTGTTTGCTCATTTATCGGCTTCTTTCGTACTAGCTTGTTGCGGTCCCTCCTCAACTATAGCCTAATTCGAGATGTTACCATACGGTGGTCACTACACCTTACCCTGCCGAGCACTTCCACATCCTGCACGATGCCAGGGTTATCGGATAATATGAAGTCTATTTCATTTTTGTGTTCCCCATTCGGGCTCCTCCAGGTCCACTTCCGACTCTCCCGTTTACAGAAGAAGGTATTCATTATGCGTAGGTTATTCCGTTCTGCAAACTCAACTAGTAGGTCCCCCCTGCTTTTTCTACAGCCCAGACCATAGTTCCCAACTGCCTTGTCGCCAGCCTCATTCTTGCCTACTTTAGCATTGAAGTCCCCCATAACTACAGCATACTGCGTTTTTACTTTAGCCATTGCCAATTCCACATCTTCATAGAAGCGTTCCACGGCTTGGTCGTCGTGGCTGGATGTGGGCGCGTAGCCCTGCACCACCTTGAACTTGTACCTCTTATTGAGCCTAATTACAAGACCTGCTGCCCTTTCGTTAATGCTATGGTATTCGTCTATGTTGCCAGCTATGCTTTTATTGACTAGAAATCCCACTCCCAGTTCTCTTCTGTCCTCTAGACCACGGTAACATAGGACGTGTCCATTTTTCAGCACCGTAAAGGCTTCGCCTGCCCTCCTAACCTCGCTAAGCCCTATTACATCCCATTTAATGCCCTCAAATTCCTCGAACAACACCTCGAGACTTGCTTCGCTAGATAAGGTTCGCACGTTAAGCGTTGCCAGGTTCAGATTCCATTGGCGGCCTGTCCGGATCCAGGGATTCTTAGCACCCTCTGCTGCGTCACAGGTCTGACCGCCGCCGTGGTCAGTTGCTTCGGAGCCGCTGGGGACTGAGGGCCGAGGGTTAGTTGGCGTATTCATGGGAGGTTGTGGCCGTTACTACACCAGGGTGGCCAATTCTGCTCTGGTGAGGGAGTGCATTACCGGCAATGGTCGCCGGGGTCAGGCCGCACCCCAAGCCTCTTTATGCAATTCCATCAATACGCGGATTTGTTTTTTTAATCCGGTGGGAATTGTCCGGCACCGGGATTCGAACCACGGTCCTTCTGCACGCGAGGCGGGTGTTCTACCTCTACGCCATCGCTGCAACCTACGCCATCGCTGGAACCATCGCTACGCCATCGCTACGCCATCGCTGCCATCGCTGAACTACTGCCAGATAAATTGAAGGCGGAAGACGCTAACACCGTTGCCATGGACAACGCATCCACGATGACCACGAGCCATCCTGTAGTTCTGCAGCAACCCCGGGAACCACCATGATTTCATGGATCACCCACGGAAGATCCTGAGGACTGGTCGGAAAAAGTGGAGCGTGTTTGGATCTTGAACAGGTGGGATGACGAAGAAATGTTTCGGCTTGTCTTCTTTTACTTGGAGGATGAAGCTCGAACATTGCTCGAGAACCACGAGAGCGTCTTGACCGACTGGACGCAATTCAAAAGCGAGTTTCTTAAGACCTTCACGACCGTGGTGAGAAAAGAACGAGCTGCGCTTCTACTGGAAACTCGAACTCACCACCCGAACGAAGGAGTCGTGATCTTCGTTAAGGAAATGAAGCAACTATTTTGTCGAGCGGACCCGGATATGACGGAAGAAAATAAACTGAGGTATCTGATGCGAGAGTAAAGCAAGAACTTTTTGCTTGCCTTGTCGGCAACTCCTCCTAAGACGGGGACCGAATCCGCGTCTGAGGCGGCCGCGATGAAAAAAACGCTGGAAGTTCGAACGAGGCAGAACCATCGCCCGGTCAACGCGCTGGTTGACGAGACGATCGGTGCCGGGGCTAGAAGCTCCGACACACTGGGCGGGACCACCCGAGCAGTGGACAGGGAAGAGCTTCGGAAGCTTTTTCCGACGACGCCGCAACCTCAAGTAGCTTCTCTGACTGACGTCCTCCGCGTAGAGGTTCAACAGGCTTCGGCCACTTCTATTCCATCCGAGGCACCGCGAGAGCCCCAGGCGATGACCTACTCCACGGCTGTTCGTCAACCCCGCCCTGCTACAGTCCGTCTACAAGAAGCTCCACCGTACCGCCGTCCACTCTCGCCGCCGTCCCCACTGTCGCCGCCATCCACTGTACCGCCAACCACAGCCAAAAACCAGACGCCTAGAAAGACCGACCTTTGACGAACCACCGATAATCGTCCGCTGTGCTACCACTGCGGAGAGGCCGATCACATCTGTCGTCGTTGCCCATACAAGTGACTCGGACTGCGTGGTATCTCCGTCGACGCACCTAGCCCTCTCCCTGGGCAACGACCACGGGAGATCGACGACTACCTTTCTCAAACCAGCTGTGGCACAGCCCGTTTCAACCGTTCGCCCTCGCCCTACCCATACCAATCGCCAAGCCACCGTAGCAATGCTGACTTCTCACGTGGAAGGTCCCCCAGCCCACGCAGGGGAAACTAACAGCAGCAACTTCTCTAGGTAAAGTTGCACAACGGTGGAAAATTAAAAACCCTCCAATGACGCAGCCACTCACTGAAGACTGTGATTCACGACATGCCCTCATCCCGACCACCCGACATAACCAGACGAGACTCCCGAACACGACGACAGCCACACGGCGTGACGCGTACCCGACATGACCGAATCTGCTGCTGAGAAGACGACGACAACGAGGAGGCACAGTGCACAACCGTCAACACGCACAAGCCGAGATGCAACGCCCCGACGCACCCGGAACTCGAGGAAGTCGGAATCTGACGTCAAGGTGTCCATCGACGGCTTTGATGTAGTCGCCCTCATAGACACGGGAGCCGACTACTCAGTGAGCGCACCATTTGCGTCTAAGCTGAGGAATGCTATGACCAGATGAGATGGTCCGCACATTCTCAAAGCAGGAGGCCACCTCGCGACGCCAAGTGGAACGTGCGCATCGCGCATCACAATAGACGGCACAACTTACCCTGCGGCGTTCGTCATTTTGCCTAACTGCTCCCGCGACGTCATCCTTGGAATGGACTTTTTGACGACAATGGTGCAATACTTGATCTACAGGCCAAGTCCACAACTTTTTCCTGCGATCAATCCATGACGCCGGAACCGAACTCCGAACACCGTCCTGCTGTAAGGATCGCCGATGATCATGTCACCCTGCTACCCGCGCCAACTTGATGATCACGGTTTACTGTAAAGATGCTGTTCCTGACGTCGACGCTATCGTAGATAGTGATCAAAGGTTGCTCCTTGACCGCGGTGTCTCCGTAACAAGAGGATTGATTGATTGATTGTGGGGTTTAACGCGCCGATGCAACGCAGGCGATGAGGCGCGCCGTAGTGGAGGCCTCCGGATTAATTTTGACCACCTGGGGATCTTTAACGTGCGCCGAAATCTCGTACACACGGGCGTTTTTGCTTTTCGCCTCCATCAGAAAAGCGGCCGCCGCGGCCGGGAATCGAACCCGCGACCTCGTGCTCAGCTCCGTCGCAAGAGGAATTGCGGGATTTAAGCAATGCCAATCCCAAATTTTGGTCACTACTTTCAGCGATGAATACAAGGGCGCTCCAATTGCGTTCCTCGAAGAAATGCTAGAAACAAGTGACGTGATCGCAGTCACCGACGTTGAACGCTCATCCGAAGATACCTTTAATCTTCCGAATCCCTTCGACGTGAATCCGGCGTTACCGCAATAAGAATGGAAGAAACTATTGGATTTGCTGCGTCGCTACAGCGAGTGTTTTTTATCGAACTCAAAATTACGTCAGACACCTCGGGCGAAGCACTGGATAATAACCGAAGATGGAGCCCGACCTACCCGACAGTCACTGTACCACGTCTCTTCACACGAGCGCGAAGCGATCCGGACTGAAGTCGACAACATGCTCACCGACGACATTATACAGCAATTGAAAAGTCCGTGGACTGCGCCGGTCGTACTCGTGAAGAAAAAGACGGCACTTCAAGGTTCTGCGTTGACTACCGGCGACTGAACAAAATCACCAAAAAGGACGTGTACCCCCTGCCACGAATCGACGACGCTCTCCACCACCTCTGCCATGCGAAGTACTTCTTATCGATGGATCTGAAGAGCGGCTACTGGCCAACTAAAGTGGACAAGACAGATCGAGAGAAGACTGCATTTATAACCCCGGGCGACCTATACGAGTTCAAGGTGATGCCCTTTTGGGCTGTGCACGGCGCCTGCAACGTTTCAAAGGGTCATGGACACTGTGTTAGCTGGCCTGAAGTGGCACACCTGTCTCGTATACCTCGACGACGTTGTGGTATTCCCCGGAATTTCGACGATCACCTCGCAAGATTGGAGTCTGTACTCGAGGCTATTCGCATGTAGAGGTTAGCTCTGAAGCCTGAAAAGTGCCGCTTCGCTTACGAGGAACCCAAGTTTTTGGGACACGTCGTCAACGCCGCAGGAGTCCTTCCTGACCCGGCGAAAACATCAGCCATAGCGAACTTCCTCAGACCGAAAGACAAAACGGCCGTGCGAAGATTTCTCGGACTGTTTGCATACTACCGGCGCTTCGTCGCAAACTTCGCACGCATTGCAGAGCCACTCACGCACCTGACAAAAGATAGCACCCCTTTCGCATGGGAAAACGCCCAAGAAAAAGCATTCTGCGAGCTGCAACAACGCCTAGAAAACCCTCTTGCGCTCGCTCATTTCGACGAAAACGCCGAAACGGAAATGCACACCTACGCCAGTGATATAGGCTTGGGAGCCGTTATCGTCCAAAAGCAAAGAGGTGGCGAAAGAGTAATCGCCTTTGCCAGCCGTGGTCTGTCGAAGGAGGGGAAAAATTACTCATCTCTGCAAAAGAGTGCCTCGCAATTACATGGGCAATTTCAAAATTTCGCCCACACGTGTATCGTAGACCATTCAAAATTGTGACAGACCACCATGCGCTGTGTTGGGCGCCATTTTCAAGGACCCCTCTGGTCGTCTTGGTAGGTGGAGCTTGCGCCTGAAAGAGTTCGACGTTTCAATCGTCTTCAAATCAGGCAGGAGACACTCCGACGCCGACTGCCTGTCCCGCGCCCCCGTCGACCCACCACCAAAAGACTCCGATGAAGACAGCGCGTTTTTCAGAGTCCTGTCTGAGAGCGACCTAGCCGCCCAGCAGCGTGCCGACCCGACTTGCGCGTTATTATAGACTACCTGGAAGGACGCAGTGTCGCCGTGCCTAGGGCGTTCAAGCGGAACTTACCAGCATGCAGCGTCCCCAAATAATATGATTGAAAGCAAATTCTTCGCCTGTCACCCGCCCGAAGAGACAGCGCATCCCCTTGATAATGGGATGCATGAAAGGAGCAGCAACAGGGAGATTCGCGGGGCACGTGTGCAGATAAGTTACAAACTCGGTCGCTATTTCTTCTGCCTTTCGTGTTTTTTTTATTTCATTGTGGATAACTTACAGGCAGCCTGTTTGAGGGCATTGCTTTACGATGCCCGCTAATGCGAGCGGAGGCGCCGTCACGTGGTATTTTTTATATTTCGCGGGTTTTCTTTACCAGTCAGAGTAAATGTGCACGCAATTGGTTCGCCGATCAAAATACCGCATTTAGATGCCCCCCGTGGGCACTTACAAGTGCCTCTTTCAGACTTCAGTTTTAAGGACAGTACTTCTCAGGTTAGATAATTCATTACAATTATTAGATGCAACGAATCTCATGCTCGCCCCTCTGTCCTTCCTGCGTCTGTCCGGCGTTGTCCGCACAGTTGCGCCTCTCCTCTTATCCTCTCTCGGATAGCAAACACTCTCTCCCAAACAGCTGCAGGTTGGCGCAGCGCGCTCTCACTCCGTTGCTAGGCGCCGATGGGCGGCGCTGCGCATGTGCAGTACTCCCTCTCTCGGTGCACTCCACTCCTTCGGGCGCTGTGAATATAAAGCGGCATGCCGCCCTCCGACAGTCTCAGTCGACGGTCGTCCGTATTACGCCTGCACTCTCTCGCAGTACTCGACGATTGCTTGGTGCAATCGTCGAGCCCCTAACTGTACACTTTACGGACCACAAGGTACTCATTCTCGTCTGCAATAAAGACCGTACCTGAGCATACGTGTACTGCATGTGCATTTTCATGGTGAAAATAGAAAATTACGCCCATTTCCCCTTCGCGTAAGAATCCGCGCTATAAGCGTGATCAATACGAGATGGAAAACGCCAATGGAACCCCCCATGAGATGCGTTGCATCACACCAGGGTTCTCGCGATGGGAGATGGGGTAATTTTTATTTACGTCTCATTAACTAAAAAATGCTGCCCGCTTCTTCACAGTACTGCAAAATTTATGCACTAGGTTTTGTTCGAGTTAGGCTATTACTCTTTTTTGAAATCTTGGTGCATAATAGCTGGGACACCCTGTATATGGAAATACTATAATTAACGATCACAGAAATATGAATTCTCTTTCATTATAACTTCCCCGAAAACACTTTCTCTTTATGGCGAAATTAGGGTGCTGATGGTTTTTTTTTACTGTACAGAGATCTTTCCTTGCGTTCTTCAAAACTGCAACTACATATAATGCAGCTGCCTTAGTTCTTTATTTGTCATTTACAACAGCACAACAAACCGTTTTTAATCTTTCTTTTTTCAACACAGCATTTAAGTACAGCATCGTCCAACAGCTATGCTTGCTATGAAAAACATTTCACAGTTAACAGCCGTAATTAGTTACGACAAAAAAGGATAATTTCAGTATAAAAATTCCCCCGCATTTCCCCGAGGGGGAGAATGTGAAAGTGCGAATGCACGGTTGTCGGCCCGCTTGCGGCGCTTGCGCTCGGCCCCCGCAGCCCACCGCCTCGCCGCCTTCTCTTCCATCTCTTCCATCGGGTTTGTAGTATCACGTGTACACCACGCAGTTATCAAGCCGCTATAACGCCGCTGAGTCGCCAACGCACGCCGCTGACGACGTAGTTTGAATGCGTTAAAGATATAAGGCGCGTCTAACACTGATATCACCGTCGCGTCTGTGGCTTGGTCGGTAGCGCGTCGCGCTGCGGCCCGCAAAGTCCTCGGATCGAAACCTGGCGCCGGATGCTGCTCTTTCTTTAAAGAGCACTGCGGACGCCGCCGCCGACGCCGGCGGTGGATGGTTTGGGGTCGCTTATAAAGAGCATTCGCTCTTAAAAAATAAGTACAGGGAGCATTTGAAAGTTTTCAACCTGTTTTTAATGGGAGCGCTATCGCCAGTACGATTTAAATTTCGTTCAGTATAGACAAAGAGAATGTTCAGAAATCACACTCTGGCCGAGAACTCTTCTGGAATCGTGATTTTGTTTTTCCAGTTTGAGAAAGATATGTTTTTTTTACATAAAGTTATTGTTTTTCAATAAGTATCTCTTTTTAGTACCGCTGTGTCATATTACGCTACTTTATTGCCATTGTGAAAGCATTTATGAATTGCTTTCATAGCTAACGAGATGGCATTTGGGTAGAACCGCTCAGTTTGTCCTCCAATAATGGCCCGCGCCGGTGCGCCCCCTCGTGGGGCACTGCGCACCACGTCGGTATTGGGGGCAACCCTAGTGCATGTTAATCGAGGACGCTATACAGTGACGCAACTTAATCGGCTAGCGATAGCTAGAGCACGGTGCCGAAGCGGCGCCGCTGCTGCGCCTACCCAATGTTGTGGTGGCTAAAGCACGACGTGCGTGGCGCGTGATTCAGATCATTCAAACAGCCCTACAGCGCATGGGATCTTGAAAGAAAATGGACCTTTTTCCAGCGGCGATATGAGCATATGCGGGCTGCCGGTCCGCCATTCTTGGAAGGCGTCTCCGGCAAAATAAACAAAGGGGCACCCCTCAGCTTCCGCTTAGGGAGCGGCTATGGTGTCTAGCCTTGCACGTTTTTCTTTTTTCTCTTTCGGCAGCTCGCGGTGGGTTCGTATACGTACATCGATTGCAAAAGGAGAAAGCCTCAGTCCTTCGCCCTTTCCACTCGCCCTCACGAGCCCTGCAGAGGCGATCACACCTCCTTGACGTCTCGGAATCACACGTCTGGCAACAGGGTGCCCCTACTGTCCCGTAGATTCGAAATTCCACGGCGTGTATTTTTCCACGTGCGTCTCTTCGCCGTTGAGGCACTCGTTTTTAAATGCAGAGCATTTCAGTAACTCACGATGTCACCCGCATTGACGTCCGTCGTCGTCCGCACCCGTCCGCCTACACTATATAAAAAAATACTATCCGGAGCCTGGTTTCGATCCCTCGACCCTGCGGGCGGAGCAATGTACATAGTGCTCTATCTACCCACTGCGCCACAAAGCCGACACAGAATGGGAGGCTACGGACGCGCCTTATATCCTTGACTCATTCAAAATACGTGAAGAAGCTGCTGATACAACACATTCACTACCACCAACTCCCCAAACACTAAACGTTAACGCAATACACCCACCCCCTATGCGACGCATTTACTCGAGTCCCCCTCGCGGGGAGATGGGCCCAATTTTTTGCGTTTTTCTGTGAGTGTCTCCGCGTCTGCAAATTTTAGTAATATCAAAGGAAGTGCGCTGAGATGTCGTGCAAGTGCTGTGTACGGCGATGCCGCGGCGACTACACCATATACACGAAGGTGCACGTGTTCAAGTTCCCGAGGCAAAAAAGACTGAAGCATGCATGGATACACGTGGTGCCGCGAGAAAGCCTCACTGTCGCCGAGAATTACAGGGTGAGCTTTTTTTCTCATTTTGATATAAAATTGCGCTCTCATTTCAAGAGGATACACGTGCACGTGTAACTGGCTCCCAAGCCGCACTTTCGTATGTCAAGCACCGAAGGCTTTGCTTATTGGAGGTAATATTTTTTCTATGTATGCGAATCGCGGATGCGGATTTTACCCGTGTAGCCACGCATACAGATCAAGCCAGTGGCCTTCGCTTTTGCGGGTACAACAAGTGTACCCAAACAACTGATGTCCGAGCCTCGATCGGTATAAACACTCTAGAACCAGTGGAACCGGCGTTTGGTTCGAGGCTTGCTTAAAGTGGGTGCCGCGTCTTAAGCGTTCTATCACTCGATGCTTTATGCTTTCGAATTCTCTCGAAAAGTTGCCGCGGCAACCGTACTTGTTTTAATAGAAGCGCTGTTTTACAGCTCATCCTCTCCGTAACTTTGCCGCTGATGAAAATCGTATTAACGTAAGGACTTCTTCTCGGTAGTTAGTCGTGCGCGTACATACGTGTTGAGGTTGTAGCGAATGCGTTTCCAGAAGTTTTAAGGGTGGTGACGCTTAGTTTTCTTCAGAGCTGTTAACCTGGACACTCAGTGTTTCCCTGTTTTACCGCCTTTTCCTTAATCTATTTTTCAAAAACTTAGTGCGGGCCACTAGTTCGACGAAGCTACAGTCGAATGCTTTGCGTCAGTAAACACGGGAGCGCGCGCCCCTCAGTGCATGCACAGGGCTTTGTTGGGAGGCTGACGCGCCCTCGCGGTCTGTGCGCTTAGTGGGCGCTCTCCCTGAAACCGCTTTATCGCGCGGCTGCCTGCTGCATTAGTTACGTCACGGAGGATAACGCATTCTTAGATGCAAAGCATCTCTTGCTCGTGGCTATGTCCGTCGGCGTCCGTCCGCATTTCTCCCCACCAGCTGTGCGATAACGCCGCTCTCCTCCTCTCCCTCTCTCCATGCCAGCTATGCGACAGCGCGGGCGCTGCTCCTGCTCTCCGCGCGCCGCTCCCTCAGTTGCTGCTTGTCCGATCATAGCATCCTGGTCAGATGAACTGAATGCACGAGCAGTGGATGCCAAACTTCGAGAAAGTGAAGCCGCTTCGAAACGCCAGCGTCGAACAGCGGGTCCCACACTGCGAGAAAGCCAAGCCGCTTCGGCACGCCAACGTAGCCAAGCGGATTCGGATGCCGCTCGACAACGCGACCGCGCCGCGAAAGCGGCCGCGCGCGCGACGGTCGGCGCCGACGAACGCCTAAAGTGCAAGTTCCTGGACCGGAGCTTTGGACACAGCTGCAAGGTACTGCTACTACTACTAGGTGGTTCGGGTGGAAAGGAAAGGAAGTGCAGTGGGGATATTATTCAGCCCAAATGAGGGCTCACCTGCATACAACCCAGTGAGTGTGGAGGGAGAGGAGGGGGACACAGCTGCAAGGTGTGCGGTGTGTGACAGACTCTGGTTCGACAACAATCTGACGGGCTTCGGCAGCATCCAGAAAGATCGTCAACGCACTAACGCCATTGAGGTTCTGTCGCGAGAGTTCGGCGAGGGCAACGACTACAGCGAGTACACGGTGTGCGCGCCGTGCAAGGACTCGTTGACGTCGGGCATCATTAGGTCCATGAGTGTCAGTTACGTTGTTTTTGGATTCACCCTGGGACGTCACTACCCTCACGTTGTCCGCACTGTTCAGCGACTTCTATCGCGGACCTGAACCATTTAATCTGGCACTGCACTGCATTTTCAGACCATCGATATATTATCGAAAATGCACTTCCAAATGGTTCTTCACCAGCTAATCCCCCATACCATGACCCCCAATTCCTTGCCGCGCTAGGCACTTTTTCCCTTGAGAGCGGTCTGGCTCGAGTAGTGTGAGCCGGGGCCTACAACCCATTTGGTCCCTGAAACTGGACAATTAGATCCTCAATGGACAATTAGATACTCTACGGCCCTTGAAGATTCAAGTAGTGTTAATCCTCCCTCCCTGCTATTCCCATTTCCCCCCTCTGGCCAACCGGCCGCCTCATCCCAATAAAGGACTTTACTACTACTACTTTGCTTCACCGCATAGTTCCCTTCGGGGAGATGGTGTAATTTTTTATCACTCAATCGCGCAGCGAAAGTAAACGTTTTAATGTGTTCGCTGGGTAATTGGCCGGAGCATGAGAACGTGAAAAAACAACAGCATCGTTTGTTTGGCAAAACAGGTTTGCGTTCGTATTTATTTGAAGGATGCGGTCTTTATCTGGTGGCTTTTGTCAGCTCGGATTAGCATGACGTTTTTCAGTGTCCACGCACCAAATGGCGTTTTCTACTTGTGCTGTTTCGGACGTCGGGAGATTTTTCAAGTTTCTTCAAAATAATGTGTTATCTTAACATTTTTTTTTTACTTTTAAATGCTATCTTCCGAGTTTTGAGCCCCGTGCTAGCCAAATATTGCTTCATTACAGCCGATATAGCACACAGCTTAATGTTTCCGTTTTGTTATAAAGATATTGTGCCACTGAATTGAACCGTGACCAACCAAAGTTCCTATTAAGTTCGCTACAGCTGATAATTCGCTATATTAGCGTTCGTTATAGCGTCATTCATTTGTACTCCACTGGGCATAGAAATATAGCTTACACATCTTAACAAAATAATATCCACGGGGCTTTCACCTATACTTTAAAAAAAAGTCGGTGAATATAAATGCATGCTAATGAAATCTAGCACTACCGCCATGTCAAATCTGCCCGAGAAATGTGCCCCTTGCATGAGCATGCTCTCCTGCTAAATTTTCTTGATGAATTTTTGGTCATTTGTGTTTCTTGTTTTCGGTGTTAGCACTACAGTGCGGTGGAATAATGAGGAGCTTTTTGCCTCGTTACATTCTCCAGAAAGGGTGTAAAATCCAAATGTTTCCACATTCCAGCCATCCAGCAGACACCTCTCCATGCAGCAATTGATGCCAATTTGGGCCGATTTTTTCTTATCTACATAAGCAGAAAAATTGGTCTGTCGGCTGCAATTTGCATTTACATTTGACGAATTGATTAGCTGAAGCGCATGTGTTTAAACATCACGCTGAATAGTCAAAATTAGGAGTTCTTGATTTAAACATGGAAAATTGATATTATAGAAGTTGCATGGAGGTTTTAACACGGATCATAGTGACAACATTGCAAGAAATTACCTTTCAGCATGATCAATAACAATTTTACTTTGTATCCTGTTGTGAAGAGTGCAAGGCAGAATAAAAGTATTTCCAAGGGTCAGATGATTCAGTCCCTCTTGATTCACTCCCTCTTGAGGTGGTGACAGTAACTTTTACGGAATTTATTTTCAGGACTAATGCAAAAGAGCCGAAACATTGGCTACTGATACTGCCATTTGTTTCGTTTCATTTGCTGGGTTTACGAATGCCACAGCTAAACACAAGAGGTAAATCTTAAGAAATGCAAAGAGAAACTTGCGCTTCCATCAAAGGGGGCCAAGCTGGCCAAGAAGAATGCAGCCACTGACACGTCGCCACAACAAAGCAACCTGCCGCCACCTTAATTCGCCTGCGCTCGCAGCAGTTCTCGTAGTAAAATGTGGAAGGTATGCGATGAAGTGTTTGTCAGCATTTGGGATGCAGCAACAATTGCTGCTGTTAACTGAAGTTCATTATATATGCCATCCACGTGGTCATAAGCTCAATCCATACATAGCCATATATAATATTGTCACGCAGCCAGAGACGACGCATTTCCCGGCCGCGGCGGCCGCTTTTCTGATGGAGGCGAAAAGCAAAAACGCCCGTGTGTACGAGATTTCGGCGCGCGTTAAAGATCCCCAGGTGGTCAAAATTAATCCGGAGCCCTCCACTACGGCGCGCCTCATCGCCTCCGTTGCGTCGGCGCGTTAAACCCGACAATCAATCAAATCAGAGACGACGCAGTTGTCTTGAAGGTAAACACGTTTATTGCAGCGAACGTGTGCTCCCCTAACAACTCAAATAATACACGGGCGGCGAAGCAGCAGTCAGCAAAGTGACTTACTCAAGCGAGCGTCGGAGATCGAATGCCGTGGCGTCTGCTCTGCAGGCTTTTATCTTTCGGCGCAAGTGTTTCTGGAACCGTCGATTCGCATCCAGAACATGGTAGATCACTGAAGATTATTCTGGGCTAGTGACGTTAGGACCAAACAGTCTGCTTATCTGAATGTGAGAGCCCGTGCAGCATAAAAGTAAAGAATGGAAGACGAGCTTCGTTTGGAACGCAGATAACACAGCCGGGCGTGCCCCGGTAGTATTTACCAATAATAAATAAACAAACCCATACATGTTTCACGGCATTACCCCCCCCCCCCCCCCTCTAAGAGTGCATCAATCCGATGCTAAAATAAAAGACAGTCCGAATAGACAACAAAAAAGTCCGTCATCTTGCATTGTAAGGATTTAAGCAAACCACGTGGACGACTTCGGGCCGCGTGCATCGTCGTGATGTACCGGAATCACCACCGGGGATCACCTGGTAGGTAAGTTGGCCGACACGTCGTAGAATGTGGTAGGGTCCAAAATACCGTCGCTGAAGCTTCTCACTCAGTTCGCGTCGGCGGGTGTGAGTCCAAACCCACACACAATCCTCAAGGTGGTACTCGGCGTCGGAGGTTGTAGCGGCCGGCATCAACCAGCTGCTGGTCCGTTGTACGAACTCGATCCAGCTGGCGGGCTTCCTCCGCACGCTGTAGGTATCCTTGGACGACGGCGCTGAGGTCGTCGTCTTCCACATGCGGAAGCATGGCGTCGAGCATCGTAGTCGGCCGTCTTCCGTAGACAAGCTCGAACGGCGTCATCTGCGCAGTTTCCTGGATGGCCGTGTTTTCCGCACAGGTGACTTACCGGAGCACTTCGTCCCAAGTCTTATGTTCAACGTCGACGTACATTTACAAAATATCCGCGATTATCTTGTTCAGACGTTCCGTTAGTCCGTTCGTTTGGGGGTGGTACGCCGTCATTCTTCGGTGATCCGTGTTACTGTAGCGTAATATCCCTTGCATCAGCTAGGCAGTAAAGGCCGTTCCGCGGTCCGTGATTAGGACTTCCATGGCTCCATGTCGCAGCACAACTTGGCTTATGAAGACCTTTGCGACTTCTTGTGCAGTCCCCCTCGGAAGAGCGGCGGTCTCTGCGTAGCGCGTCATGTAGTCTGTCGCTACAACAATCCACTTGTTCTCGGATAGGGATGTAGAGAACGGGCCCAGAAGGTCCATTCCAATCTGGTGGAAGAGCCTAGATAGGACACCGATCGGCTGCATAAGTCCGGTGGCTCTCGTCGCTGGCGTTTTTCGTCGCTGGCAGTCACGGCAGCTTTGGACGTATTGGGTGACGTCCGATGCAAGGCGGGGCCAGTAGTAGTTCATCTTGATTTTCCCAATTGTGCGAGCTGTGCCGAGATGTCCTGAAGGGGTCATCGTGGCACGCTTCCAAAATTTCGTCACAACGATCTGCCGGGATCACAAGAAGATAATTCGCTCTCGTTCCGGGGCTGCAATTCTTCGAAACTCTCGTTCCGGGTCGCTCTCAGTCACGACTCCGAAGAACGCGCTGTCTTCATCGGAGTCTTGTGGTGGTGGGTCGACGGGGGCACGGGGCAGGCAGTCGGCGTCGGAGTATTTCCTCTCGGATTTATAGACTAGTGTAACGTCGAGTTCCTGCAGGCGCAAGCTCCGCCTACCAAGACGGCCAGAGGGGTCCTTCAAATTGGCGAGCCAACACAGCGCGTGGTGGTCTGTCACAACCTTGAATGTGCTTCCATACACGCATGGGCGAAATTTTGAAATGACCCATATGATCGCCAGGCACTCTTTCTCAGAGGCTGAGTAGTTTCGTTCTTCCTTGGACAGACCACGGCTGGCATAGGCGATTACTTTCTCACACCGGCTTTGCGTTTGTGCGAGGACGGCTCCCAAGCCTATATCACTGGCGTCCGTGTGCATTTCCGTTTCGGCGTTTTCGTCGAAACGCGCGAACACAGGTGGGCTTTACAAGCATTGTTGCAGATCGCAGAAGGCTGTTTCTTGGGCATTTTCCCAGCAGAAAGGGGTGCTATCTTTCGTCAAGCGGATTACAGGCTCTGCAATGCGGGCGAAGTTTGCGACGAAGAGCCTGTAGTATGCTTATAGTCCGAGAAATCTCCGCACGCCCTTTTTATCTTTCGGTTTTGGGAAGTTCGCTATGGCGGAAGTTTTCGCCGGATGAGGCCCGACTCCCGCGCCGTTGACGAAATGGCCGAGAAACTTCAGTTCCTTGTACGCGAAGCGGCACCTTTCAGGCTTTAGATTTTACCCCGACGTACAGATGGCCTCGAGTACAGACTGCAACCTTGCAAGGTTGTCGCCGAAAGTCCGGGAGAATACCACAACATCGTCGAGGTATACGAGGGAGGCGTGCCACTTCAGGCGAGCTAGCACCGTGTCCATGACTCGTTGAAATGTTGCTGGCGCCGTGCACAACCCGAACGGCATTACCTTGAACTCATTTTTAGGCCGTCCGGGCTTATAAATGCAGTCTTCTCTCGGTCTCTCTCGTCCACATCAATTTGCCAGTAACCGGTCTTTAGATCCATCGATGAGAAGTACTTAGCGTGGTAGAGGTGGTCGAGGGCGTCGTCGATTCGGGGGAGGGGGTACACGTCCTATTTGGTGATTTTGTTCAGTAGCTAGTAGTCAATGCAAAACATTAATGTGCCGTCTTTTTTCTTCACGAGTACTACCGGCGCAGCTCAGGGGCTTTTCGATGGCAGTATAATGTCGTCGCTGAGCATGTCGTCGACCTGAGTCCGGATGGCTTCCCGCTCGTGTGAAGAGACGTGGTACAGTGACTGTCTTGTAGGTCAGGCTCCATCTTCGGTTAATTTTTCGTGCTTCGCTAGACGTGTCTGACGTAGTTTCTGTAGAGATGCAGCAAATCCTATAATTTCTACCGTTCTTCTCTCGGTAACGCCGGATTCACGTCCAATGGATGCGGAAGCTTGAAGGTATCTTAGGTGCACGTTCAAAGTCGCCAACCCCGATCATGTCGCTTGCTTCTTGCGCTTCTTAGAGGAATGCAATTGCAGCGCCCCTGTTCAAATGCTGGTATTCCTCGCTGAAGTTAGTGACCAAAACTTGGGATTGGCGTTGTGTAAAGCACGCAATGCCTCTTGCAACGGAGACACCCCGGTCGAGGAGCAACCTTTGGTCACTCTCTACGATAGCGTCGACGTCAGGAACAGCATCTTCACAGTAGACGGTGATCATCAAGCTTGCGCGCGGTGGCAGTGTGACATGATCATCAGCGATCCTTAAAGCGGCACGGTGTTCGGGGTTCGGTCCGTCGTCATGGAGTGATCGGAGGAAAAAGTTATGGACTTGGTCTGTAGATCAGTTATTGCGCCATTGTCCGTCAAAAAGACCAGTCCAAGAATTATGTCGCGGGAGCAGTTAGGCAAAATGACGAACGCTGCAGGGTACGTTGTGCCGTCTATGGTGACGCGCGATGTGCACGTTCCACTTGGCGTCACGAGGTGGCCTCCTGCTGTGCGGATGTGCGGACCGTCCCACCTGGTCATAACGTTCTCCAGGTTAGACGAAAAAGGTCCGCTTATGACTGAGTAGTCGGCTCCCGTGTCTATGAGGGCGACTACTTCAAAGGCGTCCATGTACAGCTGAACGTCGGACGCTGCCTTGTTCGAGTTCAGGGTACGTCGTGGCGCGTATCTGGGATTCTGCGTGTTGACGGTCTGGCACTGTGCGTCGTGGTCTTCGTTGTATTCTAATCGGCAGGTTCGGTCATGTTGGGTACGCGTCGCGCTGTTTTGCTGTCGTCGTGGTCGGGAGTCACGTCCGGGTTATATTGAGTGGTCGGGGTCGGGACATGTCGTGAATCAGGGTCTTCAGCGAATCGCTGCGTCGTTGAAGGGTTTTCATTTTTCCGCCGTTGTGCGACTTTACCTCCCGAAGTTGCTGCTATTAGTTACCCCCGCGTGGGCATGGGGACCTTGCACGTGCGAAATCACCATTGCTACGGCGCTTGGGCTACTGGTATAGGTAGGACGACGGCGATCGGTTGAAGCGGGCTGGTCCTCGGTTGGTGTTGGACAGGTATTCGTCGATCTCAGTAGAGCGCTAGCCAGGTCGGGGGCGTGGGGCGTCGACGGAGAGACCACGCAGTCCGAGTCTCCTGTACGGGCAGCGAGGATAGATGTGATCGGCTTCCCTGCAGTGGTAGCACAGCGGACGATTATCGGCGGTTCGCCATACGTCCGTCCTCGTCGGCGCCTTGTTTTGGCCGGCAGGGGATCGGGCGGGCGACAGTGGACGGCAGTACGGCGGGATTTCTTGATGACGGGTTGGAGCAGGGAGGAGTCGTCGAACAGCCGCAGGGTAGGGCGCAGCTTAAGGCTCACGTGGTACTTCAGAAGGCGTAGAAATCCCTAAAGCGACTTCATTTATTTATTCATACTGCAGGGCAAGATGCTGGCCCATGCAGGGAGGGCAGTACCGAGCAAAAATTCAAAGAACGCATGAACAGGATGCTACCTATAACATGTCACAAAAGCTTACAAATACTTGACTAAGCACAACCGCGACATAAGATCAACACAATAAATCGCACTGGGGCAAAACGCCTTGCTCCAAAAACACAGAACCAATATAACACAACAGCAGGTAGATTTTCTTATAACGCACAAGTGGTCACAAGCCTAGGTTTAGATTATTCTAATTCATGAGGCAAGTAGTTTTCCAGTTTTTGTAAGAAGTTTCTTGATTGTAAAACCTCAAGGGGGAGGGAATTCCATTCGATAATGGTGCGCAAAAAAAACTATTCATGTGAGAATTTGTTTTAGAAAATATTAGCGTAATAGAAAGGTTATGCCTGTGTCTTGTTTTTCGGGCTTGAAGAAAAGTGACGTAACGAGGTAGTTTAAGTCCGATTTTCCCACCTATGATGCTATGCAAAAACTGGAGACGACAAACTTTGCGCCTGCGTTCTAGCGAACTGATTTTATTTCTAAGCACTAGTAAGGTTGGGCAATCCTGTCTTTTATATTTTCCAAAGATGAATCTCACAGCCTTTCTTTGTACACGTTCCAAATTCATAGTGTCCGATTTAGTATGAGGGCGGGTTCGATTCCCGGCCGCGGCGGCCGCTTTTCTGATGGAGGCGAAAAGCAAAAACGCCCGTGTGTACGAGATTTCGGCGCACGATAAAGATCCCCAGGTGGTCAAAATTCATCCGGAGCCCTCCACTACGGCGCGCCTCATCGCCTGCGTTGCGTCGGCGCGTTAAACCCCACAATCAATCAAATATTTAGTATGAGGGTCCCAAACAACCGCCGCGTATTCGAGTTTCGATCGTACGAATGTGTTGTGAGCTAACAGTTTGGTTTGTGCCGGCGCGTTTCTAAGTTTTCTCTTCAAAAACCACAATTTGCGCAAAGCTGCTGAACACGTAACGGAAATATTGTCTGACCAAGATAATTTATTACTAAATGTAACACCTAAATATTTGTATTTTTTAACTTCAGTTATGACGGTGTCATTTAGAACATAAGAAAATACACTACGTTCTTTTTCCCGTGCTACCCGAAGCAAGACAGTTTTTTAATGTTTATTTCCATACTCCAAAGTTTTCACCAATCGGCAATTGCGATAACGGAATTTTGCAAACATGAGTGATCGTTTGGTGACGTTATTTGTTTAAAAATGACACAGTCATCTGCAAATAGGTTAATATGCACATTATCAGGGATTTTGTTAGTTATGTCATTTATATATATCAGAAATAAAAGCGGTCCTAGCATGCTCCCTTGCGGTACACCCGAAGTTACTTACGGACACTAGAGGAACATTTGTTAATTTCTGTGTCGGAGGTAAGCCTTAATCCATGATATGATATTTGAAGGGAGCCCAATGCACTCGAGCTTATGAATTAACTTTCCGTGGGGAACCTTATCGAACGCTTTACTAAAATAAAAAAAACAGCATATTGACTTGACCAGATGAATCGAGCACTTCCGAAATTTTATGAACAACTGACACAAGCTCAGTTGAAGTAGACAGGCCCTTTCTGAAACCGTGCTGTATTGGAGACAAGTACTGACGAATGAAGCCTGCTACAATATGTTATAATAATTTACTGCAAGTGCTTGTAATAGAAACTGGACGATAATTTGACACAGAGAGATGATCGCCCTTTTTATGAATGGGAGCAACTCTTGCCTTACGCCAGTCGGACGGTATCTGTGCTAATTGTAAAGATAATTTGAAGAACTTAGTTAGAAATTTACATATCTGTTCCGCATACCTTCTCAAAAAAGCGTTCGGAATCCGATCAGGGCTTCTGACTTCCTAACGTCAATATTCAGGAGCATATCCAAAACACCTTCTCGAGAAATTGTAATATCGTGTACAAAAGACCTAGTTGAATTACATCGTTCAAATTCGTCCATGTCAGAGAACACACTGCAAAAGTAATCATTAAACTGCTCCGCCATACTATTGGCGTCTTCTACAATTTCACCGTTAACTTTTATTTTTTGTATGATGATGGTTGGATGTTTATGGCGCAAGGCCAACTGGGGCAAAGAGCGCCAAAACAATAGTCCTATGTGAGAGGTGAAACCTTACACACTAAGTAAAGTCAGCAAAAACAAAAGTGAAATTACAAAACGACAATGAGCATGGCTGGTGTATAGGGCCAGATTTCATGATGCGTGATAAGAAATGAGGTTTAAAAACTTGACGTCTAACAAATACTCAAACACACGTTTCACAGAAACAATGGCATCGTCACCTAGAAAAAACGATGGATGTAGGGGAATATGTTGTCTGTAGAGTTCTCTGAAGTGTTTGTGTCGTGTTGTGTGAAGTGCCTTGCATGTGATTAGTATGTGCACTACGGATAGGGCCTCTCCGCACCTGCTGCACTGGGGTCTAGAAGATCCCGTCAGCAGATACGAGTGCGTCGCATGAGTGTGCCCTATCCGTAGCCTACCCAAAGCGACTTCCGTGTGTCTGTTGTGTGAGTCAGCTGTGTACCGTCCCAAGTGTGGCTTTATTACATGTAGTTTGTTGTCTGTCTGTTCGTCCCAGTGTGTTTTCCATGTTCTGCGCACGTGTTGTCTTATGTGTGGCTTGAGGTCTGTGTAGGGTACCGTTGTAATGTCCACAGTGTTCCTTCGTGCAGCAGCACCGGCCCTCTCGTCTGCCAACTCGTTCTCAGAGATCCCTGCGTGTCCTGGGACCCAGCAGAGGACCAGCTCATGCTTTTGTGCATACACGGACATGATAGTGCAGAATACAAGATTAACTATGTGGTTTCTGGGGGGCTTGTGCGATGACAGTGCGCGAACAACACTCAAAGAATCTGTATATATGATGGAATTGAGAATGTGATTTTCATAAATGTGTCGTACAATCCGTAAACTTCCATACGCTTCTGGTGAAAAAATTGATGTGTGCATGCTCATGGTTCTGGCTGCATTGAAATTAGGACCATGAGCAGCGCACGACACCATACTGGAGGTTTTAGAAGCGTCACTATAAAATTCTGCACATGTGTATTTAAACTGCAAAGACAGAAAGTGCTGCAGTATTGCAGCTCGTGGTACACGATTTTTGTCAAGTCTCATAAAAGAAAGGTCGCACGACACAGGGCGAACTTGCCAAGGCGGTAAACTGTTATAAAAGGATGACCTGTACACATCTAAAAACGAAGCACTGAGATCCGAGGCTCGCTCTCCCACTCTAAGTGAAAAGGGCAGAGGAACGGATGGGCGATTTGCAAAGAGCAGAGATGTTGATGTATCGTTAAAGACAGGATAAAAAGGATGATTATTCAGTGATGAAATTTTAAAAGCTTATAGCAAGTCCATGTACGTTCGTTGGTTCTCAAAGCTGCACTTATCACACTCGACATACAGACTCTCGACAGGGCTAGTGCGAAAAGCACCAGAGGCGAGACGAAGCCCGAAGTGTAGCACTGGGTCAAGCGTTCGCAACGCTGTTTTAGTCGCCGACCCATGTACCACACTGCCATAGTCCAAACGAGACCCAACCAGTATAGAGCCGTAGTAGGAGTTCTTTGTCGGAACCATAAGATTGATGGGAGAGAACCTTAAGTATATTCATTGTTTTCAGACATTAATGTTTAAGTTCCTTGATGTGTGGAATGAATGTGAGTTTCTGGTCAAACACAACACCTAAGAACTTGTGCTCCTTGTTCACAGGAAGCGACACGCCATTAAAAGCAATGTCTGGGTCCATATGGACCCCGCGCTCCCTGGAGAACACAACGCAAGAGGTTTTTACAGGATTTAATTTAAAACCATTCTTGTCGGCCCAGCCGGCAAGTTTCTTTACACCAAGCTGGACTTCACGTTCGCAGATTGACATATTGCATGATTTATAGGATATCTGCACGTCATCTACATACATGGAATAAGAGATTGTAGGTGGCAGTGCCTTACCAAGAGAGTTCATTTTTACTATGAAGAGAGTGCAGCTCAACACGCCACCCTGTGGCACGTCATTTTCTTGCACGTAAACGTTTGAGAGTGCACAACCAACTCTTACTCGAAACGTTCTGTCTGACAAGTAACTAACAAGAGTGTTTAACATGTTACCCGATACACCGAATGACTTGAGGTCCCTAAGGATCCCATAACGCCAAGCGGTGTCGTATGCCTTTTCAAGGTCGAAAAAGACAGTTAAACAATACTGCTTATGCGCGAAGGCATCCTTGATGTACGAGTCAAGAGCTACCAGTTGACCGTTCGTCGATCGCCCCACCCTAAAGCCTGCCTGGCAGCTCTCGAGAAGACCGTTCTACTCGAGGAAGTACACGAGCCTGCGATTTACCATCTTCTCGAAGAGCTTGCACAGGCAGCTCGTCAGGGCTATAGGACGGTAGCTTGAGGACGACGACGGGTCCTTTCCCTCCTTCAGGAAAGCTACAACTATAGCCTCCTTCCAAGAGTTTGGAATGTGCCCCGAAAGCCAAATCTTGTTATATAGGTGTAAGAGTGTTAGAAGAGTGTCTGCGTGCAGGTGTTGTATCATTGTGTATGTGATGTTGTCTGGGCCTGGAGCTGAGGGTTTACACGTGCTTAGAGCAGCCCTCAGCTCATGCAGTGAAAACAGGGAGTTGTAAAAAGTCTGTGATTTGTTGCTGTCGCGTAGGGACTTCTTTTCACAACAGGCTTTATGTTTCAGGAAAGTGTTTGTGTAGTGTGCTGAACTGGACACGTGTTGGAAGTGTTGTGCTAGTGTGTCAGCCTGGTCTTCGAGTGTGTCCCCTGTAGTGCTGACCAGAGGCAGGCTGTGTGTTTGTTGTCCCTTGAGTTTACGTATTCGTGTCCATACTTTCCTTGTGTCTGTGTAGGAGTTTATTGACGTTATGAATGTACGCCAACTCTCTCCTTTTGCGCCACGGCCCACACGTTTTCCTAACGCCTTGGCCCGTTTGAACAAAATGAGGTTACCCGACTTGCGGTACCGACAAAGGACACCCCACGCCTTGTTCTGGGCCTCTGGCGCCCGCCTACAGTCCTCATTCCACCACGGCGTCCGCTGGTTGCGCGGGGCACCAGAGGCGTGGGGAATGGCCTTTTCGGCGGCGTCGAGGATGTGCGCCGTGAGGGGTTGGGTAGATTCTTCAACGTGTAGGTGTCCTATGGATGTGTGGTGTAGTTTGGATGTCTCTGTAAATGTATTCCAGTTAGCTCGTGCTTCATTGAACCTATTATGGGAAGATGGACTGCATGGGCCTTTACTTATGTATGTTAGTGAGGTGGGGAAGTGGTCACTGCCATATGGGTCAGTGCCCACACCCTACTCGAGAAGTGGAAAGAGAACTGCAGAGCCAATAGCCAAGTCAAGATATGAGTATGTGTTGTGTCCGATGTTATGGTATGTAGACTGTTTATTGTTGAAGAGGCATGCTCCAGAGGATGTAAGAAACCTCTCTATCAGGCGACCCCGGGCATCCGTACGAGAAGAGCCCTATAGAGAATTGTGAGCATTAACATCGCCTGTTAAGATGTATGGTTCGGGCAGCTGGTCAACAAACGCCTCGAAGTCAGAGCTCGAAAGTGTAACATCAGGAGGAATGTATATGGAGCATACCGTTATCAACATATTAAATACTATTGTTCGAATTGCTGCAGCCTCGAGGACAGTGTTCAGAGTGACAGGGTGGCAGGCTAAGGATTTCCGGGCAATTATGGCCACACCGCCAGAAGAGTGTGTGGAGCCATCCCTGTCCTTTCTGAAGACCATGTAACTATTCAAGAAATTTGTGTGCTTGGAATTCAAATGTGTTTCCTGAACACACATTACACTTGGCTGATTAGCATGCAGTACTTCGTATATATCATCAAGATTTTTAAGAAGGCCTCTACAGTTCTATTGAATTATGTTTTCTCTTCCCATTATTTAGTGTGAGAGCTGCTGGAGTGTGTGTGTTTGTTTATGTGTCGTCTTTCGGGGCTGTGACTCTCGCCTTTTTTGGCTAGTCGGGAGGCTTTGGCGTCGGGACGCGTTCCTTGCGCTGCGTTGCAGGCAGGGACGGCCCGACATCCATATCGTCGTCGGATGTCCGGGGGGTGCCCGACGGACCGGGCCCACCGGACTTGGCCCCCCCCCTCGGGAGCCCTTCGTTTGAGCCGCCACCGCTGAGGGCGTCCGGGGCGCCAGAGGTGGCACGGGCGGTGCGGTGGCGGTGGGAACTGGTGCAGGGCCCGTGGTGTCCATCACCTCGGTACCCTCCAACGCACTGGAGGACGGGGAGACAGAGGCGGGAGCGGCACTGGTCCCGACTGAAGAGGTTGGCACCACAACCGCTGCTGCCTCAGCAAGCGGCGTGGTGGCGGGTTGGGCTGCCTGAGGCAACCCAGGGGGGGGGGCGGAGAAGGGACCAGGTCAGACTCGCTGAACTGGGTCCCTGTGGAAACCAGACGCCGCTCCGCCCCCCGGCGAGCTGCGTCGGCGTACCTCCCGAGGAGGAAAGAGGCGAACCTCTTTCGCGCCTCTAGGAAGGTGATGTTCTCAGTTACATTGATGTTGATTATCTTTTTTCCCGTCTGAAATTTTTCGCACTTGCGGGAGTAGGCTACATGCGCCCCCCCGCAGTTTACACAAGAGAGGGTGTCAGATGGACAGTTGTCGCTCGGATGGTCATGCGACGCGCATTTTGCACACGACGTTCGGCCACGGCAAGAGTTTGTACCGTGCCCGAACCGCTGGCACTTAAAACAGCGCCACGGGTTCGGGATGTAGGGACGGATGGAGCAACGGATAAAACCTGCATTTATGTATTGTGGAAGAACTGCGCGGTCGAAAGTCAAAATAATGTGTTTGGTGGGAATCTCCTTGTCGTCTCTGCGGATAGTGATGCGTCTCACGGCAGTGACGCCCTGATCCTTCAAGCCGGCAAGGAGATCCGCATCCGTTTCGTTCAAGAGATCCGTCTCGGATATCACACCTTGCGAGCTGTTGAGGCTCCGATGGGGTGTGAGCCTGATGTCTAGATCAGCCAGTCTAGCCTGAGCTAGAAGCTTCGTGGACTGCTGCTTGTCATTTACCTCGATTAGTAGTTCACCAGACCTTTGTTTTTTGCACTTATATGATTTTCCTATTATGGCTTCAAGATATTTTGCGATCAAGAAGACTGACTGAGATGCAAGAGGGTGGGTTGGATTGAGGGACTCCATGACAAGAAATCGAGAGTAATGATCTGGTTCACGAAATGTTAAAGATGGCAATGAAGGAAAGGATACTTCGGTGCGGCCCCTTTTCAGGGACCGATCACGTTTGGGGGGGGGGGTTGAAAATGCCATATAGCATAGTATAAAAGCAGGGAGACGGGGGTACTTTCTTCTTTGACCTTACCCTGGTAGCCAAAGAGGTCCCGGAGCTCCCTGCCTGGTGAACAGACAGGGAGCCCATCCGCCGGAGCTTGACCTGGGCTCCGACGGCCACCGTCCGTGGTTTCTAACCCTCCACCTATAAACACATCGCCACGGTTGGATCCAGCTTATGTTTGGGGGCTCGGGGTCCGCGGTATCGCCAGTACCGTCACCAAGATTGCTCAAGGTGCCCCGTGCGGGGTTATTTTATGTATAACCTTTTTTGATATACCTAAATACCGCCAGAACTTCTCAGGAGCGTTCTTAATGAAATCAGCAAGGCTATGACAAATATTTTTCTCGTGCAGCTTTCAGTTTTTTTAATAATTCAATTTTTTTTGAGACACGAACTCTCTCCTTTATGTTTCTTTTTCATTTTTTTTAGTTTTCGCTTAGTTTGGATGATATCTCTATTTATCCATATGTTGGATCGAGGTTTCTTGACCCCCTTCAATGGAATAAACCTTACGATACAATAAGTAAAAGTGCCCCTGAACTTTCGCCATGATAGCTCAACGTCACCATGGACAATATTGAGGTGTAGGTCCAAGTGATCAATAATTCATTCATCATCTGCGTTAGCATAATCCCTAATCTGAGATTTTTGTCGAGGTCGTCTGGCATTCACTTCCATTGTTGACGTAAAGGAAATCAATTTGTGATCTGAGATGCCAGGTTCAATTTCAACCATCCCTTCACTGAACATTTCACTGAGCAATAGGAGGTCAAGAATGTTTTCTCCTCTAGTACATACCGGACAACCTGCTGTAGACTGAAAGTTAGCATATTATCAATAAGTAGGTAACAAGAAACACTGTGCCCATAACTCCAATTTGTCCAATCGATGTGTGGCAGATTAAAATCACCAGTAATTATTAAATGTTTTCCCCTGAACTTCAAAAGGTGATCGTATAAGTGCTGCATAAATTGGTCATCGGTATTTGGTGTTGGATACACTGAACATAATATGAAAGACACCCCCCAAACAGAGACATTCAAAAACAAACTTTCGTGGTTATCAATCTGATCTAGCTCCCTCACATCAACGCCATTTTTACAATAACCGCGACGCCACCGCCTCGCGTGCACCTATCTCTTCTAAACGTCTGGTGGTTGGGTGAAACAATTTCATCATCCTGAATCCCTTCGTGCAACCAAGTTTCAGATATAACACATACATGTGGATCATATACTAGTAAAAGGTCTTGCAGTTTCGCTATTTTATTGACTACACTTTAAGCGTTCAAAGAGAGCAGACGAAAATGGCGAGACCGTGATTGCTATTCCGCATGTTCTGATTGCATTTTGGCGTTCACTTTTCTTTTGGGAATCAGTTTTCGCGTGTTTTGTGCATCATCCCAGAAGTACAAGTCGTCGTAAATGCTAATCTTATCGTGAATGAGCTTGACTTTTTTGCCATTGTCTTTATCTTCTTTCGCACTGCTCCAGAGCAGCCGACGCTTGCGCAGTGTTTCTGCGCAGTAGTCATTTTGCAACGATATTCTGGTTCCCTTCAATTTTTGTTCATTTTTCAAGACGGCTTCTTTTTCACAATAATCCTGGAAAAAGGTTATAACTGGCCTTCCTGTGGTTGCTTTTCCTAGTCTGTGAATTCGCGCCAGTGATGTCCAGTTTATTTTCAACTTAGCTTGAAAGACATCCCGGACCACTTTTTTCCTTAGCGTCTTTTCTGCTTCATTCGGACCCTCAGGGATTCCAAACACTACCAAATTTGAACGGCGGCTACGGTTTTCCAAGTCAGTAACCTTGACTTGGTGAATTTTTAGCATTTTCTGCACTGAAGTTAACGCGATGTTTAGCTCCTCGTTCTCGTGGCTGTTTGCTCTTAGTTCAATCATACTGCTTTCCAAGTTATTTAAACGTTTCTCGAAACAGTGTACCGATTTCTCCGTGGACTCGAGCCGTTCTTTCAAAAAACTAATGTCGTCTCTAATTGCCTGTTGACCCTTTATTAATTCTTGGAACATTTCTTCAACGGTAGGACCCGGGTTCTCTTCAACGTCACCACAAATGAGAAGCTTACAAGCATTCAAACACTCGTACGCAATACTTCTACACACATGTTGGCACGGCAATACAACCAGAAATCTGTCGTCGCTACGTATTGTAGTATTGTAACTGACCTGTACAAGAAGAACAAGACGCATGGTCAGCGATGTGCGCCGAGCGCTTTCGCCGTGCCCACTGGTAAGTCCATCGTGCGGTGCTGGCTTTATAGGAGTTGAAGCCGCTGACGTCAGGAAACCGTGACTTGAAAGCACCGCATCATCCGCTGTGGAAATGACGTATGAAGGCGCAACAAGGGAGTTGGCGCATGGCAGGAGCAAAGCCTGTACAAGAAGAACAAGACGCATAGTCAGCGATGTGCGCCGAGCGCTTTCGCCGTGCCCACTGGTAAGTCCATCGTGCGGTGCTGGCTTTATAGGAGTTGAAGCCGCTGACGTCAGGAAACCGTGACTTGAAAGCACCGCATCATCCGCTGTGGAAATGACGTACGCTGCATCACCGTTGTTGTCGCTTGTCGTTGGCACCAAGGGCGTGACTGAAGGCGCAACAATGGAGTTGGCGCATGGCAGGAGCAAAGACTGTACAAGAAGAACAAGACGCATAGCCAGCGATGTGCGCCGAGCGCTTTCGCCGTGCCCACTCATTGAATTTCTTCCCGGATCACGTCGCTCATAGAGGTGAAGTGGGGTTGCGGCGTTGTTGGGAGGAGTTTCCGCAGTCTTCCCCGACGACAGCGCGGATTGTCTCACGTAATGTGTCAGAACTCAGAGGCCCGGCATCGATCGTGTCCGCAACGAGCGCATTGATGGGACGGTCGTACTGCCTCGTGCGAATTTCCAACGTCTTTTCAAGCGAATTCAGGGGGGGGGGGGTTGCGGACAAGGCAAGCAAAACGTTCTTGCTTTACTCCTTACATCAGAAACCCCAGTTTCTTTTCTTCCGTCATATCCGGGTCCGCTCGATGAAATAGTCGCTTCATTTCCTCAACGAAGATCACGACTCCTTCGTTCGGGTGTTGCGTTTGAGTTTCCCGTAAAAGCGCAGCTCGTTCTTTTCTCACCACGGTCGTGAAGGTCTTAAGGAACTCGCTTTTGAATTGCGTGCAGTCAGTGAAGGCGCTCTCGTGGTTCTCAAACCATGTTCGAGCCGCATCCTCCAAGTAAAAGAAAACATGCCGGAACGTTTCTTCATCGTCCCACCTGTTGAAGATCCGCACGTGCTCCAGATTCTCCAACCATTCCTCCAGGTCTTCAGCGGGGGCTCCTCGGAATGTTGGCGGTTCCCGGAGCTGCTGCAGCAGCATTGGCGATGTTGGTTCTTGCACGATGGTGGTGGTTGCAGCAGTCGTTGTCTTGGGTCTTTCTGGCAGGAGGCCGAAACCGGGCGGCAATCCTTGCAGTCGGAGGCTGGATCTAGTTGGACTGGGCTCGCAGCTTGCAGAGGTCGTCATAAAGATTGCGTACGCAGCACCTCCACCAGATGTCACGCAGCCAGAGGCGACGCAGTTGTCTTGAAGAAAACACGTTTATTGAAGCAAAGTCGTGCTCCCCTAACAACTCAAATATTACCTAGGTGGCAAAGCAGCAGTGAGCAAAATTACGTACTCAAGCGAGCGTCGGGGATCGAATGCCGCGGCGTCTGCTCTGCAGGCTTTTATCTATCGCCGCAAGTGTTTCTGGAACCATCGATTCACATCAAGAGCATTTAGATCACACAAGATTATTCTGGGCTAGTGATGTTAGGGCGAAACAATCTGCTTATCTGAATTTGATAGCCCGTGCGGCATAAAAGTAAAGAATGGAAGACGCACTTCGTTTGGAACGCAGATAATACAGCCGGGCATGGCCCGGCAGTAAAACAAACAATAAATTAACAAACCCATACATGGTTCGCGGCAATATTAGGCCGCCTTATATGGCTTACCCATGTATGGCCTCAGTCATATATGGCCACGTCAGGAATTGGGCATATAAGGGCATATATGGCAGATATTCATCATGGCCTCACCCATTTATTGCCACATCAAGAATTGGGCATATAATACTATATATGGCCCTATATGGCACACCCATATATTGCCATATATTCCCAATTCCTGACGTAGCCATATAGGGAAATTTTTATATATGGTATTTTCGGAAGAGAATCCCCTGCCCAAAAGACCGGCCGACAATAGAGAACGCCCCCGGGGTCGTTTACCGCATTCCGTGCGCTGAGTGAAACGCCTCGTACATCGGTGAAAGCAAAAACCTACCGCGGAGGATTAAGCAACACATAAACGACGTACGGAAACAGAATAGAGAATGCAGCGTAGTCGCCGAACATTGTTCAGTGGCTGACCACAAAATTCACTTCTCGTTAACGGCCATCCTCGAAAGGGAGTCGAACTAGAGGAAGCGGTTTTTCCTTCATTCGTGGCATATCCAGTGGACCCCAGGGAACCTTAATCACTCGCTTGGCACTCTCCCCTCGGTGTACACACACGGATTATGTGCTGCAGTGAAGGGCTTTGTGCGAGGCCAGTAAAAGTTAAAGACTATAAGTCACAGCTGTTGTTGTTAAATCTTTTCTTCAAAAAGGGAAGGCCGGAGGCCTTGGGGGAGAGTTGGAGAGGAGGATTCTTGGTTGAATGGGGCTCGTATGAGTTCGTGGTCTTCGGGAGGCGGCATCAATTTTTCACAGGACAATTGTTCAGCATTGAATGGTCAATTCAATGGTGTAGGCCATCGCTATATAACTCGCGCTAGACCGGTCTTAGTGGCGAACCGGATTATAAGGTTAAGGGTGTGTTCATCTAACGTGAGGGGATCGATACGGGTTGAGGGATCCGGGTTTGGGGAAGTGAAATTCCGGTATCGAGAGAAGTTGGGGCATATCCAGACCAGGTGGTGCATATCAGCCTTGACGGCTTGCTGACAGTATGGACATTTTGGTTGATGGGGGGGGTAGTACCATTTGCGAATTGTTTCCGGTGAAAATGATGCATCTGTATAGAATATGTTAGTAAATATTTCTTAGGTTCTTGCGAGGGAAAGTCTGTTGGAGTGTGATCCTCCGCAAAAGGTGCTTGAGACAGAGTTTCTTTTCGTGTTTGTACCGGTTTATGCGAATGGCGGGGGTACGCTGGCATTTTCGGTCGTGTTCAAGCATTCAGAAAGGTCTGAAGGCTGGGCGATGGCGAGGTCAGCGGAAGATAGAAAAGAGCAAGCCTCCTGCTGCGCAGCTTCGTGGGCTGCGTCGAGTCGATGCGGACTTGAATGCCATACAGTTGCAGCGTCATTATTTGCCAGATAATTTGGTTTACGGAAGGGTGTCTTGAAAATGGTCGTCGAAGTTCTTGGAATACTTTGTAGCAATCGGTTAATATTCTGATCTTTTTTGGTACAGGTTGATGGTGGTCGTACATGAAGTAGTCAAGAGCATGGGTAATGGCGAGCAGTTCCGCTTCCCTGGGTGTGACAGGAATTTTGGAGTGTCGGGTTCCTACAATAGTTCGGTCATCTGGGGAAACCCAGGCAGTTCCAACATTTGGTGGTGTCAGGCTGGCATCATTATAAATGTCGATTTCGTCGGGTTTTTTTGTGCTGAATAGCCTCTGACAACGTTTTTGTCTAGGAATGGCCGTTGTGCGGGTGATGGGGTGAGTTGTTGGTTCGGTCAGGAGAGGTCGTTGCCACAGAGGAATAGGTATTAGGAAATCAGGTAAGGGGATGTGATCTTGCTTATCCCAGGCCGCGAGTATGGCACCTTGATGGGTAAGTTCCCACTTGAAGTTGTATTAGACGGTTTGCTCTTGAATAATTTATTCAATTGGTAGAAGGGCAGCCGAAGATTGGAGGTTAGAGATTTTTGTATGGCGTGGTATGCCACTGATTGTACGAAGAGTCGCATTGTGAAGGACATTAAGGGCGCGTCGTTGGGTACAATTAAATCTGTAAGATTGGGCTCCATATATAAGAATACCGACTGCAACGGCGCGGGCACATTTATTGCTTTGTTCCTCCAGGCTTATTAGATAGTCTTCGTGTGGCATGTTGAGTCGAATTCCATTTCTGTTTTAATTGGTTCAAGCATATAGTCGGTACCCCTAGATGCCACAATCATGCTGCCAGGAGTTAGGTCCTGGGCGAGACTGCCAGAAGTCGGGATTCGCCAGGAACCTGCTGCCCTCGTAGAACTGGAACCTCTGGGACAACTCCTAGTATACACAGATGGCTCGGTTCTTCCAAGTGAGGGCCGAGGTGCTGCTGCCTGCACTTCCCCAGCCAGAGGAGCCCACCGGCAATGCTGGCTGCCGTTCCCCCCACCAGCTCCACAGCGGCCGAGCTGGAAGGTCTACACTTGGCCGCGGACATGCTACGGGAAGATCCAGCACCAGTGGCCACCATCTTAAGTGACTCCCGGCCGGCGCTACGTCGCCTGAGGGAGGCATCTGCACCACGGGGGCGAGGTAGCCATCTCGAGATATCCCTAGTTGCAAAGCTGCGCGACCTGTAGGAACAGCGCTGCAACCACCGACTGCAGTGGCTTCCTGCCCACGTTGGTATCCTGGGTAACGAGGCTGCAGACGATTTAGCGAAAGCAGCCCACCTCTCTCCAATGGCCCCAGTTTCCGCGTATCTGGTGCGCTATGATGTTGCCCCGGACGTCATCAGGCGAGAGGTGGCCGCCCGCCACCCCAGCATACAAGTGGGCAACGGTGAGGCCCCGCGGCTCCTTCCCAGCTGTGGGATATCCCAAACAGAGGGGTTCCTTCTCCTCCAACTCTGCACCGACTTCTACAGCACAGCAGCGCGCCTACACAGGCACGGTCGCAAGGCCACACCCACCTGTGCCCACTGCCCCGACCCCGAGACATTGGACCACGTTTTCTGCTCCTGCCCGGCGTGCGCTGGTGCCCGGAACAAATTAGTGCCTGGGTACCGGCGGGTGCTCTGCCCTTAAGCACTGCAGAGGACATCCTGCGTCCTCGGGGACCCGCCATGCTGCACACAGAGGCCTTCAGGCCTTCAGGCTGCTTCTCTCGTTCCTTGACGAGTCTGGCCTCAACACCCGCCCATGAACTGTCGAAGCCAGACCCCACCCACTGTCTACCCCTTGTAACCCTTCAGTATGTGTGTATGTGTGAGTGCGTGTGTATGTAAATAGTCTGTATATAACCTGCGTGTGTATGTATATTTTCCATTGCCCTTTCACTGCTTTTTCTAATGCTCGTTCCTTCACCGGTGAGACCTGTGCCCTCTGTCGAGAGGCAAACCTTCGCCTTGTAAATATTTTCAGTTTTTCAAACACTTTCTCTTTCACTGACAGAAGTATCGCGACCCGGGCGCATCGTTTTCTGAAAACACCAATGCGTTAGGACAGACGTTGAGTCGTGAATGTTTCTCATAGCGGCATGTTCGACGGATATGCGTCTTTGTTCACAGCTGCAGGCGACGTAACAGATATAACAGGCAGCACGGCGCTGGCCAGAAAAATTTCGGGGGGGCGCGCTGAAGCCCAGTCAGCCCCCCCCCCTGGCTACGCCACTGAATGACAGCCCTCGCTACTCACTGTTTATTTTTTTTAGAAACGGTAGAGCGGCATAGCGCATGCATTATGCGTCATAATTTACGTGCTTAACATTTATCACTGAGTAGCATGTCAGTGTGTGATGTTCTCAATTAACTCGTCTCGCGTGATCGCCTTCCCTTGTATGTGCTAATGACTGTCCAGCAGTCTAAATGTGGCTTTCTACGGTAACTTTGCCGCCGTTTGTCGTTGGGCATGTTAGCGACTACGCAACCTCTACAGCAAAGAGAATTCCGGCAAACTATGCAACAAATGGCAACGCGAACTGGGCTGCTTTGAATCGTCTGTTTTCTTCACTCGTTTCCCCTCACCCATTTGACGCCTGTTTTCAAGAATTGGGCATTGTGAGGTTGGTTGTGCATCATGTTTAAAGGGCTGCGAAGGCTCTCTTTACTGTGCAGTTACTCTTAAAGAGACTTCTCAATTCAACCAACTCGCGAGCTGTTCTCATTGAAGGTTAATAATCAGCCTATTCCTCACATATCTTCTATGAGAGTACTAGGCTTACACGTTGTATTAGCCAGGCTATTACATGGGTCACTAACACAATGAAAACAATTAAACAAATCCTCCGCATTCTAAAGCGCTTCACGACACACCAGTCTGGCCTTAAAGAACGTGACCTTAAACACCTCCCTCGCACCCTCCTCATTACATGAGTCATATAGGCCTATCCTTACCTCAATATTACTAAAAAGCAACAACAAACCCTTGAAATACCTAATAGAAAAGACTACGACTCATTATCGGCCTACCCACTTACACTAAAATTCATGACCTTTACGACGGCAGTAACATGCCTACATACGCTGACAGGGCATACGCACTCCGTAACTCTCATGTACAACGACTGTCCACGTCACAGTACGGACGACACATCCTTGAAGCCAATGGCCAGAATGCCTCACAGCTGCCAGACATAGCCAACACATCAGAACCATGGACCACCCTATCATTAACGGATCCTAAACCAGATCCGCAGCCACAAAACAGGCAAAAATCTGCAAAACAACACCAGAAAGGGTCTTGCAACCCTAATACACTCAGCATCTACACTGACGCATTTAAAACAGAATTCAGCACAACAGCGGTGTGGCATATACCGCCATTTAACGTTCATAGCGTTCATTCATTGCTACCAGATACAACCATTAAAGGGGCAGAACTAGAAAATATCATTCTCTCACTTCGTCACATTGTTGGTAACATACCTTTTTCCATGTACAAGCTCATACACATTCACACAGATAGTCGAGAAGCTTTCCTGGAATGTCGTTACCAACTATCATACAGTCTACGAGTTAAGAAGATACAAGAAATCAAGAGCACCCTTCATCAACAGAACATCGACGTCGCCATCATGTGGCTGCCCAGCCATACCGGAATCCCGGGAAATGAGGCAGCCCATTTGGCGGCACGTGCATCGTTAACAACCGTGCCCCAAGCCAGCTGGACGCCTTCGGGCTGCGGTTATGACTCTGACGAGCACCGGACCGCCATCAAGCAGCAACGGAAAGATTTCTGGCCTCCCTGGTCAACCACACTCCCATTGCCAAGGCCTATTCCTGCTCTCAATAAGTCCGCATAAGACAGCTAATGACACTTACGAACCTTTCCTCTGCAAAACGATTGATTGTAGGGTTTAACGCGCCGACGCAACGCAGGCGATGAGGCGCGCGGTAGTGGAGGGCTCCGGATTAATTTTGACCACCTGGGGATCTTTAACGTGCGCCGAAATCTCGTACACACGGGCATTTTTGCTTTTCGCCTCCATCAGAAAAGCGACCGCCGCGACCGGGAATCGAACACGCAACCTCGTGCTCAGCAGCGCAACGCCTTAGCCACTGAACCACCGCGGCGGGTCCTCCTCTGCAAAACGACAACGTATTTTCCATTCATCACGTAATCAAGGCTCTATACCCTGTGAAATTCCGGACACCACTGAACACATTATTTGGACATGCCCTCGATTTCAAACTGAAAGACAGATTCTCCTAGACACCCTTCCCGCTAACTTACGACCAAATAATTGATCTCCTGCGTCCCTCCTACACACCTAATTTAGCGAAGGCAGTGTCGATCACTCTCCTGTATTTCGTATCCCAACCCACTATTTTTCCCTTGCTATTTCCCATCCATATCCCTCGTGAACCTTAACTTATCGCTACACCTAAGGTGGTCTGGTGCACTAGCAACAGACCCCCCCCCCCCCAGGTGTTTTTTCTACATTTCTTTAAACGTTAGAAAAACGTCATAAGCAGTAAAAACAACATTTCACTCATTTTGTTTGTAATCTTTCTCAAATTGCGCGATATGCCTTGAATATTGGTATTACAGTCAGTCTTTACCTTCCGAGCAGCTTCATTTCTTTTTTTGACAGCTTTGACAGAAAGCAAGGACTCAGCGATTCAGTTAGCAGTTTTTACAGGCAGCTTTAAACCTGGTGGGAATGACAAACCGCGACGCCCGTGTCTAGTGTCACCCTTGTTATTGTTACTCTGTTATTTTTCATTGTGCTTTGCACCATTGAATCCCAGGGAAGACTAATGTAGTGGCGCATTCGACAAACTTTTAATAGCAAATAATTGGTAGCTTGCCTGTGTGTGATGCGTAGTGCCAAGAAGCTTGATTGTTTGTAAGAGCAAGTTCAAAATCGAAAACCTGCATTTTACTGACATAAAAGTATTTAGCAAAACTGTTTCATTTCCATTTGAATCAGGTGAATTGTTTTAGCAATCACGGACTGTAAAGGTCATGTCGATGAAACAGAACTAAAGTGATCATTCACAAGTCCAAGTAGCAAAATTTTTATTACACATCAAACTTCTGCGTAAAAAAACTCACAAGCTCGTCAAGATTTCGCTTGGCAGCGAGCTGCCGGAGGGTTGTGAGAGTTCTGGCCGCAAGGTTTATTTTAACTGTGGCGCAATCGTGACAGCATGTACCAGGACGGGCATTGTGAAAGATCAGCGAAGCTTAGCACATATATAACTAACATGTACTCGTAAGCATGCTGTTTTACTCATGATGTGAAATCACTGCATTAACATTGTGTTTGTTTTTGCTAATTAGCATTATGAAGTAGAGCCTCGCTAAGTGTGTCTTGTTTATCTGTACACTTTGGCAATGCTTGAGTTGTGTTAACTTACTGGCAGTGTCCATGCTAGCCCGGGTCAGCACTGTTCATTGAGTTCATTCGAAGTTGTTTTCTAAATTATGTGCCGGCAGCTTCACGGACCATGTAAAGCCTCCCCAGCCAGATGGAATTCCAGGCATAAGAAGACAGCAACACGGTTCTGACGTGCTGCCGAATGAGCTGCGGCACACTAGAAAACCTTCCGGGCTGAAATGCAGTTACAGCCGAGGAATGATATGAAAGTCATTTAATCTCATGTTTATTTTTTCACGGTGAGTTGCTGCGTGGTAGAAAAACTATGGAATTCAGTGCATCATCCCAGATTAAGGTGCATGGCGCCAGTTCTCCCCCAGGGTGTGCTTGCCCATTTGTACGTTTGTATGGTTACTGCTGTGCGTCAGCTAGCACTACATACATGGCTAACGTACCATTACAGTGTGCAGCGTGTCTAGTTTTCAGTGATATAAAAATTATTTATCATATTGCATGAGATACAAATCTAAATTTCAAACTCGCAAAACAATCCAACAGAAATTGGAGAGTTTGCTGTACATTAAGACGTACTGATTGGTGGCTGCATGATGGAATTAAATTGTGTTCAAAATTACTTCATCGTCAAAAAAGGGATATTCACTACCTGATATTTACATGACTCAGTGCAGACCAGTGATAGTTTTTGTACGGGTTGGCTGTAGACTGATTTTTCGTCACCAAAATTTGGCTGCATTTATTCAGAATTTTTAATTACCCAGGTTAAAATATTGTCACGAAGCCACACACGACGCTGCTGTCTTCGAGGAAAACACGTTTATTGGAGCGAACTTGTGCTCCCCCAACAACTGAAAGAATACAGAGGCGGCGAAGCAGCAGTACACAAAGTGACATGCGCATGCGAGATACGGCGGGTCGAATACCCCGGCGTCTGTTCTGCAGGCTTTTTATCTTTCGGCGCGCGTGGTTCTCGAACCGTCGATTCACATCTAGAACATTGTAGATCCAAGAATATTCTGGGCTGTTCACGTTAGATCGGAATGCTCTTCCTATCAGAACAGATAACACATGCGGCACAGAAAGAAAGAATGGAACACGCGCCTTCCTTGGCACAGACATAACAGACTGGCGCAGCCGGGCGACAAAAGCAAAACTTAAATAAACACAATGCATGGTTAGCCGCATTACCCCCCCCCCCCTCAAATAGTGCACCGACCCGATGATAACATAAGTGACAGTCCGAACAAATAAAACTAAAAGTTCGCCATCGTCCGTAGAAAGGTTTTAAGCGGACCACGTGGACGACTTCGGGCCGCGTGTGTCGTCTGGATGTGCCGGATGCACCATCGGGGATCACTTCGTAGGTAAGTTGGCCAACACGTCGTAGAATCTTGTAGGGTCCGAAATATCGTCGCAGAAGTTTCTAACTCAGTCCGCATCGTCGAATGGGAGTCCAAACCCACACACGATCCCTGGGTGGTACTAGGCGGCTCGGCATCGGAGGTTGTAGCGGCCGCCATCCACCAGCTGCTGGTCCGTTATACGAACTCGAGCGAGCTGGCGGGCCTCCTCCGCACGCTGAAGGCATCCTTCAACGTCGGCGTTTAGGTCGTCGTCTTCTACGTGCGGCAGCATGGCGTCAAGCATTGGAGTCGGCCGTCTTCGGTAGACGAGCTCCAACGGTGTCATCTGCGTGGTCTCCTGGGTAGCTGTGTTGTACGCAAACGTGACATACGGGAGGACTTCTTCCCAAGTCATATTTTAAACGTCGACGCACATGGACAGCATATCCGCGATCGTCGTGTTCAGACGTTCCGTAAGTTCGTTCGTTTGGGGTTGATACGCCGTCGTTCTTCGGTGATCCGTGTTGATGATGATGATGGTTGGGTTGTTTATGGCGCAAGGCCGACTAAGGGCAAAGAGCGCCAGAGAAAAGGTTACTGAATGAAATGAAGTGGTTACCACAAATAGGTAGTTAAAAAAAACGTGTCAACCGAACATAGTAAAATCAGTTAAAGATAATGGTGATGGCTGGTGTATAGGGCCAGATTTGATTATGCGTGATAGGAAATGAGGTTTAAAAACTTAACGTCTGACATATACTCAAACACACGTTTTACAGAAACAATGGCATCGTCACCTAGAAACAGCGATGGATGTAGTGGGATATGTTGTCTGTAGAGTTCTCAGAAGTGTTTGTGTCGTGTTGTGTGAAGTGCCTTGCATGTCATTAGTATGTGCACTACGGATAGGGCCTTTCCGCACCTGCTGCACAGAGGTCTTGGAGATCCAGTGAGAAGGTGCGAGTGTGTTGCATGAGTGTGCCCTATCCGTAATCTGGCCAAGGCGACTTCAGTGTATCTATTACGTGTGTCGGTGGTGTATGGTCCCAAGTGTGGTTTTAATACGTGTAACTTGTTGTCTGTTTGTTCGCTCCAGTGTGTTTGCCATGTTTGCGAAGTTGTTGTCTGATGTGCGGTTTTACGTCGGTGTAGGGTAATGTGGTTATGTCTACTGTATTCGAGAGTGTAGCAGCAGCAGCCATTCGATCCTCTGCTTCGTTCCCTGCTATACCACAGTGGCCAAGAACCCAGCAAAGGACTAGTTCAAATTTGTGGACATACACAGACATAATACCCTTGACTATTAGATTTACAACGTGATTTCTTGAAGACTTTGTTGACGACAAAGTCCGCACGACACTGAGGGAGTCTGTATATATAATGAATTGTGGGATGTGACTTTGAAGAATATGATTAACGACGAGAAGTCCACCATAAGCCTCTGCCATAAAGATACTGGTATTACTATTAAGAGTTCTAGTGACATTAAGGCCGGGCCCATGCGCCGCGCAGGACACAGAGGTGGCAGTTTTAGAGGCGTCCGTTTAAAATTCAGAAAATTGATACTTCTGCTGCAAATACAAGAACTGCTGCAGAAGTGAACATGTGGGAGCTCGGTGTTTATCTACATGTGTGAAAGATGTGTCGCATAAGACAGGGCGGAGATGCCATGGTGCTATAAAATCTGTTTGAGAACTTTGTATGGTGTCTAAAAAGGAGACAGAAAGCTCTGACGCTTCCTCTCTAACTCTGTAAGAGAAGGGCGCAGACGACGATGGTCTGTTTAAGAGTAGTGCAGTCATAGACGTATCATAAAAAGGTGATTTAAAAGGTTGGTGTGGCATAGATGAAATTTTAAAAGGAAAAGGAGATCTGCGTATGCTCGCTGACGTTGTAGGTTCCACTTATTACACTCCACATAGAGGCTTTCGACCGGGCTAGTCCGGAAAGCGCCACATGCCAGCCGGAGCCCCAGATGAAGCACTGGGTCCAACATTTTGAGGGATGTCTTACTTGCTGATCCATAAACAACACTTCCATAGTCTAATCGTGAACCTATCAAGCTAGTAAAAACACGTAAAAGGAGTTGTTTGTCAGCACCATATGAAGAGTGGGAGAGAACCTTGAGTATATTCATGGCCTTTAAGCATTTATGTTTAAGTTGTTTTATATGTGGAATGAACGAGAGCTTTTCGTCAAGGACTACACCTAAAAACTTGTGTTCCTTTCTGACTGGAATTGAGACACCTTTGAGTTTGATGTCTGGATCCGGCCGAATGCCACGCCTTTTCGAAAACAAAACACAAGTACACTTCACTGGATTAAATTTAAAACCGTTGCTATCTGCCCAGCCAGCTAGCTTGTTAACACCAAGCTGGACTTGGCACTCGCAGATAGACAGGTTACAAGACTTAAAGGATAATTCCAAGTCGTCTACATAGATTGAGCAGGAAATGGTTGGTGGCAGAGCCTTCCGAAGAGAGTTCATTTTTACAATAAACAAAGTGCAACTCAAAACTCCATCTTGCGGAACACCGTTTTCCTGCACATGAACTCTAGAGAGTGCAGTTCCAACACGCACGCGAAACGTTCTTTCAGAGAGGTAACTGGCAAGCGTGTTCCACATGTTACCCGCCATACCAAAGGACTTCAAATCGCTCAGGATGCCGTACCACCAAGCAGTGTCGTACGCCTTTTCGAGATCAACGAATACTGTCATACAGTACTGCTTATGGATGAAAGCATCTTTATTATATGACTCTAACGCAACGAGTTGATCGTTCGTAGATCGCCCCCCCCCCCCTAAAGCCCGCCTGGCAGCTCTCGAGGAGACTGTTGTACTCTAAGAAGTACACGAGTATCCTGTTTACCATCTTCTCGAAGAGCTTACACAGGCAGCTTGTCAGGGCAGTAGGGCGATAACTGGCGGGAGAGGAAGGGTCCTTCCCTTCCTTTAGAAAAGCCACTACTATGGCCTCCCTCCAAGAACGTGGGAAGTGCCCCGAAAGAAATATTTTATTGTAGAGGTGAAGAAGTGTTTCAAGCGTGTCTGCATGTAAGTGTTGTATCATTGTGTATGAAATCCTGTCTGCACCTGGAGCTGAAGGTTTACAAGTACCAAGTGCGACCTTCAGCTCATGAAGTGAAAAGGGGGTGTTATAGGATGAGTTCGACTTATTAGTGTCTCGCAAGGACTTCTCACATGATGCTTTGTGTTTAATGAAAGTGTTGGTGTAGTGTGCTGAGCTGGACACGTGTTCGAAGTGTTGTACAAGCGTGTTGGCCTGGTCTTCGAGTGTGTCCCCTGTTGTGCTAAGCAGGGGCAGGCTGTGTGTCTGTTGTCCTTTTAGCTTGCGTATTTGTGTCCAGACTTTGTGAGTGTCGGTGTATAAGTTGATGGAAGTGAGGAAGGCGCGCCAACTCTCCCTTTTCGCCTCACGACGCACACGCTTCCCAAGAGCCTTTGCCCGTTTAAAGGAAATGAGATTATCTGGCGTGGGGTGCCGGCGAAGGACACCCCACGCCTTGTTCTGGGCCTCCCGCGCCCGCCTACAGTCCTCGTTCCACCAGGGCCTCCTTGGGGTGCGGGACGCACTGGAGGCCTGGGGCATGGACTTTTCGGCGGCGTCGAGTATGTGTGCCGCGACGAGTTGGGCTGCTTCCTCCACGTGTAGGTGTTTTATGGTTGTGTGGTGTAGTTTAGATGTTTCTGTGAATGTACTCCAGTTTGCTTTTAATTCATTAAACCTGTTATGTGAAGATGGACTGCTCGGGCCTATACCTATATACGTTAATGAAGTGCGGAAATGGTCACTACCATATGGGTCTGTGCCCACACCCCACTCAAGACATGGAAAGAGAACTGCGGAACCAATCGCCAAGTCAAGATGAAAGTATGTATTGTGTCCTAAGTTATGGTATGTAGGCTGTTTCGTGTTGAAGTGGCATGCTCCGGAGGATGTAATCAACTTCTATATCAGGCGACCTCGGGCATCCGTTCTGGAGGAGCCCCAAAGAGAGTTGTGCGAATTAAGGTCGCCTGTTAGTATGTATGGTTGGGGCAGCTGGTCGACCAGCGCCTCGAACTCAGAGCTCGAAAGTGCATGATCAGGAGGAATATATATTTAGGATACCGTTATCAACCTAATAAATAATATTGTTCGAATTGCTACAGCCTCAAGGACAGTGTTCAGAGTGACAGGGTGGCAAGCTAAGGATTTCCGGCGAATTATGGCCACACCGCCAGAAGAGTGTGTGCAGCCATCCCTGTCCTTTCTGAAGACCATGTAACTTTTGAAGAAATTTCTGTGCTTGGAATTCAAATGTGTTTCCTGAACACACATTACACTTGGCTGATTAGCATTCAGTATTTCGTATACATCGTCAAGATTTTTAAGAAAGCCTCTACAGTTCCATTGAATTATGTTTTCTCTTCCCATTATTTAGTGTGAGAGCTACTGGAGTGTGTGTGTTTGTTTATGTGTCGTCTTTCGCGGCTGTGACTCTCGCCTTTTTTGGCTTGTCGGGAGGCTTTTGCGTCGGGACGCGTTCCGTGCGCTGCGTTGCAGGCAGGAACGGCCCGACATCCATCTCGTCGTCGGATGTCCGAGGGGTGCCCGACGGACCGGGCCCCCCGGACTTTGCCCCCCCTCGGGAGCCCTTCGTTTGAGCCGCCACCGCCGAGGGCGTCCGCGGCACCAGAGGTGGCACGGGCGGTGCGGTGGCGGTGGGAGCCGGTGCGGGGCCCGTGGTGTCCATCACCTCGGTACCCTCCAACGCACTGGAGGATGGGGAGACAGAGGCGGGAGCGGCACCGGTCCCGACAGAAGACGTTGCCACCACAAGCGCTGCTGCCTCAGCAAGCGGCGTGGTGGCGGGTTGGGCTGCCAGAGGCAACCCAGGGGGGTGCGGGGCAGGGAGCAGGTCAGAGTCGCTGAACTGGGTCCCTGTCGAAACCAGACGCCGCCCCGCCCCCCGTCGAGCTGCGTCGGCGTACCTCCTCAGAGGGAAAGAGGCGAACCTCTTTCTCGCCTCTGGAAATATGATGTTCTCAGTGACCTTAATGTTCATGTCCTTTTTTCTAGTTGGAATTTTTCACACTTGCGGGAGTATGCTGCATGCAGCCCCCGCAGTTTACACAAGTGAGGGTTTCGGATGGGCAGTTCTCGCTCGGATGATTGTGCGCCGCGCATTGTGCACACGTCGTTCGGCCACGGCAAGAGTTTGTACCGTGGCCGAACCGCTGGCACTTAAAACAGCGCCGCGGGTTCGGGATGTACGGACGGATGGAGCAACGGATAAAATGTGCATTTATGTGTTGTGGGAGAACTGCGCGGTCAAAGGTCAAGATGATGTGCTTGGTGGGAATCTCCTTGTCGTCTCTGCGGATGGTGATGCGTCTCACGGCAGTGATGCCCTGATCCTTCAAGCCAGCAAGGAGATCCGCATCCGTTTCGTTGAAGAGATCTGTCTCTGATATCACACCCTGCGAGCTGTTTATGCTCCGATGGGGTGTGACCCTGATGTCTAGATCAGCCAGTTTTGTCTGAGCTAGAAGCTTTGTGGGCTGCTGCTTGTCATTTATTTCGATTAGGAGTTCACCAGATCTTTGTTTTTTTGCATTTATACGATTTTCCTATTATGGCTTCAAGATACTTGGCTATCAAGAAGACTGACTGAGATGCAAGAGGGTGGGTTGGATTGAGGGACTCCATGACAAGAAATCGAGAGTAATGATCTGGTTCAGGAAATGTTAAAGATGGCAATGGGGGAAACGATACTTCGGTGCGGCCCCTTTTAGCGGGCCGATCACGCTTGGGGGGGGGTTTAGACAATACCATAAAGAATAGTATATTTATTAATAATATTTTTAATTAATTAATTAATATTGATTTATTCATATTAATAATTAATATTTATTAATTTATTAGACTGGTCCAGACACGTAAACTTGCCAGTACCCTGTTAGTCAAAGAGGTCCCGGAGCTCCGTGCCTGGTAGACAGGCAGGGAGCCCATCGGCCGGAGCTTGAACAAGGCTCCGACGGCCACCGTTTACGGCTTCTACCCTTCACCTTTAAACACCTCGCCACGGTTGGACACGGCTTATGTTGGGAGCTCGGGGTCCGCGGTGTCGCTGCTCACCGTCACCATGAACACTCAAGGTGCCCCGTGCGGGGGGTGATCCGTGTTGCTGTAGCGTAAGATTCCTTGCATCAGCTCCGCAGTTAAGGCCGTTCCGCCGGCTGTGATTAGGACGTCAGAGCTCCATGTCGCAGAAAAACTTGCATAATAAGGAACTTCGCGACTTCTTGTGCAGCCACCATCGGAAGAGCAGCCGTCTCTGCGTAGCGCGTCATGTAGTCTGTCGCTTCGGGAATCCACTTGTTCTCGGATCGTGACGTAAGCAACGGGCCCAGAAGGTCCATTCCAATCTGTTTGAAGGGCCTAGATGGGATGGCGATTGGCTGTAAACGTCCGGCGGGTCTCTTTGGGGGCGTGTTTTGTCACTGGCAGCCACGGCACCTCCGGATGTAGTGGGTGACGTCCGAGGTAAGGCGGGTCTAGTAGTACCTCGCCTTGATTTTTCATATTGTGCGAGCTGTGCCGAAATGGCCGGAAGACGGGCCCTCGTGGTACGCTTCTGAAATTTCGTCACCAAGTTCCGCGGGGATGACAAAAAGGTAATTCGCTCTTGTTCCGGGGCTGAAAGTCTTGTTCAAGAGGACGGAGTTTCTCAGGCTAAATGCTGGTAAGCGGCGTTTGAAGGTTCTAGGAACGGCAACGTTGCATCCCTCGAGGTAGTCGATTATGACGGGTAAGTCGGGGTCGGCACGCTGTTGGGCGGCTAGGTCACTTTCCGTCATGATTCTGAAGAACGCGCTGTCTTCATCAGAGTCCTGTGCTGGTGGGTCGACGGGGGCGCGGGACAGGCAGTCGGCGTCGGCGTGCTTCCTGCCGTATTTATAGACGACTGTAATGTTGAACTCCTGCGGTCGCAAGCTCCACCGCCCAAGATGGCCAGAGGGGCCCTTAAAATTGGCGAGCCACCACAGCGCGTGGTGGTGTCACAACCTTGAATGGTCTTCCAAGCTGAAAGGGGTGCTATCTTTGGTCAAGCGCGTGAGTGCCTCTGCAATGCGGGCGAAGTTTGCTACGGAGCGCCGCTAGTATTCGCACAACCCGAGAAATCTTCGCACGCCCTTCCTGTCTTTCGGCCTGGGAAGTTCGCAATGGCTGAAGTTTTTGCCGGGTCAGGTAGGACCCCCGCGGCGTTGACGACATGGCCCAAGAACTTCAGTTCCTAGGATGCCAAACGGCAATTTTCATGCTTCAGCGTTAACCCCTACGTACGAATTGCCTCGAGTACAAACTCCAACCTGGCAAGGTGTTCGTTGAAAGTCTGGGCGTATACCACACCGTCGTCGAGGTATACGAGGCAGGTGTGCCACTTAAGGCCAGCTAGCACAGTGTCCATGACTCTTTGAAACGTCTCTGGTGCTGTGCACAGCCCAAAAGGCATCACCTTAAACTCGTAGAGGCCGTCCGGGGTTATAAATGCGGTCTTCTCTCGGTCTCTCTCGTCCACTTTAATTTGCCAGTAGCCGGTCTTCAGATCCGTCGATGAGAAGTACTTAGCATGGCAGAGGTGGTCGAGGGCGTCGTCGAAAAAATAGACCATGGATTAGTCGAGAAATAATTCATATCAAACGCAGAATCAAGCGACTAAGAAAATCCAAGAAGTCTCGTTTCAGTTCTGATTACCGGGCACAATTACATTCCATGACGTTGTCTTTAAAACACAACATTCGCGACGCTAAGAAACGCTTTTCGAACGTAACATTCCATAGTTTTATCAAGACAGCTCCCGAAAAGTTTTACTAGTACAGTCGGTAAAACGCTTGTCTATAACAGCGATTTCAACTTCAACCAGCTACATCCGAAAACTGCCGAAAAGTACTCGTTCCAAGCATGTCGGAGGCAAAAGCGAATGGCTAAGACTTCAGAATTCCGCCGTAGTTTTATTCAAATCCCGCTCCGGCGGGGCAGGATAGGGCTGAGAGTACGAAAGCTGTGTTATAGACGAGCCTTTTACCGGCTGTACATGCGCAGTTCGCAAAATCGTAATTCCCAGCCGTCCGGCTTAGACGCCAAGCAAAAAGCAAACGAGTTTAACGATTACTTCCGAAGTGTTTTCACCCTCGATAATGGTCGAACTCAGCCCTGTACAATAGTGCGTGATTATTACTTGTTGGGGACGCTATCAATTGTTGAATCTGGTGTTCTATCCTCATTACTCAATTTGGATGAGAAGAAAAGTACTGGTCCAGACGAAATTCCTAATAGTTTTCTAAAACGGTACGCTGAGCCGATTAGCAAATATCTTCACCTTCTGTATGCAAAATCACTCCGGGAAAGTTCCATCCCTAATGAATGGAAAATAGCTAAAATATTCGAAATACACAAATCAGGGGATGCCTCATGCCCATCAAATTACAGGCCTATCTCACTTACTTCATCCTGTTCAAAAATTCTTGAGCATATCATACTAAAATTCCTCACTGAAGCTGTTGAAACAAATAGCCTTCTTAATCCGAACCAGCATGGTTTTAGACGGGGATTATCGACTACCACTCAGCTAATTGAAACTATACATGATCTTGCGAGAGCCGTAAATGAAGAAAAACAAACAGATGTTCTTTTTCTAAACTTGTCTAAGGCGTTTGATGGCGTGCCACATGTAAAAATCATCTCCTAACTAACCAGTGTTTTCGGTGATGGTCCCCTCATTCACTGGATCCATAATAATCTATCTGATCGGTACCAATATGTCCAGTATGGCGACTATGCGTCTGAAATTGTAAAAGTTAGTTCTGGTGTGCCTCAGGGCAGTGTTCTGGCTCCGTTATTTTTTTTAAAATTATATAATGATATAAAAGATAATATTGATGTAAAGATCTATTTATTCGCAGACGACTGCATTCTTTACCAGGAGATTAGAAACAGAAATGATCAGCTGAACCTCAACAACGCCATTAATAAAGTAGCTCGATGGTGCAGCGACTGGCAAATGCAAATAAACACTCAAAAAACCGTTTCTATGACCGTGATGCGCAAGAAAGTAAAATTAAATTTTTGCTATCAAATTAACGATTTGGTTCTTAAATCAGTTAACGAATATAAATACTTAGGTGTAATAATTTCGTCTAATCTTACTTGGAATGCACATGTGAAGCATGTTACATCTCAAGCCTACAACAAGCTTTTCTTTTTGAAGCGTACTTTGAAAGAAGCCACGTATGAAACAAAGCTTCTCGCGTATACTAATTTCATACACCCAGTTCTGGAATACGCTAGTGCTGCCTGGTTCCCGGCCTCAAAGGCGAACATTGCTTTATTGGAAAGCGTTCAACGTAAAGCTGTGCGCTTTATCTTTCACCGGTACAGCCGTAGTGACTCTCCAGCTGAAATGTTACAGCAAGCGGGCCTTAGTGAACTTGAAAAGCGTGCCAAAGTGAACCACTTGAAGCTTCTCTAGTTACTCTTTCACAATTCGTTAAAGACAAACTCCGATACCTACATTAGAACCAATAAAACCCGTCCTACGCGATACAAACATTCACACAAACTCGAAGAACACGATTGGAATAACGACACGTTCTACTTTTCTTCCTTCCCCGCGCCATCAGAGATTGATTGATTGATTGTAGGGTTTAACGCGCCGATGCAGCGCAGGCGATGAGGCGCGCCGTAGTGGAGGGCTCCGGATTAATTTTGACCACCCGGGGATCTTTAACGTGCGCCGAAATCTCGTACACACGGGCGTGTTTGCTTTTCGCCTCCATCAGAAAAGCGGCCGCCGCGGCCGGGAATCGAACCCGCGACCTCGTGCTCAGCAGCGCAGCGCCTTAGCCACTGAGCCACCGCGGCGGGTGGCTCAGAGAGTGGAATTTATTAGATCGCTCCATCACTCAACAAACAACAGTAGACAAGTTCACTTCTCTAGCTGAAATGGCTATCCTTTCTCGATAACAGGTTTTCCATGCTACGTGCGCCAATGTGTGTGATTTCGATACTTTTTGAGCAAGTTCTATGTTTTTTCGGCGTTTACCTTTCTTGCTTTTATTATTGTATCATTTCTGCGTTGGTTTCGATACCTTATGAGCAAGCGCTATCTTTTCTTTTCTTCGCCGTTTATCTTTGTTGCCTCTATTGTATTGAATAATTTCTGTGCTACTGCAAGCTGTGTACTTCGAGTCAACCGTCGTTATACTTCTTCGTTAACAATTGTAAAAACAAAATGTGTTCGACATGTGTTCTTTGACTATGCCTGCTCCTGTAAAAATCCCAGAAGGGATTGACAGTATCAATAAATAAATTCGGGGCAGGGGGTACACGTCCTTTTTGGTGATTTTGTTTAGTCGCCGGTAGTCAACTCGAAATCTTAATGTGCCGTCTTTTTTCTTCACCAGTACGACCAGCACAGCCCATGGGCTTTTCGATGGCTGTATAATGTCGTCGCTGAGCATGTCGTCGACTTCAGTCCTGATGGCTTCCCGCTCGTGGGAAGAGACGCGCTACGGTGACTGTCGGGTAGGTCGGGCTCCATCTTCGGTTATTTGGTGCTTCGCTAGAGGTGTCTGACGTATTTTTGCGGTCGACGAAAAACATTCCCTATAGCGATGCAACAAAGCCAATAATTTGTTCCGTTGCTCTTGCGGTAGCACCGGATTCACGTCGAAGGGCTGCGGGAGCTTGAAGGTTTCCATGGTTTTGCGTTCAAAGTCGGCAACCGCTATTACGTCACTTGCTTCTTGCGTTTCTTCGAGGAATGCAATTGCCGTGCCCTTGTTTAAATGCTGGTACTCCTCGGTGAAATTAGTAACCAAAACGTCGGATTGGTGTTCCCTGAAGCGCGCAATGCTTCTTGCGACAGAGACACCACGGTCGAGAAGCAACATTTGATCACTGCCTACGATAGCGTCGACGTCAGGAGCAGCATCATCACAGTAGACTGCGATCATCAAGCTTACGCGGGGTGGCAGGGTGACATGATCATCGGCAATCCTTACAGCAGCATGACGTCCGGGGTTCGGTTCCGGCGTCATGGAGTGATGGGGGTAAAAAGTTATTGACTTGGTCTGCAGATCGAATATTGCACCGTTGTCCATCAAAACAGCCATTCCCAGAATTACGTCGCCGGAGCGCTTAGGCAGAACGGCAAATGCCGCAGAGTACGTTGTGCCGTCTATGGTGACGCGCGATGTGCACGTTCCACTTGGCGTCACGAGGTGGCCTACTGCTGTGTGTATGTGCGGACCGTCCCATCTGGCCATAACTTTCTTCAGCTTAGACGCAAATGGCCCACTCATTACTGAGTAGTCGGCTCCCATGTCTATGAGAGCGACTGCATCAAAGCGTTGATGGACAGCTCAACTTTGGACGCCGCCTTCCTCGAGTTCCGGGTGCATCGTGGCGTAGTATCTCTACTTGTACGTGTTGATGGTCGGGCACTATGCGTCGTCGTCTTCGTCGTATTCTCAGCGGCGGGTTCGGTCGTGTCGGGTACGCGTCGCGCCTTTTTGCTGTCGTCGCGTTCGAAAGTCACGTCAGGGTTAGATCGGGTCGTCGGGCTGAGGGCATGTCGTGAATCATGGGCTTCAGCGAGTGGCTGCGTCGTTGGAGGGTTTTCATTTTTCCGCGGTCCTGCAACTTTACCTCCCGAAGTTGCTGGTTTTAGTTTCGCCCGCGTGCGCTGGGGGACCTTCCACGTGAGAAGTCAGCAGTTTTGCGGCGGTTTGGCGACTGGTAGGGGTAGGGCGACGGTGAACGGTTGAATCGGGCGGGTCCTCGGTTGGTGTTGGACAGGTAGTCTTCGATCTCAGTAGGGCACTGGTCGGGTCGGGGGCGTGGTGCGTCGACGCAGAAGCCTCCCAAACCAAGCCTCTTGTAGGGGCAGCGACGGTAGGCGTGGTCGGCTTCTCCGCAGTGGCAGCAGAGCGGTCGATTATCGGGCGTTCGCCACACCTCGGTCTTCCTTGGGGCGGGGGTTGCACCACAGGTGGTCGGGCCGGCGACAGGGGGTGACGGTACGGCGTTTTGTGACGGTAAGGCGCAGTAGGTCGAGGCCGGCGAACAGCAGCCGCAAAGGACATGGCTTGCGGCTCGCGGGGTGCTTCTGACGTCGTTGAGGTTCCCAGCGGTTGCTGCACTTTTTCCCTAATCACATCGGTAAGGGAAGCGACTTGCGGCTGCGGCGGCGTGGGGAGAAGTTTCCGCAGCTCCTTATAGTATCACGTAGGCTGTCGGCCGGACTCGGCATGCTGTCGACGTAGTTCGCATTGGCCGCACCAACCACGTTGCGGTCATACTGCTTAGTACACATTTCAAGAGCCTTATCAATTGTGCTGGCTTCGGTCACAAATTCGGCGACGGTTTGGGCGGGTTGCGGACAAGTCCAGCAAACAATCCCTCCTTCACACCGCGCATTAAGAAGCATAACTTCTTTTCTTGCGCCATGCACGGGTCAGCACGCCTGAAGAGCCTCTTCATCTCTTCGACGAACACAACAACACTTTCTTTAGGGTGTTGTGTCCGCGTCTGCAGCAAGACTTCGGCCCGCTCTTTTTGCACAACCGTGGTGAACGTCGTTAAAAATTGCGTTCGGAAATCGTTCCAATACTCTAGGGAGCTCTCATCGTTTATGAACCAGATCCGTGCTGTGTCCTCAAGGTAGAAGGACCCTTGCCTCAGTTTTTCCGCGTCGTTCGTCCCATCGATTCAACAGCCCGACCCGTTCGACTTGCTCCAAACAGTATTCAGGGTCATCCGAAGGTGACTCATGAAATGATGGGGGCTCCCTGGGTTGCTGAAGAACGAGGGCAGGATTGGGAGCAATGGTCATGGTGCCTGCGTTGATCACGGTGGTGGTCACGACGTCTTCTTTCTTCACTTTATCCGGAAGCAGCCCAAACTGCGGCTGAAGACCTTGTTGTCGATGGCTGGCACGAGTGGTACTTGCTTGCCGGCTTGAAGAGGGCGTAGGGTTCATGTACCCCGCACCTACCAGATGTCACGAAGCCACAGATGACGCAGTTGTCTTCGAGGAAAACACGTTTATTGGAGCGAACTTGTGCTCCCCTAACAACTCAAAGAATACAGAGGCGGCGAAGCAGCAGTCAACAAAGTAACGTACGCATGCGAGCTACAGCGAGTCGAATACCCCGGCGTCTGCTCTACAGGCGTTTATGCGGAGGATCTCTTGCTCGGGGTATGTCCCGTGGCGTCGGCACAACTCTCCTCCTTCCCGCTCTCCAACAGCTGCACGTCACTCTCTCCACTTCTCTCCTACCACCTGCTTGCGCTTCTCCTGCGACCTCGCTGCTGCTCTCGCGGCGCATGCGCTACTCTCCTCCTCTAGTCTCCTCTCCTTCAAGTGTGAATATAAAGCTGGTAGAGCACTGCGCGCGTTCAGTGCAGTGCTTGCTTCGGTTGACTCCGCTGATGCTTCCGATGAAGTGTGATGGAAGCAACAGTCCCGTCAGTGAGTGGGCTGACGCAAGCACGCGTCAGCATCAGCCCAAACACTAATAGCAACGTTACGTCCACTCAAGATAAAGCTGCGAAGCGAAGGGCACGCGACGCTGAACGCAAATACGTGAAGCGAGCGGCGGACCCTGAATTTCGTCAGCGCGAAGCAGCTTAGAAGCGTCAACGTCGAGCAGCGGATCCTGAGTTTCGGCAACGTCAAGCAGCGTCGGTTCGAGAACGTCGAGCGGCGGTACCGGAACTTCGACAATTTCCTCGACACCCAACTACTAACACAACGGCACGCAACGAAACACCCCGATGCTCCGCATCCTACTCAGGGTACCCCTTGAGAAAATGGGGTAATTTTTTTAATCTTTCGGCGCGCGTGGTTCTCTGACCATCTATTCACATCTAGAACATTGTATATCCAAGAAGATTACTCTGGGCTGTTCACGTTAGATCGGAATGCTCTCCCAATCAGAACAGATAACACATGCGGCACAGAAAGAAAGAATGGAACACGCGCCTCTCTTGGCACAGAGATAACAGACCGGCGCAGGCGGTCGGCGAAAGCAAAACATAAATAAACCCAATGCATGGTACGCGGCAATATCGCAATATACATCCATTGACGGTCCCACATTTTAAACGCTAACTCTTAAATTGCATGCACGTATATTTCTACATTTAGACCTCATTACGTAAAATGGTAACAAAATGTAGCCAAATTTACAGGTAGGAAAATATGCGTACAGCCAACATGTGCAAACTGTTATTTTTCTGCTCCAAGCCGTGTAATGTTACCTGTTAATCAATTTTCTTGATTACTTTTATTTGCCTTTTAGCAGACAGGTGAAATCCTATTTGGCTGAAAACAATTTGCTGTCATCATGTGGCCAATTGGCATGTCATTTAAGCACACGGCAAATGTCCTGCCTTTAAATTAAATAGTTTTACATATAATTCTTTCCGAATGTAGGTACACGTGATTTAAAATTTTATTTTACAAGTTTAAAATTACGAGCTTTTTTTTACTTGCAATATATTTAAAACAAAATTTTTTTATGACTCAGAACTAATCAGTTGGCCTTCCAAATGATTTCTATGTGTGCGGTGCAGAGTGATGCCTCACGGTAGACCCATATTGTTCAAAAGTGGCGGTACACCCTCAGGGATTGTGACTGCCACAATAAAGGGGCCATGCAGACAAAATACAAATTTGTTTTATTCGAAAGATTTGGGGTTTCATAGCACCCTTAGCGCTCGTCCGGCAGCAAATGATGCTTTATTCACCAAGAAATATTCAATTTAAGTTAAAATTTTGAATAATGCCGCCACATTGTGTGTTTTGTGACATCTGCCATAACATCACAAGGAAGGGCCTTCAAGCGAAATTCAAGTGCGCCGTCCCGTCTGCTTCGGACTGGGGATCCTCGTTTACCATCAATCCTCCTAGACGTCGCCACCAAACTGCTCTGCACCGCACTTCACCTTTGCCTTGTTTTTTACTGTATTTGCACCTGCCTTGGTTTTTATTAGGGTAAGTACTAATTGTTTTGTGAAACATGGGGTACCTCGACAATTAGTGTCACGTAACACAATGTCGCTTACGCGAATCGGTCAGTGTTGTCTGAGAACCCCAAAGCGCCGCACTGCTGTGCTGATAGTGCATGCAGTACCAACAGTACGCACTGGGTCTTTCGTAACTTCCATTGTTCCACCACGCCATTCTTCCTACTGTAAAATGAGTGTGCACTACACTTAAGCGAAAATAGCTCATTCTGCAAGCTTATAAGGCCTCCATAACTTGCATTTGGTTTTGCTGGCCTCAGCCAATCGGGCGGCTGTGCGTATGGTGTCGTTTGTTCTAGTGCGGGAAATGGGCTAGTAGGTCGCATGACCATTCCCTTTTTTCCTAATTATGCAACTCATGTGACTAGAGAGGGAGAGAGAGCGATCTTTAATGAAGTCTGGCGATGTTAGCTGGGCTAAAATGCCTAACTTGCTACGCCAGTTGATGACGTGATGAAAGTAATGACGATGATGTTCAAGAAGTTGATGCTTACAGATAAGGCGAATTATTCAGAGCAACTGGTATAGACCTGTGTGTTGTAGATACTCTATCAGAGCTTTGGTCCTTTAAAGCACGTTTGGGACAAGCCCATGGTCCTAAAACGTCATTTAGCTGCATGTCCACGGAAAGCGGCAGTCCCAGAGTCACTGCGAGGGATACTCTTTGAGCACTGAATCGAGCACATTAACAGTGCAGGTGCTGCACGGTTTCTCGCACATCACAGTGTGGGCAGAGTGGCGACGGAGCCTCTTTTATCTTGAAGAGGAAGTTGCGCGTGTATGCGACATTCAACCGCATGCGATATAGATTTGCTTGAACCCGTTTGGAGAGTCCTGGTGGCATTTTAAATTTGCAGTTGGGATCGATGAAAGATAACGGCGCATAATGACGTGATACGTCATCCCAGGCTGCACGCTGCATGTTCCATGCCACGCTAGATGCAAGTATAGATGCATCTTTCCTGGAGAATGGTATAGCTATTGCCGATGCACGATGCTTATGCGCAACGGATGTACCAATTTCCGCCTTCACATTGCAAGTTATCCCACAATGGGCTGGAATCCACTGAAGTGCAATGTGATGGTGCACTTGTAGAGCTTGGAGATGTAAAGCGTGTATGTCACACACAGGCTGGTCTTTTGGAAAATATGCTAGACATTGAAGGGCAGCCCTTGAGTCTGTGAAGATTGCCCACTCTCGAGCGGGTTGCTTGAGTTTATGTTTAAAGTTGTGTCAGTATTATTCTATCGAGGCAATCTTTCTCATGAACCAAACTTGTGTTTTGCCTACATGTCCCTTTTAACTTTCTGTGCACTAATATGCTTTTCCTGTGTCGTAAAACATGTTTCACCTTTTGGTATTTCAGAAAGTACAGCACTTTCAGACCTCATGCTTTATGCCATAAGTTGCTTAAAAATTAGGCTGCCCCAATTTGTAAAGAAATTATTCAGGTGCGTGGCGTATTTCTGATGTAAAAGACAAGAGGCAATTTTTATCTTTCTGTACATAACCTGTGCTACCTTTTGAAATTTTTCATGTAACATTTCGCTTCTGCTTCAGCTAGTGAACTTTTGTTGTCAGACACGAGCATAAGTCATGCATGAAGCTATTAAGAACGTTTATTTGTGGTATTAGAAGTTTGTGCTGTACCTTAACAGTGCGGCTTGATTTTGCCACTGGAGGTTATGTACGGAATTCGTCCAATAATATGGGTTTGCACGGTCTTGCACAGTTTCAATTGTGCACTTGAGTGGAACAAAGTCTCCATTGCAATGGAATGTTGAGCTATAATCGCTACGTTAATCAAACATGTACTGAAAAGGACCTACGAGCACCTTCTTGGTACATCCCAAAAATTTCCTTTCTTTGTTCTACGTGGGATGTTAAACCTCCCATAAAAGTCCTAGTATGGGACATCCCAGAGGGGCATTTTCTTGTATCACTTGGGATGTTTATGGAATTTAATCGGGATGTCCCTTGGAGTTCCCAAACTCCCAGATGGTACGTCCCTAGCACTTACCTAGGATATGTGTGCGTTGAACGGTGCACACATCCATGACATTCCATGAATGTTTGTTCCGTGATGTGGTGCAGAAAGAAATAAACACGAGGAAGCACATGGCATGCACTGTTGCATAAACTGCTTCCGAAAAATAAAACAGGAAGAAGCAGGTGGCGCTTGGTCAATTCCAATTTCCTTGCGACGCGTTCCATAAGACGTGAAACACAAAAGTAAATGTGCATGCAAATAAATTGCTCCCAGAGTCTTTGTTGGCCCTCTGCTTCAGTCGAGGCAGTGTCGCAACAGCATGAATACTGATTCTGTAACAAGTAGATGCAGCGAGTGCGCTGTCGGGATAGTAGGCTACTGTTGGTATTGGCAGAGTGCTCGGCAACACAGCTAGCCAAAATAGACGCTTTTATGCTCTCCTCCCTTTGGAATATGATTAGGGATCCTGTGCAAATTTTCTTGCGTTGCACTTTGAGCGTAATTCTGGTCTGCTTCTTGTAGGCAAGCTTAGACCTAATTCTGGCTTGCAGTATTGTCTAAATAAACAAAAATGATTGATTGTGGGGTTTAACACGCCGACGCAACGGGGGCGATGAGGCGCACCGTAGTGGAGGGCTCCGGATTAATCTCTTACAGATGAGCGTTTTTTGCTTTTCGCTGCCATTTTTATTTTTTTTTTTGGTTCGCCGTGGCCGGGAACCAAATAAAGATAACCCGATGGTATACTGTTGCATACAGCTGAGCAAGGTCAGCAGCGGCATGGCAAAAGCATTTTACTTTTTGTTTGGTTCCTATCGCTTTGGTACGAGGACGTAGATCAAAAAGATATCCTGAAGTTGACTACATTAGCGGTTCTCATCATCGGCCCTGACTGGGGTCAACTTTCATATGTACCCAAATTGGCCATTTGTAAGGTTGGCAAGCCACCTGGCGGAAAGTGCTAAAAGAGTGGCGCAGTTTATGTGAAAGAGCCTCAGGCCCTGAAAAGTTTGCATCGACTGGTGTTCCTGCTGCTGGAAAAACATTATGCTTCCGCGCAAAAATTGCGCCGTTGCTACGCTTGAAATGGCCAACTTGGGACTGCTTTACACAAACTCAAGCGTTTTCTGCCGAATTTCGCACGTGCAAGAACGAGCATCACGACAAAAGGAAGCTTCTCCGCGTAAAGCCAAAGTCAGTATAGGTTCTGAATGTTTGAATGAACGGGTATGCTCGAAAATAATAATGGTAGTTGAGTAGGCACATATAGTACCCGTGTGGTTTATTTGTGTACGTTGACTTTTGCATAAGTGAGAATAATGTCCGACTGACTGGTGTTGACTGGTGACAAGGTGCTGAATTCTCGGTGCTGACTGGTGACATACATACTAACTGGAACGGATGGTATTGATTGGTACAGCCACTACATCTTGGGCCATCAGTCACAAGCAAAGCTGGTGAGATTGAAGGTTATTTAGCACCACCTGACGGAGCATGCCGTCCCTACCTAGCATTTTTTTAGCACACTGGCCCCCCTTGTCGCCGACTGCCATGGGAAGGTCGCGATTTATGAAGCCAGTCGTGGTTTTAGCCACGGCAAAACAAAAAAAAGTTGCGCAGATGATAACATTCTTTTATTCATCTTTTTCACCTGACCATACACATAAATTATACATGTATTGTTGAAGTGCAGTTGCAATATGCCATAATTTATTTCCAATGGGTACGTGTGAATCTCTCGTGGCCATCGCTATCGTTGTTCGTGCCTAAATTTGTTTTGTACACCTCACGGTAAGACGCAATTGATGCAAATATATTTTGAATTGCACTCGTATGCCTTATAGCATAAAAACGACATTACGAGTGTATGTTGGTGTATATATTTATGTGTATATATTTCTTTTCTTGGTGTTGCATCTTGTCATTATAGTTTGTATCTACTTGCCCAAGTGTCAGTTCTAAAAGTAACCTTGACTGCCAGGTCCTACTAAAGATTGAAACGAAAATATGGCAGCAACGCAAGGTCTCAAACCTACCTTATTTCTTACTAAGTGCACACAAAAAATTTTAACTGAAGAGTTGATTGATTGTAGGTTTTAACGCGCCGACGCAACGCAGGCGATGAGGCGCGCCGTAGTGGAGGGCTCTGGATTAATTTTGACCACCTGGGGATGTTTAACGTGCGCCGAAATCTCGAACACACGGGCGTTTTTGCTTTTAGCCTCATCAAAAAAGCAAAAGGTCGCAAAAAGGTCGCTTAGCAAAAGGTCGCGGGAATCGAACCTGCGACCATGACTGCTCAGCAGCGCAACGACTTAGCAACTGAGCCTAACTGCAAGAGTTGTCATTTGGTCTGTGTACACTAGCTGGCAGAAAAGGCCTCCATGGCACTACAGTCAAACCCGTTTATAGAGAACAGCAATATGCACCGGAATTAGTTCGATATATCCAATAGTTCGATATAGCCGAAACCGCTTATAACGAGCTCATTCTTACGAGTTCGCAATTCCGGGGAGCCCCCCGCCCCCTCCCCAACTCCGCCATCCAGGTATGCAGAAACGAACACAGTACAGAAGCCATTACCAGGCCAAAATATTCCATTTATTGCAGTATCAAAGCTACTTTCCACCTTAACTGCCCACGTTGCAAAAAAAACAGTGATTTTTGTTTTCCCTTTCCTTTTGGCGGCTTCGATTAGCATAGCATTCTCTACACGAAAAATTGTTTCTACCAGTTCGAGTCCGCGCCCTCAAAAATCCAAGCATTGGCGGAGCACATCGAATGCCGAAAGCGCTCCATTATAAGCGTCGGACAGATTTCATAGGCGACATCATCGGGAACGTTGGCGAGCTCTTCCCACAGTTCGCCGATGCTGGTGTCTTGGTCCGCACTCACTGACTGGGCGGGTTCCGTCGCGAGTCCCGCGCATCGGAAACAGTTCCGGAAATTATTGGGCGTCACATCGCTCCGTGCGAGGCGCAATGTCTCAGTCGCGGCTCCTGCTCCCTGGTCGCGGCCAATCCACATCTCAATCGCCGCTCCGAGATCATGCATTTCGGCGGCCATTCTAGGCGCCCACAGTTCGATATATCGGATGTGAACTTCGTTATAAGGAATATGTTTCCTGTGTATTTCTTAAACTGAATTAGTTTTGTTTGATATATAGCATAATTCGCTCTATCCGGGTTCGTTATAGCCGGGTTTGACTGTATTACAAATTGAAAAAGCTCCCAGTCATAGCATAAATGGAATGACAACGTGACCAAAATGTTTACAGAGTTGGCACAACTTTTCACTGCTACCGAGCATTATCTACCTGTTTGCTCTTTTTTTTAAAAAGGTCCTGAAATACCTTCCGCCGATGCATGGGTGTACATGTACCCAAATAAAGCAATGTATTTACAATCTCCTCCCACAAGAATTTTGTTAAAGCGATGAGTATTAGCTGAGAAATCGTAAATCAAAAACCGCGCATCATCGTAGCTCCGCGTTTTCTCCGTGTTTCGACTTACTCTCCGCTGTTGACGCCGCGCGAGCCTTGCCTCCCTTGATGCTGCGCTCCGCAGCGGTGACGTACTTCCGCTATTGCTCTGCTGAGACTGTCGTCTGCTACGGGCAAGCTTTGTTGACACCATGAATCCCGCACTCCGCTCAAGGCTGGAAAAGCGAACGAAAAATCTGGCCGCATGTATGCGGCGGCCTGGCCTTGCCCTTTCGCGGTGTACGTTGCTGGCGGCACATGATTATCGGCAGCGAACTCGCAGCCGCACGGGGAGGGTCGTGCGCTCGTTCCCTTAATGCACCGCGCACTGTTTATCCAAAAATCACCGTATCAGATGTGGCCCCGCTGGTGCCGGGTCTTATTTTGCGGCGGTGGTAATTCCTGCCGGCGGCATGTGAAAAAGTCATATTAAACCGATACAGAACCCGTGCACAAAACGCTTCAATCATGTGACCAGTTCAGCTTGGGGTGACGCGTGGTGGAGAGCGGCCACGTTGGCAAAACATGCTCCGCCGCGGCTCTGAGCTTTCTAGCGCTGGAGCGAGCGCCATCTCTTTGACAATCTCAAACATCGGTTGCCTTGGCAACAAGGCACGAACCACTCCAGAAGTCAGTTACGGTTGCGTGATCCCGGTACAGCTTGGGGCCCCACTTCACGACATGCGGGCACTGCAGGCGTACCACTCACTCCCATTGGGAAGTGCGAGATGCGTTTGGCATTACACGAGGCGATGGTGTGTGTGTTGTGGACGCCTTTGTTTCGCGATGGAATGCGGCGTTGTGCTTCTGCGGGTGGATAGTGCTTCCCATGGTCTGGATTATCTTTCTCGAGCGACGTACGACTCAACCTCGCAGGGGGTATGTGCAGTGTGCGTGGATAAAAGCCATCGGCTTGTGCGCCAGAGTTAAGTGACTTGCTGTTCGTCCCCGCAAACCGCGCGAGGTGAGTACCGAATTTACGACGGGCAGGAGGCAACCCATCCTCTGTCAATCGTGGTTCAGACTTTCAACACATGTTGTGACGATGTGTTCGTTAGAAACGCATCTCTGTATTGTTTTGAAGTTAATTAAAATGTATGCGTCAAACCCGGGCATTCGGCTTAGGGCGTTCTCTGCGATTGCACGAAAGACGTGCCACGGGGCTTCAACGCTTTCTTTATGAAACGTACTCAGGTAAGAGAATATCCATGTCGTGTTATGGCCGTGTTGCATTCAATACAAACGGCTAAGCGTTTGTTTTACACTTGTTTCGTTTGTCGTAAAATGCCCAACCACACCGGCACTCCGCTGGCAGATCAGCCGGCGAGCGGAGCTGAGCAGATGACTCATCTCTTTGCCGCAAGTGCGTGAAAAAGCCACCCAATAGCAGGATGTCTAGCTCATGACGAACATCTGGGAATCGATGATGTAGACATGTTAAGATGGCGGCGTCAAAAAACACGAAGGGAAAGGTGAGAAAAAAACGAGAAACTTTGCAACAAAAGTGTGAGCTTTCCGCTGCGCGTAAAAGAGTAATACTTGGCACATAAGACGTTGACGACCCAATCAAACAGTTGCGCTAGTTCATTTAGTGTGCTGAAAATGCCTTTCAGTGCCCCTTTAAAGAGGCAATATCTGGTGTGCGCGTGTGCTCCCTATTGAAAACAATACCGTAAATTCTGAAAGGGCGCAAGAAAACTAACACCGGCCTGTCAAGGAAGCACGCAATTTTTGAGTCAATACTACGAAATCTGTAAGTAAAGGTTCTATATTGGTCTAATGTAATTTAGTTACGTCAGCATTTGAAATACATAACGTTTTTGCCGGAGGAGGGGGGGAGGGCTTTGTTTTACATGCCGAATCTTCACATGCACCTTGGAGCACCCCAAAATGGGGGCTATGGATCAATTTGGACCACTTGGAGGTCTTGAATTGTGCAACAAAATCGCTATACACAGGCTTTATTTTTCACCTCTACCAGAAAAATGGCTGCCACGGCTGGGATCGAACCCACGTCTTGGATCATGGCAGCAAACCATCCTAGCCGCTTGGCCGTTACAGTCGGTCGTACGTAATGTTTTTTTTTTAATTTAAACTGGATCTATTTCTTGTTAGCAGAAACTTATTTTCAAACAGAACAATAAGTGCTTATGGTAATTTTGGGTTGCATCAATAACCTGATAAGACACCACTTGCCGCAGAATGGTCATGGCACTCCTGACATTTCAGATCATGGTTTGCGGGGTTTCCGATACCTGGCGAATGGGCGGCCACGCTTGGTCACCTCCGGGACGCCTACTCGCTCCGAAAGCAACCACTTGGAGCCAAGATCAACGCCCGAAACCATTACCTGTCACCTGTCCGCTGACACCCCGCGCCACGAACTTCACCTAGCAACTCTTCACTTCATCGACATCCCCGGTCACGTGGGACGAGCGCATCATACCAAACCGCCCAACCTTCACCGAACTGCCTGGGCACGACACCGCGTGACGCAGAATGGTCACGCCACTCCTGACATTTCAGGTTGGTTGCTTTAACCGTTTTTAACAATACAGAACCAACAACTACTTTCTTATAGTGGTGTGGTGCCCCTGCGGCTTCAAGTTGCGAAACTTGCTTTGCCCTTGTTATGATGTTTTCACTTTGCAATTGTTATCAGAGTTAAAGTTATTGCTATCCGGCGATGTGGGGCTCAACTCCAGCCCAACTAATGCTCAGATAGAGTCCATGTCTGCCGCAATCAAGCAGCTCGATGAAACCATCCTAGCCATCCGCACAGACATTAACCAGCTCAAGGCAGTGCAAACTAACCATAAAACAGTTCTTTCAACACTAACAAACCAAATCTAACTTCTAGAATCAGCCCAAACCGAACCATCCCTGAAAGCCGCACCTGATGACGCAATTCATATCAAACGTGAAATTGAAACTTTAAAACTGCTAATACCGACGGCAATAATCGGCTGCGCCGTAACAATCTTCCGTTCATGAGAATTTAAGACTCAAGAAAGGAAACATGGGATGAGTCAGAGCACGTCTTGAAATTCTCCACCGACCATCTCGGAATTACGCTTGAACTAAATCCCATTGACCGCGCTCATCGAATTGGAAAACTTTCAGCTGACAAAAATGCCCAATTGTAATAAAATTAACTCACATCAAAACTAAAGAAACGATCTTAAGCTGTCGAACTAAGCTAAAAGAAACAACCTTCACCGTGAGAGACGACTTTGCTGCAGCCAGCCGCATTGAAAGTGCAAGTTCCTGAAATTCATTCGACCACAAAATTGCGCTTTCAAGCTGACGGTAGACAAGCTAATCGTCGGTAACAAATCTTGTTTCTACGGCCCGAAAACTGGCAGCGTCAAAGTTTAGTAACTCGCGCAGCAATACGTTGGAAACTGGCTCATCAGATATCCCATCCGATGGGAGCTAGTGACAGGTTTCTAAGCATTCCACCTCATGTAACATGCGTCCCCGACCCATAACATTTGTAGACATGAACATCGCATTTACGAAGCCTAATACCGAAGCGCGACGAAATTCACAGTTTTATAACTGATGTCAGGGCCAACATTACTAGAACAAGCTCAGTTTCGGAGCTCCACATCCCCGCCAGCGGAGGAGGGTGGGCCAAACGGCGGTCGCGAGAACTAGCGGCGCTGCAGTCAAGTCTTGCGCTACTCCGGCACGTCATCTGCTTCGGAGGCGGGCCGCCGCTTCAGCCGACCGCGTCGGCCCGCCGCCCAGACGTACCGCGGCAGCTTTCTAATAGTGCTATTGCTAAACTTAAACATCTATCATCTTTCCAGTCGACTAGCTTAAACGCCTTCGTCCTTCTAGCCGACGTTACCGCATCACATTTGTGCACAGTGGAAATGCGTTGGGTCGCCTGTATGCGCTGCCCTGCACGCGCAGCTCATTGGCTAGAAAAGAACCGACGGTCGGCCTATATTTTAACTGTCTACATTGCGTTTAACTTCATGTACGGCAGTTTACAAGCCAATTACCCTTTTCAGAGTAGTTTTTCTGACTACTGCGCCGTCTTACCTCGACCAAAAACTGCCCAACGAGTTTGTGAAAGCAGTGCCTTCATAAGTGCTCATATGTCCACGCAGCAATACGACAGTTTTTTTTAATCTCGTCCGTGCGAGGTTGCGTTAACCAGCTTCCGGTGTAGAGTTCCTATGCTAAACTTTTATATCCACCGGGATGGTGCCACCTCATCTCGCCTTTGTGCACTCTGTGGTGCATACGAACATTAGATCACCAGGAATGAATGTTCGCGTCACAGTTCTGACACTCTCAGTTCTTCTGTGACGAACGCACTCAAATTTTGTGAGTTCACAATAAAGCTTGGATTCACAAGATAAAGCGCTCATGGTATGCCTGAATTTATAATGATTTTTGACCGCCATTTTGAAGTCTTGAACTCGAAAAATTCGTTCAGCTGGTCATACAAGACACCTCTCCGAAAGGGGAATCAGGCTTCAATAAAGACTTTTTTGAAAAGGCCTAATTGTACATAACATGACGCAAGGATGCACAAAAAAATCACTGTTTGAGGGCAACAAGAACACTCTATTTGGAGGACTCCTTATATGTACGCACGGTGTCAGCACCTTTTAAGGGGTTTGTGGCGACGGGGAGCTGCCGAATTCACTCACGCTCAAGATGTCTCAGGACCACATCGAAACATTTTTTGGTTCCGTAAAAAGGAAAGGGCGGCTGAAACAACAGATTACTGATCCCAAAAAAACTGCACAATGAAGCGGTTTGCAGAATTACATATGAGCCGGGCGCTATTACATATTAGCGAATACGCATTCAGCCGTTCACGGTGTAAGGAATATTCGCTTGAAACGTTCAAGAAGAGAGGCGCACGGAGGAAGCAACAAACGGTACACGATTTTTTATTCACCCCAAGGTTCACAACATTTCAAAAGAAAAAAGTCACCCACGATAAAAGAGTAACCAAATAAAAAACTGCCTGATTTATCACAACTAAGGTATGAGGCAACTTATACAAAACGCACGCACTTAAAAACCGCAAAAAATAAGAAGACATAATAGCTAGCCAGCTTCCTTCAATGCTGGTTCTGATCTGTCGTTTGCAGATTTTACGAAATATTAGTCTTTGTCTGCTGTATTCACACACCGTTGTGCGTGCACGTTTTTCCGGTTGATTTCAGTCGGAATAGGCTGAACCTGATTCTTAAATACATGTTGGCAATCTTCTTCGGCAAAACTTAAATGTTATTGTCGAATGTATCGGAGTTCAACAGACGAGGCTCCAACTCAGCAAGTAATATTTGTTCAAACAATACTGTCAGCACCTCCACTATAGGCGCTCACTATTTGCATATAACGGCTGCATTAAACGTGTAGAACATTAACCCTTGCATTAAACCTGTAGAACACGAAACCCCTTTTCGACGACGTGGTGCAATTTCAAGAAGTATTTCGATGGTGCCACGAGGCCACCGTTTGTTTTCTCAGCAACAACTTCTGGCAGCTAAGTAGACATCAGTGTAGTGCAGTATTCATTGCGGGATGTGCCTCAATATACCTTCCGTGCCCGAAATACTGCTATATATGGCACTACTGCACTGAGAACAAGCGAAACGTCTGCGTAAAAGTCGACCCGCTGGGTGTTATAGTGATCATCATTAGGTACCTGCAACATCGATGATCTTCTTAACGAGGGGAAAGCTGTTGACGACTCAACGAGGCTTACGTCAGCTGAGGGACAGAGATCAGTCACAATTTCGCGAGAGGAGTTGCCAGTATTTGATGATGCAACTTCTGTTCTAATAAAAAGGCGCATGTAGGCAGCTGTAAATGAACACGCAATAGAGCTGTTCTTTTAGCCGCCCATTCCTTTTTACGCAAAAAATGTATCGATGTGGTATTCCGACACCTTGAGCGTGAGCGAATTTGGCAGCTTCCCGTCGCCACAAACACATCAAGAGGTGCTTACACCGTGCATACATATAAGGAGTACTGCAAATACAGTGTTGTTGGGGCCCTGAAACATTGATTTTTTTTTGTGCATCCTTGGGTCATGTTATGTACATTCAGCCTTTTCAAAAAAAGTCTTAAATGAAGCCTGATTCGCTTTTCGGAGAGGTGTCTGGTATGACCAGCTGAACGCATTTCTTGAGTTTAAAACATCATAATGGCAATCAAAGATCGTTGTGGATTCGGGCGTACCATGAGCACCTTTAAGATGCGGATCCAACTTTAATGTGAACTCACAAAATTTGAGTGCGTTTGTCACAGACGAACTGAGTGTCAGAACTGTGAAGAATTTGGTGATCTAATGTTCGTATGCACCGCAGAGTGCACGAAGGCGAGATGAGGTGGCACTAGCCCGGTGGATATAAAAGTTTAGCATAGGAATTCTACATCGGAAGCTGGTTAACGCGACCTCGCACCGACAAGAAAAAAAACTGTCTTATTGCTGCGTGGACATAAAAGCACTTAGAAAGGCACTGCTTTGACAAACTCGTTGGGTCGTTTTTGGTCGAGGTAAGACGGCGCAGTAGTTATAAAAACTACGCTGAAAAGTGTAATTGGGTTGGAAACTGCCGTACATGAAGTTAAACGCAATGTAGACAGTTAAAATATAGGCCGACCGTCGGTTCTTTTCTAGCCAATGAGCTGCGCGTGCAGGGCAGCGCATACAGACGACCCAACGCATTTCCACTGTGCACGAATGTGATGCGATAACGTCGACTAGAAGGACGAAGGCGTTTATGCTAGTCGACTGGAAAGATGATAGATGTTTAAGTTTAGAAACAGCACTACTAAAAAGCTGCCGCGGTACGTCTGCGCGGTGGGCCGCTGCGGTCGGCTGAAGCGGCGGCCCGCCTCCGAAGCAGACGACGCGCCAGAGTAGCGCAAGAGTAAGGTCCCTGAAATTACTAAGGTAGCGCCATCTTTAGATCTCGCCGCCTTTCGCCCTCGCCCGCGCTCCTTTCCTCCTTCGTTTTTGGCCATTTTCTTTTTCACTGGCGAACGCCGCGCGCCATTGGCCAACGGCCAGTGACGTAATACCTCGTCCCCGTGTTGTTTGTTTTTTCTTCTCTTCGCTGCCACTGTCCATTTAAATTCGTCATTTTAGGCTCAGCTGCCTCGGAGCAGGCCTTAGCTCCATTCGATTCAGAAGGGGTGCACGGCAACGTTGCAGAGGAAGTTCTGTGGTGCCGGTGCAGTGCAGCAGCGTGGTTCCGCGGTGCCGTGCATCACGGTTGCGCCGTCAGTAGCGCCCCTGCGTGTTTACAATCGAGCGAGGTGAAGGCCCAGTCGTCTGCTAATCATCCTCGCCTGTAGTCCTCTACAACTGGATATTTACGGCCATCTGGGTTGCGTCGTACGCATCAGCGGCGACGCAAAGTTTGTCCCACGCATCTTCGAGCTCGACGGACATTTTCACGCGGTCGCCGCAACTGCCGGTAGCCGCCTGTCAACCCGCAACGCCCGAACGCTCACGGCACCGAATCGCTGCACCTCCTCCATAGCAGGTGCAGCGGTTCTCAGCACCGCGGCGGCACCGCTGCAGCACCATAAGCAATCGAGCGACGCTGTGCACGGCACCATTACTGCAGCGGCGAATTGAGCGCTTTGGTGCAGCGCACCATGCAACGGTGTAGGCGTTGCAGGGAATCACGTCTGAATCGAGTGGAGCTCTTATCGAAGCCGCCAGCGTATAACAACCGATGACAACCGAAGAGTCAGCTGCTCGTTTCAAACAAGTGTTGCGTCGGCGTCACTTTATGTTGCTTCGCGATGCCGAGTTGTTGTGCCTTCGGATGCTCGAATAAGGTCAGTGCAGTCACTGTCAGCTCGGCTGTAGCAAGCTGTAATTTATCAAAGCCCAGGCATGAATCAATCTTAGCTGTACAGCATGAAAAGGATTCACAATTGCGCTTGTTAGCGCGCTTCTGGCCTTGGAATAAGGTAGTTATTACAGAATTGGGCGCTACAGCTAATTGTAAGCTGAGCGCATTCTTTAACTGCGCGTTGTTTGTGCCAGCCTTTTCCAGATATGCCCGACAGGGCCTTACTCGAAGTAATTGTGGGCGCCGATCGCACGAACATTGCTATGCCTCGGACGCACTGCCAAAAGTAGAGCCGTCATAGACGAGGCCAAGGAGGAGACGCGAGAACTTTGACCCTGACAGCAGCCTATAACGACGTGAAGGTGACATATATTTTGCAACAGCGTCAAAGCGCCGTAAAGTGCACGAAATAAAGGTGGCATGAATGTCAGTAGCTAATGCGGGGCGCATACGTAGCGCTGCCTAATGATCTACAACTAACGCAAAAAACGCGCACGCAAAAAATCCAGTGCAGCGCTCGAACTGCCGCGAACCAAGGTGACCGCGAACCATGCGCAAGCCCTCTGTGCAGCGCGTGCACGACAACAACTTAATCACGCAAATGCAAGAACGGAATTACTGTAACAGAGCAATTTGAAACGTCAACGTTCGATCCTTTCCCGTTCACGAACTATCCTGAGCATGCCGCACACTCAAACAAACACCGCGCTGTCCGTATGCGCCCGCGGCATCTACCCCGCAAATATCCCCTTCTAGACAAAGATATACAACAAAACAGTCTCACTTATTGCGTGTTGGCAAAACGTGGCTTTAGAAATACTATTAATGCTACCAAAGAGCGATTGCGACGCGAAAACAAGAGCAAACTGCACGAAAAACTGCAGCGAGCGGCCCGAAGCATTGCGAGGGCGTCTGCTCTGAGGAAGCCAACAAACATGGCGGCCCCGCCGCGGAGTTAAAGGGACAGCGGCGCCGCGGGTGAGGGGAGAGAAAAAAGAGGAGGGCAGCGGAGAAGGAGGGAGCAGTTGGCGCTACCTTAGTTATTTTAGGGACCTTACGCAAGACTTGACTGCAGCGCCACTAGTTCTCGCGACCGCCCCGCGGACCGCCTCTCCGGTGGAGTTTTGAAACAGAGTTTATTCTAGTAACGTTGGTCAGGGCTACCCTAGTTACACGGGCGCAGTTAACCACGGTTAGGCGAACCGCGGTTAGACAAAACCGCGGATTTCTGCGTTACACGACAGACGAAACTGCGGTTACCCCGCTAACCACGGTTAACGCAAACTGAGCTTTGCCACCTCAGTTCGGTCACTCTAACCACAGTTCCCGCAGCCGCAGTGCTCAAAATCGCACACGTCAGCCCGGATGCATGTGGCGCCGAATCAGCGGAGGCAAAAAAAATCGCCTGGCGTTCGGACGAGACGAAGGTTCTCAAATAGCGGGCGCCCCAAAGCTGCCCCCAAGAGGCGCTTGCATTCTTACGCGTCGCTCTTGCAATCAGCGCGACTGCCCGCCAGCACCGGCTCGTTTACCAATCCACCCGATCAACTACGACAAAAGCCGTGCTAAATTTGTAAATTCCGCGCGTCGTCCGGCAAAAAAATAGATAAAGCAGGCAATCATGAAGCGTTTTCAGCACTCGAAGACGATCGGCGCGTACGTCGGCCGTGCCTGCAAGCACGCCGGTGCGCCTGCCCGCACGGCACTGCAAGCGGCTCGAACTGGCCCAGACCACAGCAGAAACGGCTTATCGCCGCTCTTGTAAATCGATCTGATCACGGAAACGAACTTCTACATGCCAGAAAGTGGATGCTATTGCGGTGAAAAATTGTGCTGTGGATAGTAATTCGCAGTTGCAGAGATAGCGTAGGCCAAATATCCACCGCAATGCTAAGCCTAAAGTTCCCAACACCGAGCAGACCTGAGCAAACCAAGCTGGTTGCGAGCTGTTGGGGAAGCCCCTATCCTCGCCGCGCACGAGTGCGTCGCGTTTAGGTCTGAAGCGATGCTTTAACGATATTTCCTTTTGTCTACACTGCTTCTCTTTTGTTTTTATCGTGAAGAGTAAAGTGTGGTAATTTATTTTTGTTACGCACACAACCAAGTGACCGCGGTCACCACACTTGGAATTTCGCGTGTAACAGCCAAAACCGCAGTTTGTGATAACCGCGGTTAAAGTTTAATAACCACTGTTAAACTTAACTGCAGTGACTTCCGCCGTGTAACTAGGGTAATAGTCGCACTAACCGAAACATGGTTGCATAAAGGCATTAGAGATACGGGGGCGTTCCCTGATATCTCGAATTTCACAATTTTCCGCCGCGACCGCCAAAGTAAGAGAGGCGGTGGTGTGCTTCTAGCCATTAGAAATACCTTATCATTCTCACTAGTTCAGATTGACAGCAACATAGAATTACTCTGGACATGCATAGCTACCGGAGCCCTGATATTCATTTTTGGCGTCTGCTATAGACTGCCCGATAGCCAGCCAGAATTCTGCGACCTACTCCGTCTATCCATCACAGCAGTAACAAATAAATATCCTAAGGCGCCCGTATTCCTATTCGGAGACTTGAATTATTCATTAATCAGCTGGCCGTTGCTTTCAATATCGATGGGTCTTCGTCTAACGAACACAAATTTTTGAACACTGTACTGGACTTTGATCTTCACCAGACCATAATTTGCCCTTCCAGGGGCAACAATACCCTTGACCTTCTATTCACCTCGTGCCCGGAGAATATAAAAACCGTTAATATCCTTCCAGTGACCACAACCTAATTCATATTTGCATAGCCGCTCCACTGAAAAAGAAATCACCTATACACAGAAGATAATCACGGACTACAGAGAGGAAATTTTTAAGCACCTAATGCCGACCAAACCAATTTCTTAGATAACTTTGGAAACACGTACCTACATCGCAGTGTCAACGCTAACTGGGAACTATCTAAAACAACGATGCTCAACCTTAAAAACAGATACATCCCTATTATTCCTATTTAATCAGATGCTACTGCCAATGGTTTAACAAACAACTAAAATTAGTCTGTAATCGAAAAGAACGCCTCTACAGAAAGGCTCACCTAAGCCAATGCCCCGCCGCGTGCTACCGCTCATGCGGTACACAATACCTAAATGAACTTAAAGCTGCTGACACAAAATTCTTTTCCAATGACCTGCTATCAGTTCTTCAAAGAAATTCTAACAAATTCTGGCGCATGTTTTCCCCTACACATCTATCTAATCAAATAGACCTTGTTAACACTTATGGAGACCCAATCGACCCCTTCTGCATCTTCTTTAAATAGCCAATTTTCGTCCGTATTTTCCGCTGCTAACAACAACGACACCGAATCATTGCCCAATCATGCCTCTGTAGCGATGTCAGAAATTGAAATCACCCCAGACAGAATATACCGTATTTACTCGCATAATGATCGCACTCGCGTAATGATCGCACCCCTGGAGTTCGTCCTCCAAACACCAATTTTTTTTAATTTCCCGCGCAATGATTGAACCCTGAACTTGGCACAGCCGTATGTGATGTTGATGTTGGCGTTTAATGGCGCAAGCCCAACGAGGGCAAAGAGGGCCAAAACAGTGGTTAGGTATGAAGAATGTAAAGGTAAACTCTAAACTCATTTACAAAACAAAAGTAAAATCAGTAAACAACAATGCGGATGGCTGGTGTAAAAGGCCAGGTTGTGATGGTGCATGGCATGAAATAAGGTTTTAAAAAAAGACTGCGCGTGATAGGAAATTAGGTGTAAAAACTTGATGTCACTAAGAAACTTAAAAGTGCGTTGTACAGGAATCACAGGATCATCCGCCAGAAAGAGTGCTGGGTGTAGTGGAATGTGTTGTCTGTAGAGTTGATGGAAGTGCTTACGTCTTGCTGTCGGAGTGCTTTGCATGTAATGAGGACGTGAATTACGGATAGGCCCTGCCCCCACCTGCTATACAGGGGTCTTGGAGATCCAGTGAGCAGATGGAAGTGTGTCGCGTGTGTGTGGCCTATCCGTAATCTAGCCAGAGCAACTTCGGTGAATCTGTTGTGTGAGTCACTAGTGTATTGTCCTAAGTGTGGTTTTATTATGTGTAACTTGTTGTCTGTCTGTGTGCTCCAGTCTGCTTGGCATGTTTCGCGAAGGTGTTGTCTTAGGTGTGGCTTGAGGTCAGTGTAGGGTATTGTTATGTCCACAGTGTTTGCAAGTGCAGCAGCGGCGGCCATTTGATTCGCGGTCTCATTTCCGGCAATTCCTGCATGGCCTGGAACCCAGCACAGGATTAGTTGAAAATTCTTAGCATATATAGACATTATGGCATTAAAGACAAGATTGACAATGTGGTTTTTCCTGGGTCTGTGTGAATTTTTTTTTAACGCGCCGACGCAACGCAGGCGATGAGGCGCGCCGAAGTGGAAGGCTCCGGATTAATTTTGACCACCTCGGGATCTTTAACGTGCGTCGAAATCTCGTACACACGGGCGTTTTTGCTTTTCGCCTCCATCAGAAAAGGGGCCGCCACGGCCGGGAATCGAACCCGCGACCTCGTGCTCAGCAGCGCAACGCCTTAGCCACTGAGCCACCGTGGCGGGTGGGTCTGTGTGAAGACAATGCACGCACAACGCTCAAAGTGTCTGTAAAGATGACAGATTTGTGAATTTGTTTTTTAAGAATGTGCTGAACGATGAGTAAAATGCCATATACTTCTGCTGAGAAGATAGTGGTGTGTACATTCATGGTTCTGCAAAAATTAAAGTTAGGACCATGAGCGGCGCATGACACCATACTTGAAGTTTTCGAGGCATCGCTATAGAATTCGGCGCATTTATATTTATCCTGAAGCGACAGAAAATGCTGCAGAATCCCAGCTCTCACAACCCTGTTTTAATCTATTTTCATAAAAGAAACATCACAACAAACAGGCTGCAGTTGCCATGGTGGTATAACGTCAGAAAATGATGATGATGTGCATACATATAAAAACCCAACCGAAATACCTGAAGCTTCCTCTCTCACCCTCAGAAAGTAGGGCAAAGACACAGATGGACGATTTGAGAATAGCTGGGTTGTAGATGTATCATTGAGGACAGGTTTAAAAGGATGGTTATTCAATGATGAGACCTTAAAAGCATATAATAAATCAATGAACATTCGTTGATGTTCCAGGCACCATTCGTTACTTTCAGCGTACAGACTCTCGGCCGGGCTAGTGCAGAACGCACCACACGCAAGCCCCAGGCCCAAGTGGAGCACTGGGTCAGGCAGTTTTAGTGCTGTTTTTGATGCCGACCCATACAAAACACTACCGTAGTCTACCCGAGACACGACTAAGGCGGTAAAGACACGGAGAAGGAGTTCTTTGTCTGCACCACAGGATTGGTGGAGAGGACTTTGAGAATGTTTATTGTTTTCAGACATTTATGTTTAAGTTTGATGTGTGGAATGAATGTCAGTTTTTCATCAAATATGACACCTAAAAACTTGTGCTCCTTTTTTCCAGGACTAGAAGCGTGATGAAGGGTGATGTCAGGGTCTGTCTTAATCCCGCGCTTCCGGGAGAACACAACACAAGTACTTTTTACAGGGTTCCGTTTAAAACCGTTTGCGTCTGCCCACCAAGCAAGTTTGTTCACCCCAAGCTTGACTTGGCGTTCACAGATTGAAAAGTTACAGGACTTAAAAGATATTTGAATGTCATTTACATATATAGAAAAGGAAATGGTTGGTGGCAATGCCTTCCGAAGAGAGTTCATCTTAACAATAAAGCGTGTACAGATCAAGACACCGCTTTGAGGGACGCCGTTTTCCTGTACGTATACATTCGAAAGAGCACTGCCAACCTTCGCTAGAAAGGTCCTTTCCGACATGTCGCTAGCAAGCGTGTTCAGCATGTTGCCGGAAACACCAAACCACTTGAGGTCATACAAGATGCCGTACCGCCATGCAGTATCATAGGCCTTTTTCACATCGAAGAAGACTGTTATACAATACTGTTTACGAATAAAGCGATCTTTTAGATAAGATTCCAATGCAACCAGTTGACCGGTGGTGGATCTCCCAGCCCTAAAGCCTGCCTAGCAGCTCTCGAGAAGACCATTGTACTCAAGAAAGTACACGAGTCTCCTGTCTATTATCTTCTCGAGAAGCTTGCACAGGCAGCTTGTCAAGGCAATGGGCCGGTAAATGGAAGGAGAGGAAGCGTCCTTCCCCTCCTTCAGGAAAGCCACTACTGTGGCCTCCCTCCAAGAGCGTGGAATGCGCCCCGAAAGCCAAATGTTGTGTAGATGTAGGAGTGTTTCAAGAACGTCTTGGTGTAGGTGTTGTATCATGGTGTATGTGATTTTGTCTGCACCTGGAGCTGAAGGCTTACATGTGGTCAGAGCGGCCTTCAGCTCATGAATTGAAAAGGGGGAATTGTAGGAAGTGTGCGACTTGTTGTTATCACGCAGGGACTTCTCCGCAGATGTTTTCTGTTTTATGAAAGTGTTTGTGTAGTGTGCTGAACTGGACACGTGTTAAAAATGTCGTTCAAGCGTGTCAGCCTGGTCTTCGAGTTTGTCCCCTGTTGTGATAACCAGGGGCAGGCTGTGTGTCTGTTGTCCTTTTAGTTTGCGTATTCGTGTCCAGACGTTGTGACGGTCGGTGTACGAGTTGATGGAAGTGAGGAAGGTGCGCCAACTCTCCCTTTTCGCGTCACGGTGCACTCGCCTCCCAAAAGCCTTGGCTTGTTTGAAAGAAATGACATTATCTGGCGTGGGGTACCGGCGAAGGGTACCCCACGCCTTGTTCTCGGCCACTCGCGCTCGCCTGCAGTCCTCGTTCCACCAGGGCCTCCTTGGGTTGCGTGGGGCACCGGAGGCCTGGGGAATGGACTTTTCGGCGGCGTCGAGTATGTGCGGCGTGAGCAGTTGGGTCGCCTCTTCTACGTGTAGGTGTTTTATGGATCTGTAGTGCAGTTTAGATGTTTCTGTGAATGTACTCTAGTTTCCTCTTCCCTCATTGAACCTTTTATGAGAGGGGGAAGTGTTTGTACCTTTGCCTATGTATGTCAGTTTGGTGGGGAAGTGGTCAACAACTATATAGGTTTGTGTCCACATGCCACTCAAGAAATGAGAAAAGAACCGCAGGGCCAAGAGCCAAGTCAGGATGTGAATAACTGTTTTGTCCTATGTTATAATATGTAGCTTGGTTTTTGTTAAAAAGGCATGCTCCCGATGATAGAATTTTTTAATTAGGCGACCTCGGGCATCTGTGCGGGAAGAGCCCCAGATTGAATTATGTGCTTTGCAGTCGCCTAAGACTTAGTACGGTTGAAGTAGTTGATCTATCAGGGCCTCAAAATCAGTGTTCGATAGCTGATAATCCGGAGGGATGTAGAGGGAGCATACCGTTATTAACCTATCATAAATAATTGTTCGAATCACGACAGCTTCAAGCATGGTGTATAGGTGGATGGTGTGACACGCTGATGATTTTCTGGCTACTACGGCCACACCACCTGAAGAATATGTGCAAGTGCGGCTGTCTTTTAAAAATACCACGTAGCTATTCAAGAAGTTAGTATGTTTACTATTTAGGTGTGTTTCCTGAAGACAAGTGAGACTTGGCTGATGTGAATGAAGTATCTCGTACACATCATCTATATTGTTGATAAGGCCTCTACAGTTCCATTGAATGATGTTGTCGGTTCCCATTATTTACATTTAAGAATGACTGGAGTGTGTTTGTGTGTGTGTGTGTTCATCAAGATGGCAAGCTGGGCGAGTTGGTATTGGTTCATGGCGATAGCAAGTAGCCACCGCAAGGAAGACGAGGACGAGGAAGGTAACAGACACAGCGCGGCACTCAGAACTGAATTTCTATTGGAAAAGGAAAAACATATATACACCAAAAACCACGCATGTCAAAACAGTTCACTTCAAGAATGAGTTACTGCGCAAGCCTGCAACTTGTCAAGTCACACGTTCTGCAAGATAACAGATTTCGCTTTTGTGCAAGGCAACACAAGGTTGGCAAACACAGGTTTCGCAATTTTTTTATATGAAAAAAGCCTCAGACACTTGCCTAGTATGTTGATTAGGGTGTTTGAACAACACGGTTGTGTCAGATAAAACCTCTGCACACTTGTGTACATGTGTACACGTGCGGCAATGAGAAGCCACGTTAGCAAGCGAAGAGTTCTGGACGGACAGAAAATGCTCGCGCAGTCGCTTATGGACGCAACGACCAGTTTGACCTATGTAGCAGAAACCACAAGACAACGGGATATGATAGACAACGCCTACAGCCCACGCAACATACTTGTGTTTGTGGTTTACAGTGCACTTGTTGACAATGGACTTATTATTGCTATCTCTTTTTTTGGCAACCAGTTAACAAATTTTTGATAACTTATTTAGAGCTTTGAATACCACGTTAACACCATAGCGGGAACTCACGTTTTTAAGCACGTTGGCAATCCTGTGGGTGTACGGAATTACTGCAAATTTCTTTTTCTTCTGTGAAGGATCACCACTCGAGTCATGTTCAGCACGACCTTTAACAACTTTTATTAACTTATCGGTGACAGACACGAGTACACTAGAAGGAAAACCCCCGTCTTGTAGACGGGCTACTTGCTTCGCAAATCTAGGGGCTGTTACTCTGGGATTGGGCTTTTTGGACCTTTCTGTAGGCTTAGAAGTCGGTGGCAGCTCCTTGCGCTGCGTTGTAGCCAGGAATGGCCCGACATCCATCTCGTCGTCGGATGTCCGAGGGGTGCCCGACGGACCGGGCCCCCCGGACTTGGCCCCCCCTCGGGAGCCCTTCGTTTGAGCCGCCACCGCCGAGGGCGTCTGAGGCACCAGAGGTGGCACGGGCGGTGCGGTGGCGGTGGGAACCGGTGCCGGGCCCGTAGTGTCCATCCTCTCGATACCCTCCAACGTACTGGAGGCCGAGGAGGAAGGGACGGGAGCAGCACCGGTCCCGCCGGAAGAGGTTGGCACCACAACCACTGCTGCCTCAGCAAGCGGTGTGGCGACGGATTGGGCTGCCTCAGGCACCCCAGGGGGGGCGGTGGCGGGACCAAGTCTGACTCACGGTACTGGGTCCCCGCCGAGACCAGACGCCGCTCCGCCCCCCGGCGAGCTGCGTCGGCATACCTCCCGAGAGGGAAAGAGGCGAACCTCTTTCTCGCTTCTGGGAAGGTGATCTTCTCTGTTACCTTGATGTTTATTATCTTTTTTTTATGTTGAAATTTTTCGCACTTGCGGCAGTACGCGGCATTCGGCCCCCAGCAGTTCACGCAAGTGAGGGTGTCAGATGGGAACTTGTCGCTCGGATGGTCGTGTGCCGCACATTTTGCACGAGTCGTTCGGCCATGGCAGGAGTTGGTACCGTGCCCGAACCGCTGGCACTTAAAACAGCGCCGCGGGTTCGGGATGTAGGAACGGATAAAGCAACGGATAAAACCAGCATTTATGTGTTGTGAAAGAACTGCGAGGTCAAAAGTAAAGATAATCTGCTTGGTGGGAATCTCCTTGTCTTCTCTGCGGATAGTGATGCGTATCACGGCAGTGACGCCCTAGTCCTTCAAGCCGGCATGGAGATCCGCATCTGTTTCGTTCAGGAGATCTGTCTCGGATATCACACCCTGCAAGCTGTTGAGGCTCCGATGGGGTGTGACCCTGATGTCTAGATCAGCCAGTCTAGTCTGAGCTAGAAGCTTTGTGGACTGCTGCTTGTCATTTATTTCGATGAGGAGTTCACCAGATCTTTGTTTTTTGCATTTATACGATTTTCCTATTATGGCGTCAAGATATTTTGCAATCAACAAGACTGACTGAGATGCAAGAGGTTGGGTGGGATTGAGCGATTCCATCACAAGACATCGAGAGTAATGATCCGGTTCAGGAAATGTTAAAGATGGCAATGGGGGAAAAGATACTTCGGTGCGGCCCCGTTTCAGAGACCGATGACGTTTGGGGGGGGGTTCGAAAATGCCATATGATACATTGGAAAGCAGGGAGACGGGGGTACGTTCACCTTTGACCTTACCCTGGTAGTCAAAGAGGTCCCAAAGCTCCCTGTCTGGTAGACAGGCAGGGAGCCCATCGGCTGGAGCTTGACCAAGGCTCCGAAGGCCACAGTTTACGGCTTCTACCCCTCACCTTTAAACACCTCGCCACGGTTGGACACAGCTTATGTTTGGGAGCTCGGGGTCCGCGGTGTCGCTGCTCACCGTCATCATGAATACTCAAGGTGCCTCGTGCGGGGCACAGCCATATGTCGTATGTGTGCCAGGTTTGATGACGATGGCCGTGCTTACCTTAGTTTCCTCCTCTTCCAAAGCGGGCATGGCTACGTTATTGCCCCGGACGTTGATATTAGCGATATCATGAGTTCATTATTGGTGCGGAAGAAACTCTCACTAAATGCACATAATGTGCTCACGAGGCATAAAAACGCGCACTCGGCTTGCTGCGTCGGCAGCCGTGTCTCGATGTCCCACACTGTGAAAGCAGCAGCCACTTATTGGTCGACCTGTTCTCACCTCTCAGCAAACTCGTTCCGGCTCGTCGCGTAATGAAAACTGCATTTTCCGTCACTCGGTGGTCATTCGGCGGTCGGTGGAGTTATGTTTTTATTTGTTATGTTGATTATGTACATGAGACTTATCGTAAGCATTTTGACCTGCAACTTGCATTTTGTGCGCTCAAACTTTTTCCGCGAGACATTTACCTCGAGTAATGATCGCACCCCTGAATGTCCACCATATTTCTGGAAAAAAGTGCGATAAGTACGCGAGTAAATACGGTATAAACTGATCAATGACATGAAATTTTCATCGTCAGCCGGCTGGGACAAAATGAATAGAAAATTGCTAAAGAACACCGTATCAGTCTCAGGCCTAATATGGCACTTGATCTTTACCCAATCACTACAAACAGGAAACGTCCCTGACGACTGGAAGAAAGCTCAAATAATACCAATTTTCAAATCAGGCAATCGCGCTTCGCCAGCAAACTGCTAGAACACATCATTGCGTCAAGTTAATTGACCCATCTGGAATCCATCAATTTTTTTTATCATCACCAACACGGCTTCCGCAAACTTCTGCCGTGCGAAACGCAGTTGGCGGAATTCGCGCGCGATATACAAAACTTCATGGACGAAAACATTCGAACAGGTGCCATATTTTTAAATTTTTCAAAAGCAATCGAACGGGTCCCCAATAACGAAATAATTCTTAAATTGTATAACCCTGGAATCCCTCTCAACATTATTTTTTGGATCGAAAACTTCTTACAAACCGCAAGCAGTAGACTAGCGCAAATAACTACGACTCTCCACTCTCTGATGTAACGTCGGGCGTCCCCCATGCTGCCTGCCTCCCGCCTCTCCTGTTTCTAATTTACATTGATGATCTGATTGTAGGGTTTAACGCGCCGACGCAACGCAGGCGATGAGGCGCGCCGTAGTGGAAAGCTCCGGAATAATTTTGACCACCCGGGGATCTTGAACGTGCGCCGAAATCTCGTACACACGAGCGTTTTTACTTTTCGCCTCCATCAGAAAAGCGGCCGCCGCGGCCGGGAATCGAACCCGCGACCTTGTGCTCAGCAGCGCAACGCCTTAGCTTCTAATTTACATTAATGACTTGCCTACTAACCTATCATCCAGGTTAAGACTTTTTGCAGATGACTGCGTTTTATACTCACCCATCCGTAATCCAGACGACAGCACTGCTCGTCAAAAAGATCTACAAATGACTGCAACCTAGTTGGTGTAACAAATCACTCATGCTGTTAAACCTAACAAAATGTAAAGCAATGTGCAAACGCTGCACACCTCATAACACCTACAGCATTGATTCAGTTACGATTAGCTCTACATCTTCATACAAATACCCCGGATTGCATATGTCATCGTCACTTTTATGGGCAACTCATAAACAAACTATCTGTTCTGAAGCCTCGCCCACACTAGGATACTTGCACCATAGCCTAAAATTAGCCTCGCCTGATATTAAAATGTTAGCTTACCAACCTTTTGTGAGAACGAACCTCGAGTATGCCTGTTCAATTTCGCACACCTGGCAATCATGTCTTACTAACTATCTAGAAAGAATCCAAAACCGTGCCGCCCCTTTTATTTGCTCCCAGTACTCTAACTATATCAGTGCCACCACGCTAAAAAAATCATTAAACCTGCCGTCACTTGAATCTCGTCGAATACTTTGTCGGCTCGAGGTTGTATAAAACTTCTGGAGTGGAGATGGCGCTCAAAAACTGACGCCGACAGCCGCCATCTTGCCGGGGGCAGAAAAGTCCTTATGTCGTAGCAGACGCATATGCACCCGTCGCATCCTGTAGTTGTTTTTGCGGCGGGTTACGTTATATTTTTGCTTTCATTCTTTTTTGGTTGTTTTGTTTTGTTTTGGAAGTTGATTCTCTCATGCGGCTAGCTTCAAGCGCACCGAGCTTTTCTTGTGGGCTTTCATTTCGACACATGTGGTTTCGGATATGCTCCTCTCTTCGTGTTTCTAGTTAAGCGCTACCCACGTCTCTTTTGCGTGCGCCGGTGGCCGCACACATCTGCTAACTATTTACATTCTTGGGCGCAAACAACTAAAGTAAACAGAAGACACAATGACATTTTTTTCTGTCCCATGTGTCATTCTTCCAAGTTCTCTCTTGCCAAAGAGAGAAACTCATGTTCGTTCGATCGTCGTTCGCGGATGGATGCTCCAAAGGTGTAGAAAGCAGAAATGGTCTGCTCGTGCGTCACGTTCGGCTGCGCTAATCGCGCGACGAAGACATCGGGGTGCACCTTTCATCTGTGAGTACACTTGCCCGCCGTTTGGGCGTGATGTAAAGGGAAAATTCGCCGTAGCACCTGCCGTCCGCTTACTAAGCATACCGTACGCGCTTTTTTACGCAGATATGCGAATGTTTTCCCTCGTAGGTGTGGTTGTCGTGTAGCCGCTTGACTGCGCGAAACCACATGTATGTTGGGCGCAAATTGTTTTTCCGCACAAATTTAAATTTAGAGTATTGATCAGAGAGTTACCGTCAAAAATCAAGGCACGCATGTTTAATTTGTTTATTCTTGTTTAATCTTGTTTAATTTTATTTGCATCCGGCCCTATGTGAATACTTTGACGTTTCTCGCTAGCGCTGTTTCGTAGAAGTCTTTGATGCACCGCAATGCTCTCCCGCGTTCTTCGTCCGCGTGATTTTCTTATCAATAGCACGCTGCTCGGGTACGAACGTGCGCGGTCAACGAGGTTGTGAATGTGATTGAGTAACCTCCTGCGCGTAGTTTTCCCATCAATAGCACGCTACTATCGTGCGAACGTGCGCGGTTAATGTATTTGTGCATCCAATTAAGTAACCTAGGTTACCTAGCTCCTAAATTTGAAATATAAAGAAAGTCAATGCGAGTGAGACATGTAGGTGTGATGATCATGATTTCTGTAAAGTGCACGCGAAAAAAAAGACCTGTTTTAATGATCTTCAGTGTGTACCTAATCCATTTTGCAAAATACGATTGAAAAGCTGGAAATAGACCCGCCGCGGTAGCTCAGTGGCTAAGGCATTGTGCTGCTCATTCCTAGAACGCGAGTTCGATTCCCGGCCGCGGCGGCCGCTTTTCTGATGAAGGCAAAAAGCTAAAACACTTGTGTGTACGAAATGTTGCCTCACGTTAAAGATCCCCAGGTGGTCAAAATTAATTCCGAGCCCTCCACTACGGCGCGCCTCATCGCCTGCGTTGCGTCGGCTCGTTAAACCCCACAATCATTCAATTACTCAATCCTCCATCAATCAATCAATCAAAAGCTCGTACTTATTTTGGTCTTCTTCGGCAAGGGCAAAACTTGGCCTGTTGTTTAAACCAGAAAACGTGCATGTGCAGTCCACATAAAGATTTCAATATCCTGATACATATGATTCCTTGCAGTACTGCTTAAGAACCATTCGAACCGCTAACCTATGTGTACAGTGCTTGCTTTCGTGTGAGAGCTGCGTTGTTATTTATTATTAATTATTAAATAAGCATTCATTAATCACAGCAATGCCTCAAAAAGAAACAAGCATCAAATATTCGCTCTGCCGCGTTTCCTGGACTGCCAGCGTGAAATGACGGCCAATAGTAACCTTATTAAGCGGCATATCTTGCCACGGCGTGCAACATGAGGTAATTGTAATGTTAAGGGGGGCGGCCTGTAGCCTCAGATATACAGAATAAACGTTTATTAAAATAAAAGCAGGGGCATTGTCTTTGGCCAAGCGCTACGCGTTTCCCCGGGGCGACAGCTCTGTTCACCACCGTAAGATATACACATGCGAACTCATGCGAATTCGCTGCTTAAACCATGTCTTACGTCAATGCCTTCCGCGTAAGGCAGAATTCAGGCTGCCCTCAAATATCATAATCGATAAACCAGCTTACAAATCGTTTTATTCCTTGTAAAGCCAAAAAAAAAACACGACCGCAATTCAACGTCAATGCCGGCTCAGCGCCTTTTCTGCCTACGGAAATATGACCACCGACCAGTTCACATGGCTTCAGCTCCCCGCATTGCCCCATATGGGCGGCCTCTACTCCAGGAGTTTTATAAAACCTCCTTGGTCAGCTCTGCCTTATTCACGCTTCTTTCTATTGCCCACAATCACGGCAAAAACCATCACACAGAACTTAATCCCGCATTAACGAAACGGCCACACCTCACCCATGAAACACTCCTTTTTCCCCAATGAAATAACCCAATGGAACAACCTGCCTGATCACATTGTCACGTGCGGCAACCGCCAAACCTTCCGAAATAAACTTAACAGTCACATGTCACAATCTGAATAAATCACGCTATCATATGCCCTTGTATATTACTTTTTGGAGCCGTGTTTTTTGCTTTATGTCTACTGCAACACTTTTGTGCAACTGTGTTTTTCTTTATTTTATTGTGCTGTTTGTGTCCATGGTGAGCAGAAAATTATGCCTTGTAGATTATGCCTCGTGCCACGCGCGGGATACGAGACGCGCCCCTCTCGCGGTGCCTGCTGCCACGCAGAAGTGACGTTTAGCTAAAGTATTCTTGTGACCTCCTGTGACCAGAGCTTGAAATGTGATGTCACAAAATACACGTCATATTAACGTCATTTGGTCGTGTCGCTTTTTGGTGGTAACGACGACAGCAGCACGGTGTTCACGTCTTGTGTTCCTATGTTCTCCCCCTGTGGTTCGAATGACAGGCCTGACGCAACGTTACGTCCTCATTTGCATGTACAGCGGCTGCCTCGCGGCGCTTTTTTCGCGTTGGGAGGTGTTCTTGTAATTGTATTTTTCGTGAACTTGCTGTTGCACGCCTTGGTACCGTAGACGTGAGTAGTTTTGCTCAATAAGCATCCATACTGATTAGAAGCCTGATATAAAGTCAGCACGCGCCTATACACACAGTAGGTTATTTAGAACTCCACCTACCGTTTTTGCGGCCCAAAATGCGTGTCGGCATACCGTCGGCATAGTGACAACATAAAGTGATGTGATACAATACTTTTGAGCTTTCGGTAAGGTTGCGGAAACTGTTTTACTTTGGATACGATTAAATGCCTTCTACCAAAGCGGACAGCCCCGAAGGGCTTTTTGGGTCTTGCATTTTAGCTCTAGTGGGTTATTAGCAGCTGGCTGGTCACTTTGTTCCAAAGATTGCTGAATACAGAAGCTGACGCCTAGCTCCGACTCTTCGCGCTCCGAACAGTACCGGCTTCGCAAGGAATGGGGCGACGCCGGCAATGTTTCTGCCGCAGCGGTATCTAACACTGTACTTCAAATCACGCCTTCAGCTAGAGTATGCGATTTTAAGTCTATCATTATGATAAAAAGTTACACACGGGCAAAGTGTGCTGCGGTCAAGCATCAGACGTCAACTGAGCGCAAAGAAACCGCATGGAGTGTGAGTCCGAGTTAAGCAGACGACAAATGCGAGAATCCCTAAGCCAACGTCACGGAGGCGCGCTCCGCAGCGCCGCACCTGGTCGCGCTCACCGCCAATATGGCGAGTGCCCCCCCCCCCTCACCTCCCCAATTTCAACCCCAGGACACCCCGCAAGTTTGGAAGCGTTTCAGGAATGACCTCCCGAGAAACCCGCAGGATGCGAACCGACACCGACGTACTTTCAAAGCCAAAAAAAGAGAAGAAGTGCGACAGCCTACAACAGCTTCCCTGCCGGTGCCTCACTGACTGCTTTTTTGATGCATAAGGCGTATTTACAAAGTCGCCCGCAAATGTGGGCAACAGAGAAATGTCCACAGATCACTGGTCGCTCAATTTGCTGCGCTTAAATCTGAATATAAAAGGATCTCCAAGCCGAAAAGCCCCTCACACGCTCCGCGCCAAGCAATCCCACGACCGCCATCCCCCAACATGGCGTCGCGTGCTCGTTTCGTTTTTCTTCAGGTAGATGGCGGCACTACTGCATAAAGTCTATTGTGAAATGGCAAAGCATGGTTGGGGCCTGAATTCAGCAGGCATGCTTCAGCTGAGAATGTATAATTTCAGAGTAAAACAGTAATAAAGGCTTAGGGAAAAGGTGAGCTTAGTACTAAGGTATTTGGTTGAGAGAATAGTTACAAAAATAAAGAAGCAATATAGGAAGCTTTATTTCCCCCGATTTAAGTTTATCAGCACTGAGCTTCATGTTCAGCATCTTCCATTGAAGAATGTTACACCTGCATGCACTCGGCACATCAGATTTTACGGTAGAACACAGTTTACTTCGAACATAGGTAAATAAGAGAAAGCAGTCGGAGCTCCATAGCCACTTTAAAATTGAAGCAGCAGGGGTTTAAAACGTAGCCCGTAAGCGTGCTGAATGAAAGGGACGAATGATGAGTTTATGTTGTTACTAATAACAAATTTCAACCACCTTGTCAGAAACAAACCCCTTCCATGGAGGGACTTTGTGCAATCATAAGATTTTTTTTGGAGAAAAGTTTGTGAATTCCCTGTACATGTGTGTCAAAAGGTATTTTAATGCCCCAGCCATGGACTGTGAGTCACCAGCGTTCTTTTCAACTGTTTACATGATCAAGGGCTGTTGTACAGGATCCACCTTTTCTTCTCAGTTTTGTTACCATCTTTCTTAGTCACTACATTTATGTGCTTGCTCAGGGAGCAAGCAAGCGAAGACGACAGTCGGCACCAACTAAAGTCGAGTCCCTTCAGGCTTGGACAGCTGGAGAGGCTAAACAATGTTTTTGAGATCCCTAACTGAGAGCTTTCTTTTTTTTATAAAAGAACATCTAGGCAACCCTTCGAGAACTGTCTGAAATAACAAAAATAACTATTGTGCCCCTTAAATACTTAATCCACGCAATGTGAATGTTTTGCATAAAAATCTATCAATGAAAACCTACGCTTTCAACCTGCTTAATTTTTAGCAGAGACTCACTACATTGGCTGTTTTATGGCGCTGTGTGGGTGGGCTACTGGTTTCCACCTACGGAGCCTGTGGGCCGCGCAAGTCTCAAGTCCTGTCAAATGTTTTTGGAGACTAGCACTACCCTGCAGTGTACGAGCCATGGATTCCTTGGTTTGGCCATGAGAAATTCTAGTGAAGCATTACAATCCACCAAAGCAAGTGAGAATTTGTTTATCGACGACTGTTTTGTGGCCACGAAAAGTTTCGTTCATTAAAAAGACTAACAAATGACATAAATTTTACTGCAAACTTCAAACAAATAATTGGTATTGCAGAAAATGTGTAAACCAGTTGGAGCTCCATAGCCACTTTCCAGCTATTTCTATATGCCATCACAGAACCTTGTTTGTGCGACTATCAGATACCGACCTATTCCGCTGCAAAGAAACATAATGGGCAATTGAAGTGGGGCCTCTAGTTCTGTTTTATCATATCACTTGAGTGTTTACGCACACTTAACATACTGATGACTGTGTTTATAGTGCATGTCTATATGACGTTACTCCTGCCCATATTACATCAATGGTGTTTGAAATTCGGGTGCTTTTAACCATTTCGTTTCGTTAAACTCGCCCCATGACAGCATTGACGTTTGCCTATCAATTACGTTTGCAGAGTGCTCGCCGCTTACAGCTGTGTCCACAAACAATCCGTAGATGCTTTCACGTTCCAGGCGCATCTGAAGATTCTCTTTGACGTTGCTTTTTGAGGCTGTGCAGAACCTATGGGTTTTCTTATGCCGGAGTGCATGTATGTGTATTAGACATGTTGGTCGGCAAGTGTACACCCTTGCTATTAGTGTCTGTACAGCCTCTTCTCTGCCCCTATCATCTGGGTGTCCTGAATTCTAAATTACCTTCCTTTGCATGAAGGGACTTAGTCAAGTCTGGCCAACATAGCGTATACCATGGTACAGTGAGACGTGAAAGTTATATCAGTGCAGTAGCTATGGGATGAAGCGCCTAGCTAGTCTACCTTTGAAGGACCCAGGTCCTAAATTGTCGTAGAATCATGTATTCTACTAGGAAATCTTTGGTTTCTACTAGGAAATCTTTTTAAGCCCTGAATATCGTGCAATTAGGACGCTTGTGGCGTATGCTCACAAGGCTTTTCTGCTCATAAAACGTATCCGGATGCAAAACAAATTTTAAGCTACAATTTCGTCCACTCGAAAATAAGAACTTCCCGATTTTCGGAAGTTTTCCTTGTTAATATTTCCGAATAGGAGATCTACTGTAGTGGTACGTACGCGGTACATGGGCGGGGACACCAAAGATTACCTTACCTAGTCTTAGCGCAATTGTTTGTAATTGTAATGCGCACGTGCCTAGTAAAAAACAGTTGCCGCCACTACCTTTCGTCCTTAGCACTGTACATTCCAATTATCTTTTGGCGCTGCTAAGTTGTCTTCATTTCGCGAACACACACCACGATTTCAGGTCGCCCCATTTAAGCATTCTGAACTTGCCGTGGTGCAAAGGGTTGATAGCAGACGCCGGCGCGCCGACATGCGTCGGAAGGTTCACAGAATTACGCTCGGACGGCGTCTTTTCTTGTGTGGAACGTAGCTTGTTCAAAGGGGGCAGTCGGCTGGGCGATGTCGTCTCACGTACGCTGAAACAACGCAGGTACCCGCCGATGGTACCTGCATAACCAAGCATAACCAAGCGGTCACAGGTCAATATTACTCGAGGACTGACTTTATACGCGCGACGTCGTCGGACCTTGCGGAAGCCATTATACGCACGACGCGACTGAGGCGCCAACTAGGCAGTTGCTGAAAACTGAAAGCGCCCTCGTCATACGGGATGGCGGGTTCCCGGGTTTTTCCAGCCCCTTGGTGGCTTCGACGGAGGTGGCATCGCATTCGAAGGGTTCGAAGTTCGGCCCGATTTATCTTGAAAGAAACACACACAGCGCGCAAAAGACACAACGGGACGAACGACGGAGGGATGTACAACACAAGCGCCGCCGATTTAGTTGCTTTAGCGACTTCGATCGCGCATTTAGAGAAATTCAGCTCCAGAAAAACGCCCTTTTTGTAGTGAAAGCTGCAAAAACAGTGGACGTTGTCAATCCGCGGCTAAGTGTAGGATTTGAACGACTTCAAAAGAAACTGAAGTACGCAAACGCGACAACAGACTCCGACATCGCCGCGAGTGTTAATGAAAGCGCGCTATTATTTTCTGCATGATCGGTGCAGTTTGTTGTTGAGTGTCGCGGTTGCTCGCATGTCTGCTATGTCACACGCTGATAGTTCTACGCATGCCGTTTTGTTTTACTGTCCGGAATAACATGTGGATGTGCTTGAAATTAAAAGCCGTGAGTATTCATTTCGGATTGGTTAAAGTTAGGCTTGCATGTGGCCACCGAAATACGTTTAAGAATAAAATAAAATGGGGGTGCATCTGACTTCATTTTTTAAATTTGTTGCAATGAACTTAAACTTGTAAATTTCTTAACGCGCATGAGTACCACAGATTGCCGTATTGTTTAGGCTGTCGGTCAGCGATCCTTCATAAACGTGTTAATTCTAAACATAGGACAGATGCTTCCATCCAACAGCATTACTAATTTAATTCGAAGGCATCAGAGCACCGCCATCCGTCGTGGGTTTGATGCGATCGCGACTCGAGCGCTTCTGAACTGAATGGACTATGCAGATTGTAAGCCGATTAAAGAAATACGAAAAAAATATAAACTAGGCTATTTTTTAGGGAGCTTAAAGGGACAGACAACCGATTTTTGTCGAGTATATGTTCTCTAGCTCATATGAAAGCTAGAGTTTTATATAGCCCGGTAACCACAAGCAATAAATAAACAAATTGGAGGAAATTACTTTAACTTACCAGCAAACTTCCTGAAATCGGAAGGGTGGCGGTTCGTAGTGTAGAAACTTGACACTAAAATAGGTGTACCTGTCACATGACCTTCAAATCTTGCAGCTACTGTAGCTGCTGAAACGTTTATTTACTTATTGAAAACCATTTAGCACAAGTATTTGTAAAAGGGTAAATTGTATATGTATTTCTAAACATTACTTTTAAGGCTAAGTCTTGTGCCACGCACTTGGTACGAGAAGCGCCCCCCTCGCGGTGGCTGATGCCACGCAGAAGTGACGTCAAGCTAAAGTAATCACGTCACTTCCTGTGACGTCACAAAATAAAAGTCATATTTGCATCATTTCATCATGTCGCTTTTCTGTGCTTACGACGACAGCAGCACGGTGTTCGCGTCTTGTGTCCCGATGTTCTCCGCCCGTGGTTCGAATGGCAGGTCTGACGCATCGTTACGTCCTTATCACCCTGTACAGTGGGTGCCTCGCGGAGCTTTTTTCTTGATGGGAGGTGTGCTTGTAATTATTTACGTTTGGGTATTTTTCATGAACTTGCTGTTGCACGCCTTGTTAAGCCTAACGCATCCTTTTCTGCACGCTGCTTCGCCACGCTTTTTACATGCTCCTAGAACTGTCGTGTTGTCGTTTAGGATTTTGTAAGCTTCACGTTCTTTCAGTTCGCGCGCCATCGGCTTTAAGCGCCTGCATTCGTTGTCTACTTGGGCCTCGCTTCTTCCAAGCCAAGCCTTGTGTTCTGATTGTGGTGTGGTTGCTCAATGATAAAACGTGGGGATCTGTATTTTCCATCGCATCACACCGTGACTAAGGAGGTAGCTGTCTTTGATGACATAACAACGCGAGTGATGCAGTGTCAGCGTGTGCACGAATCGAGTGTCGTCAAGTAGCGCATGACATCATCGAACGCAATTCGACCTCGCATGTAGCTTCTGCAATTTTTCCCGCGGGGCAGTACTACTATCGCCGAGAAGTGCATCCGGACTACTCCGCGGAAACGATCTGTGCACGCGGCGCTGCTTAATCCGTGCAGGGAGCGCAGCTTCCCTTCCGTCAGTGGAGCGCAACTGCCCGTCCAAAGAAATCTACTCAAGATACCGCTGAAACCATTCACTGACTGGCTAACTTCTTGTTCAAGGAGGCTCAAGCTCCAACTGTGCAAGCTTGGGAGAAGTGCACCCGATAAGATCGCCGTGTGGGCCAAGTTTGGCACTTCTGCTAAATAGTCCTTTAAAGTCTGGTGTGCATAAGGTTAACAAGTGACAGTTCAGTTATTGTTCGTTTATGTTCAAATTTCTTGCTTCGAGTACCCTTGTGCTTTCAACTTGAAAAGTCTTAATGAAATAATAGGCAAGACTTAAAATGGGCTGCGAATTTTGCGCAAACTGTAAGCAGCCATTATAGAAAGCACACGAAACAGATTTGTAACGTTTTGTCAGCCTTGAAATTATCCACAGAGCTACGCGGAACTGCCAGCTAGCAAGTTTGATGAAAAGTTCTTATCTGCTCAAATGGATGTAAACAAGTGGCAAAAGATGGTTAGGATAGCGCTTCACCCTCGCCCGTTGATTGTCTGCTAGCACCACAGGAATTTGTTCATAATTACTGCGTGGCTTTTTTCCCTTACCTTTGCTCTATTGCCTTTTGCCTCCTCTAACCTGGTTAGGCAAGAAAACTTCCTGCTGCATCTCTTTTGAGTATGTATTTTGAGAGGCTCGTTTCTTTTTTACTCTTGTGTGTGGCTTTGTTGGAATTGAACATAAGCAGCCATAATACTTTCATTCACTCTCAGCAGCATTGGAAAATGACGATGAGAGCTTATTCAGAGGCTTTCAGTCTATCCACAAATTCCAAGTGGCTGCGACCTCTATATGCCCATCCCAAACACTCTGCGGAATTCAATTTGACACTAATGCTTGTATTCGCAACTTGTGAAGCGTGCTTAAGCGTCTACTGTCCAAGCCTTTGGGGAAGTGCACAGGGAGAGTTTCTAATTTCACATTTTATTGCTTTTTAACTCCGCACAGCGTATACTGGCTTGGAAAATTGCTGAAGTGAATTTACTTAGTGGTAAGGGGCATAGCAAAATGTCCCACATTTCGTTTACAACGGTGCAAGCCAGCTGCTACAAAACGGATTCACGGGTCGTGTGTTGTGTGCCCATTAGCTGTTTTTTTTTCTTCCACAAACCGGGTATTTAAACAGGCTTAAAAAATAGTTTAACAAGTACAACTACGAGGAAATCGTTGGTGTCGAGCTTGACAGTGCCCGCTTTTGAGAGTACTTCTTAATACCTTGTGCAAGAACTGGAGCCAAGGCCACGTGATTGGATGTGAATGTCTGTCGGTGTTTGTGAAAGTTGCAGTACAGCTGGAAGGTGTATGAATCATGGGTGGCTTTAACAAAAATTGACAGCTCTGGTATAAATTGTGTTCTGGTATAAACTGTATAAACTGTATAAACTTGTAAAAACTGCTCTGGTATGACTGCTCATTTTGCTCTGGTGTAAATTAGCAGCAGATAAGTGCTTCACTGATGACATTTTTGTTAAAAAAATACAGGCCATGCTAAGGCACCCAGAAAAAATTCATGAAAAACACTGTACAAAAAAGCTGCCAACACATGGAAACCATGTTGATCACGGCACCTTTCCTAGTACTTCAATACCGTTTATCAGCGCTGTGTTTTCGCCCCAACTAGTACACTATGTCAGCGTTGCACCTTAAGACAGAAATCAAACATTTGCTTGTCAATGACAAGTGATCGAGTCGCGTTTCTCGAAGCTTCCCCCTGCCGATGCTACGCACTCGAAGCAAAGGGCTACGGTATATTGCCCGCGCTGCTTTCTATTTTCTTTTTCATTTTCTTTTGCAAGAGTGATGACCCCGCCGTGTCGAAATGTTAACTTCGAAGCATGCAGAACCACGATGGCCCGCGCCCAGGGGTTAAAAGCTAGCTCGGAAAACGGAATAAGCCAGTCGTGTTAAAAAAAAAACTACGCAATTTTGGAATTGCACATTGGGGCTTGGGGTGCGGCCTGATCCCGGCGACCATTGCCGGCAACGCACTCCCTCACCAGAGCAGGATTGGCCACCCTGGTGTAGTAAGGGCCACAACCTCCCATGAATACGCCAACTAACCCTCGGCCCTCAGTCCCCAGCGGCTGCGAAGCAACTGACCACGGCGGCGGTCAGACCTGTGACGTAGCAGAGGGTGCTAAGAATCCCTGGACCCGGACAGGCCGCCATTGGAATCTGAACCTGGCAACGTTTAACGCGCGAACCTTATCTAGCGAAGCAAGTCTCGAGGTGTTGTTTGAGGAATTAGAGGGCATTAAATGGGATGTAATAGGGCTTAGCGAGGTTAGGAGGACGGGTGAAGCCTTTACGGTGCTGAAAAATGGACACGTCCTATGTTACCGTGGTCTAGAGGACAGAAGAGAACTGGGAGTGGGATTTCTAGTCAATAAAAGCATAGCTGGCAACATAGACGAATACTATAGCATTAACGAAAGGGCCGCAGGTCTTGTAATTAGGCTCAATAAGAGGTACAAGCTCAAGGTGGTGCAGGGCTACGCGCCCACATCCAGCCACGACGACCAAGTAGTGGAACGCTTCTATGAATATGTGGAATCGGCAATGGCTAAAGTAAAAACACAGTATACCGTAGTTATGGGGGACTTCAATGCTAAAGTAGGCAAGAATCAGGCTGGAGACAAGGCAGTTGGGAACTATGGTCTGGGCTGTAGAAATAGCAGGGGGGACCTACTAGTTGAGTTTGCAGAACGGAATAACCTACGGATAATGAATACCTTCTTCTGTAAACGGGAGAGTCGGAAGTGGACCTGGAGGAGCCCGAATGGGGAGCACAAAAATGAAATAGACTTCATATTATGCGATTACCCTGGCGTTGTGCAGGATGTGGAAGTGCTCGGAAGGGTAAGGTGTAGTGACCACCGTATGGTAAGATCTCGAATTAGGCTAGATTTGAGGAGGGACCGCAACAAGCTAGTACGAAAGAAGCCAGTAAATGAGCTAACAGTAAGACATAAAGTAGAAGAATTCAGGATCGCGCTGCAGAACCGATATTCCGCCTTTAACATGGAAGCCGAGCTTACGACACAGGAAGCCAGCGACAACCTTACACGCATTATCACGGAATGTGCAGTAGAAGTCGGGGGCACTATGGCTAGACAGGATACTGGTAAACTTTCACAGGAGACGAAAGATGTAATCAGGAGACGGCAAACCATGAGAATCTCGACCGCAGCTGACAGAATAGAACTAGCCGAGCTCTCGAAGTTAATCAATAAGCGGAAGACAGCTGACATACGGAAGTATAATATGGAGAGGATCGAATACGTTGTAAAAAACGGAGGTAGCCTGAAAGCAGCGAAGAGACGTTTTGGCGTGGGGAAAAATCAGCTGTATGCACTTAAGGATAAGCAAGGCAATGTCATCACAAATAGGGATAAAATAGTCACAGTGGCCGAGGAGTTCTATAGAGATCTGTACAGTAGCCGGGACATACAGGATTATGCCGAACGAGACAGTAGTTCAGAGGAGATAGACATCCCACCAGTAACGACCGAAGAAGTAAAGAAGGCTTTGAAAGAAATGAAAGGGGGCAAAGCACCTGGTGAGGATCAGATAACAGCAGACCTCTCGAAGGATGGCAGAGAAATTGTACTTGAAAAACTGGCAAACCTGTATACGCAATGCCTAATGACCGCAATGGTACCGGAATCTTGGAAGAACGCGAACATCATCCTAATCCATAAGAAAGGCGACATGATGGACTTGAAAAATTACAGGCCGATCAGCTTACTGTCAGTCGTCTACAAGGTATTTACCAAGGTAATCGCTAACCGAATCTCTGCAACCTTAGATTTCAGTCAACCTAAAGAACAAGCAGGGTTCCGTAAAGGTTACTCAACAATGGACCATATTCACACGATCAATCAGGTGATAGAGAAGTGCGCTGAGTATAATGAACCCCTATATTTAGCATTCATAGATTATGAGAAAGCATTTGACTCGGTCGAAACCCTAGCAGTCATTCAGGCATTACGGAATCAGGGGGTAGATGAGCAATACGTAAGAATACTAGAGGATATCTACAATGGGTCTACAGCTACCATCATCCTCCATAGAGAGAGCAGTAAAATACCTATAAGGAAGGGTGTCAGACAAGGAGACGCAATCTCTCCAATGTTATTCACAGCATGCTTACAAGAAGTATTCAGAACGCTGGATTGGGAACAGGTGGGAGTAAGGGTTAATGGAGAATACCTCAGTAACCTCAGATTTGCTGACGACGTTGCGTTGCTAAGTAACTCGGGGGACGAAGTGCAAAGCATGCTTTCCGCACTGGGCGAACAGAGTAGAACCGTGGGCCTGAAAATTAATATGCAGAAAACTAAAGTAATGATCAATAACCTCGGGACAGCACAGCAGTTTGAGATAGGTGGCGAGGCAGTGGAAGTGGTAAGCGAATATATCTACTTAGGCCAAGTTGTGACCCCAGATCCCAACCATGAGGCAGAGATAATTAGAAGAATCAGAATGGGGTGGGGTGCATATGGCAGACATTCCCAGATAATGAATAGCAGCCTACCATTGTCGCTGAAGAAAAAGTGTATGACAGCTGCATATTACCGGTACTCACCTACGTTGCAGAAACTTGGAGGCTGAGTAAGAAGGTTCAACTTAAATTGAGAACGACTCAGCGGGCAATGGAGCGGAAAATGCTAGGTGTAACATTAAGGCACAAGAAGAGAGCGGAGTGGGTCAGGGAGCAAACTGGTGTTAAAGACATACTGGTAGAAATTAAGAAGAAGAAATGGACGTGGGCAGGGCATGTAATGCGAAGGCAAGATAACATCTGGTCGTTAAGGGTAACAGAGTGGATCCCTAGAGAAGGCAAGCGCTGCAGGGGGCGGCAGAAAATTAGATGGGCAGATGAGATCAAGAAGTTTGCGGGGATAAATTGGTCACGGTTGGCACAGGACCGAGGTAATTGGAGAAGACTGGGAGAGGCCTTTGCCCTGCAGTGGGCGTAGATAGGCTGGTGATGATGATGATGATTATGATGATGATGACAAGTGATCTGCCAAACTTTCGTAGCTATGCAGAAAGTGAGTAGCTCTACTTTCTGTGCACTGCGTGTGGTGTGAACCTCCATTTACAAACAAAATGCCACAGTTTTTCTAGAAAATGCACAGCATTAAAGTAACAACAAAATAAGAATACGCAAGCAATACTTTTTTGCACTACACCACAGTCCTGCGGAAAAGTGAAACCAGCAAATAATCGTTTTGCTTGACTAAAAGTGCTGCAGAGGAGGCAAGAAAAAGGTTCCTTTTTTTCTGACACCAAAGCTACGCTAAAAGGCCGAAACCTGTGGTGTCTGTCACTGCAGATTTGCTGCAAGACGAGCATGTGACTGTATTGCAGTAAGGCATTTAGGTTCACGCGTAGATTTATGAACCAGGCTGGCGCGGTAACAAAATCATCGAGTGAGTTTACAACAAAATGTGTTATGGAAAATTATGTAATACTGTTTCCTATAAATAGCAAATAAAGGTATAAAATGGTTTTGACACTACCTAAATGCCCTGTTGGAAATAATTGGCAAAACCTAAACGGCATCATTTCAGACAGCTACAACTGTGAAATAGCAAATCATGGCTGGGGCCGGAATTCAGCCGGCCTGGTCCAGCTGAAAATTTATTATTTCAGAGCAAAACAATATTAAAGGCCTAGGGAAAAGGTTAGCTTAGTTGAGTTACCACCAAGGTATTTCATAGAGAGAATAGTTACAAATATAAAGAAGCAATATGGGAAGCTTTATTTTCCCTGGTTTAAGTTTATCAGCACTGAGTTTCATGTTCCGCATGTCCCATTGAAGAGTGTTACACCTGCATGCACTCGGCATGTCAGATTTTACGGTATTCGCCCCGAGCGCGAGCACAGTCGGCCCCTGGCAGCGGCTGAACGAACCGCTCCTACTGTGGATGGCGCTCTCACGTCGTCTGCTTGTTCACGTTGCGCGCGTTGCAAGACGCGTGGTGCACACGACAAAACAACCAATATGTGTTCTCTTTTGACATGAAGCAATGACATACTTACCTCTGCCTGGGCATTTCCTCTAGAAACGCAATAATGAGCTGCCGTTGCCGGTAATGCGCTGGTTTAATTCCACGAAACATCCTCGCCGTGGTCACCACTTCAGTGTGAAGCGTGTTATAAACATTCCTTCCCCGCATTGCACTTTCTTATTGTTGAGTGCAGTCGTCTGCCGTTTCGGGAACGCCGAAGGGTGCTTTTTGAAAATGGCCTGGTGATTATTTAAAGGATAAAATTTTAGTACGCGAAACGGGTAAGAAGCGACAAGACCTGTGCATATGCGTGCAACTTCCGCGCCCTTGTAAAATTGCGCTGTGTCCTTATAGAAAGAACAAACAAACAAAAACATTTACGCTGCACACAACCCGTTCGCTATCGCCAATACATTATCGGACACGTATTTTACACCCGCAAGCGCCTGTGTGATCGTGTTCTTCCCGTACCTTTTTAAAATAAATATCATTTTTGAACAGTCGTTGTTTATACTGAGTTGCTAATTTTACGTATTATTTAAAATACGTTTATATGGATGCGCAAGAGTATTTAGGGGTGATTTATCGGTAAAATTCAGAAGTTGTCAGCAGTTGTGTCATGTGGCATTTCGTGCGTAATTTTCATTATATCATTGTACACCTTGTCCAGAAATGTGCCTCACTCACCATACCCAAATGGCCAATAGGGTCACGTCTTAACCTCTTAAGGTGGACCTAAGTTGAAAGAAAGAGGAAAAATCGAGAAATACAATGCACGTTGTTGCCCACATGTGTGAGGGGTGTGTGCCATGACTCGCTGTTTTTTTTTTTATTTTGTTCCACAATGCTTGCTTTCAATACAATTTTGAAAAAGGCGAGCCACAATTCCTGGACAATCTCGGCCCAAAGGGGGGTTAATTTTTTAAAATACGTGTTGAAGTAGTGCTCTTTCACCGCTACAGAACGCGACGCTTAGCGTACTTTTGATTGTAAGTAATACTGATAACCAACGTTTGGCTTTTCGCGTTACACGCGTTCTCTTCTCGCTGCTCTTGCAATGTTGGCACACCCCCCTCCCTTCCCGCAAAACAAAACGAAATACACAGAAAACTTCTATCCTTGCGTTTTTCTAACCAATCCTCAAGAAAGAAATGCCAAGACAAAGGCGATGTTCAGTTTACAGTGCAAAGTAGTTACCGAGAACCCGTTGCGCTGATTTGCAACGAGCAATACAAAGGAAACGTTTTACTACATCTGCAACAGCGCAACTTCATTTGCCATCTTTAGGGTTCGTAAGTGACGCAAGTATGGAAACACATCTTGCTGTTGCAGGCACCTGTTAGATTTTAAAAGGAACGCAAATGGTCAATAGAGCAGCCGTAACAGATTCTTACTGTTAGGTCCCAGAAGCTTGGTTAGCACACTGTAAACCTGCTTGTCACTTTGCGAAAATCTAGCGAAACATGAGATGTTGATTGTACTGCGTGCGTTGACAATTCGATTCGCAAGTTCACTTGATACGAAAGCCGTAAATAAGTGATCCGACACTGTTATTCTTCAAACCTTCTTTCCTCATTGTTGCTAAAATTTCATTTAAAAGACTCGTTAGAGCGGTTACATTTATATCTCTGCACTGATGAAAATTCAGTAATGTTATGTTGCCTTTTGAACACAAAAAGAATATCGTAAGCTCTTAGAAACAATTTCGAGGCAGATACGTATTGTTACCATTTCAGGGAATCCCACAAATGCAAGAATGCGTCATGCTACTACCTGAAGCGATGAAAACTGCTCTTGTAAACTGATTTCCAGAAATCTAGGCTTCCTGATTTGTTTTTATTTGTGGTTTTATTGACGGCTCAAAGCCATAGTCTGGAAAGATAGAGCTTGCTACGAGCCATGGTGTAAAAGTTCATTATCATTATTCGGCCGTTCTGAGATTCCCGATGGGTCGCCGCTTTTTTGCCGTAGTAATGAAAACTTACTGCCGCGTCCATGCTATACATTGAACGGTGAGCAACTGAACTACAACATACCACTATTTTCTCCGCCTTTCGTGCGCGCATACGGCGGAGAAAGGCACGAAGCGCGCCACAGTGTGCATTCTTACGGGCTTCTCAGCGGGGCATCCACACTAGCAGCGCGACGCTGTCGCCACCTACATGTCGATCTCGCGGCGAATAGACCCCTTCCAAAAAGGCCTTAACCCTGTGTGCCGCTGGCAACACTGTCCACCACCGCCATGGTGAAGGAAAGTCCTTGCTCTCTCACGTTCCCTCTGTGTTGCTCTGAACGAGTTAGCAGCATGGCAAGCGCGAGCAAAGCGATTGTTTTCCTCATCACCGGATGGGAAAACAATTTATCTAGCGTTCATAATGGGAAACAGCGCAAAAACAAAACTTGGACAAGAACGGCAACGGAACGAAGCGCTACTAGCAACTGAAACGTGTCATCATCAAAACACACAAATATATACACACAATCTAAGCCAGCGCCAACACAAAAGTACAGTACAATCTATAAACTTCTACAGTCACGGGGAACAACCACCAAAAACACTGCATACAACCAAACCGCACGTGTTCAGACTCCGAACGATGCACGGTACACTTTATCAGCCCTTATCCAAGAAAGCAAACTCGGCATCTGATAGCAAAACAGAAGGTTGGCTGACACATGTTTCTTCCTCTTTTTTGATGTAAAATACTTCCATTATCTCTCTAGTTGCCTGCTTACGGTGTTTGTCAAGAACAATGGTGTGCGGTAGCTCAGGATGGCACGAGCATTCCTCGTGGTTTTGATTTCCATCAGTGAGCGTGAGTGGCAACTCCGGATGGCCCGTGCACTTCTTGCAATGCATGGCCAAATCAGAACAGGATACCCCTTTCAATGAGCTGTTATGCTCACTTCTTTCCACACTTGAAAGAGATATTATACACAACGCCCTTACCGCACTCAACAAATTTATTTCCATGTCTTATTCTATAACCATCCGTCCTTTTTTTTCTTGTCTGCTAACCTTCGCACCGCAGGGCAAATCTTATCCACTTTGTTTTGGGCTGAAAAGACGACGCGCACGCCTTATCTGGAAGCCACTTTCTTCAGCCGATGTGATGCATCGTGTAGGTAAGGAATGACAGCTGTCTTATCAGGAACTGAACCCACTTCAATTTCCTCCCCGCGAGCCACGCTTCCAGCCTTCTTAATCTCCCGGCGATTCCTTTCACAAGCCAAACGAACAGAGTCAACTGGGTGCCCGGCTGTCCTTAACCTGTCTACCTGGGCGGCGACACTCCGTTCGATGAACTGTTTGCAAGATTTGTTCAAAGCTGATTTATTGCATGAAAAAGCGACACCGTTCTTCACCAGCTTTTAATGGGTTAAATCGTAACTTAGTAACTCTTTGTTAGACCTTGGGTGGTACATCCAGCAAGTGTGGGTTGACAGGAAAGTAATTAATAAATCCAAATACTGGAACGTGTAATCTAAGACCAAACCTTTTTTCCTGAAGGACTTCACGACATCTACAAGTACGCCCCAGGCTGAAGAAAGTGGCTTCTAGATATGGCGTGCGCGTCGTCTTTTCAGCCGAAAACAAAGTGGCTAAGATTTTCCCTGCGGTGCAAAGGTTAGCAGACAAGAAAGAAAAAAGGACGGATGGTTGTGGGACAACACATGGCATTAAATTAGTTGAGTGCGGTAAGGGCGTTGTGTATAGTATCCCCTTCAAGTGTGGAAAGAAGTACATCGGTCAGACTGGGCGCTGCCTGAACGTTCGCCTTCGTGAGCATAACAGCTCATTGAAAGGGGTCCCGTGTTTTCATTTGGCCATGCATTGCAAGAACTGCACGGGCCGTCCGGAGTTGCCACTCACGCTCAGTGATGAAAACCAAAACCACGAGGAATGCGCGTGCCATCCGCAGCTACCGCACACCATCGTTCTTGACAAACACCGTAAGCGGGCAACAAGAGAGGTAATGGAAGCATTTTACTTAAAAAAGAGGAAAATACCTGTGTCAGCCAACCTTCTGTTTTGCTATCAGATGCCGAGTTTGCTTTCTTGGATAAGGGCTGATAAAGTGTACCGTGCGTCGTTCGGAGTCTGAACACGTGCGGTTTGGTTGTATGCAGTGTTTTTGGTGGTTCTTCCCCGTGACTGTACAAGTTTGTAGATTGTACTGTACTTTTGTGTTGGCGGTGGCTTAAATTGTGTATATATACTTGTGTGTTTTGACGCAGAAACGTTTCAGTTGCTAGTAGCGCTTCGTCCCGTTGTCTTTCTTGTCCAAGTTTTGTTTTTGCGCTCTTTCCCATTATGAACCTATACCAACAAGCCCAACTCGCAGTTCTTCTAAATTATCTGGCGTTCCTCCACTGAGGGAGAACAAGCTGAGAGTTCTACGCGAGCAGATCGACGACAGAACACTGCCTCGAAAGGAGCTATAACTTCAATGTCGAGTCGTACGCGCTCCCGTCGTCGTTGAAGACAGGTGAAAGTTTTACAGGGTTATTGTGTAACACATCCCGAGAAAGTGTGGTAGAACGAAGGGTCGCCCGGCCGGCCACCTTTTTGCTCGTTCCGTGTTCGTTGCGCTACGACTTCAGCTGTCCTACGCGCGCCGTAGAAAAGTTTGTCAACAATGAGCAGCCGATCGACAGAAGGAAAACTCCGCGAGACTTACTCGCGCTTCTGCACCAGTGGGGAGGTCAATGCTCGAGGGTGTTTGCGCCGTGCAAACCTGAGTACGTACGTACCTACGCAAGCAGGACAGTCATGCAGTACCTAAACAGTTACTTTCCGCATTTAGCAGGGATGTTTTACTAAAACCGCTTGTTGAGTATCCCGTTTCGTGTGTGCCAGCCTTGATACGAGGTGAAAGCACTCGCCTCGCTCGTTTCAGAGCGAAAGCACAAGCTTTAGAGCCAACAGAAGTGCTACCTTTCATTAGCTCCGTCGAAAGTGGTTACTGGTGGGGGATCGTAGCGGTGGGGCGGAGGAGTAAGAACGCGAAGGCAGAGAGTGGGGCATGGGGCGGATGAGCAAATGAGAGGTACAAAGTTAGGGGGTGCAGCATTAAAAACAAACCTTCATTTTATGGGTGGTGGTGGTGAGTGGTGCAGTGTCTGTGTTTGTACTGGTTGTATTATTTCAGCATATAAAAGTTGCTAGAAGTCACCACATTCTGAACACTTCTTTTGAGCAATGGACTTGTGTTCGTTCGAGCACAGTGCCATCGGACCAAGAAGAAGAACTCTTCGCCATTTACTATTTTAGCGGCAATTGCCCCCACGGCGAAGTCGTTGATGGCAACTGTGAATGCCCTGCAGGGAAGGTTGCCTGCAACCATTTATTGGGCATGCTGCGGACGGTTGCCCTTTTGCAATCGAAGGGCTTCAGAGAAGCGCCCCTGCACATGGCGTGCACCGATTTGCCACAGCAGTGGAGAGTGCCACGTGGCAGTGCCATAACAGGGAGCTCCATCCAAGGGATTGACTGGCGGAGCGTGAGGGAAGGCGGCCTGAGCGTTCCCAAGCTTGCAAAGCAAAGCCAACAGAGCGCCGGGCACACCCACGCACTGTGGCAGAGCAAGCGGCGGCAAAGCAGAGGCTGTGTCAAAAGATGCCGGCCCGAAATCCGAGCAACGCCTTTGCCCGGGGTCTGCTGCTGACACCGGGGCAGCCGTGTAAGGAAACAAAGTACGGCCTGGTCCCAGCATCGTCGCCCCTTGCTTATCAGCAGGCACTGCTGCCCCACGGCTTCAGTGAACAGACGTCGGGCATTATGCCGGTGTCCATGCCGTACACCCAGCTGGTGCCTCCTTGTTGACCTTTTGAAGGATGCGCAGCCATAGCTACCAGCCACTCACCAAAGAAGCAGCGGAATTCTTGAGGTATGCCAACCTTATCTTTTGCAGGCAGTGCCAAGACCCACTAAGTAGTTGCTTTCTCATGGCCACTCGCTTCTGCCGCACTAAAACGATGCAAACTCCTGTGTGTCATACTGGCTAGCATTTTGTACAGGCACAGCAGGTACATTAGGTTTCGTGGCCTAGTTACAACTAAAAGAAGCTTATCTTGGTTAGAGTAATGTTAACATTATTGCCTGTTTCCTCTTTTTTCTCACCACCTTGCAGAAGGTAGAGACAACCGGGCAGCGCATTCCCAAACCATATCCCGTACTGGCCCAGGCCGACCACAGCCCTTTCAAACGGCGACGTTACAGCGTGGCGTCCCTTTCTCTTCGTGGGCGACTTCATGCGACGTGGATTTTTTTCTCTCTCTCGTTTTCGGCGGCGGCCGATTGTTTCGCTCCGTTGCGCGAGGCTGGGGATGCGGAGCTGGGGAGCTGACGCACATTTAGTAGAAGTTAAAGGCCCAACCGCATGCAGCGTACTTTCGGCGTTTTCTCGCGTGGCGACGCGAGCTGGCGGGCAAGCAACGCCGATGTCTACTCTCGCCAGATATCGGCGTCGACGCAGCGCGAGAGAGCAGCGGAAAACTGGCAGCAGCTGTCGGGTTTCACGTTCTTGTCGTGCTTTGGGGTCATTCCTTTCAGCAGAAGAGCAACAATTTCTTTTCAACTTGCGGTTATCAGCTGCCTTGAGACATATTGCCAGCTATTTCTGCTCGAAAGCACTGATTCATTTGTGGCTTGTTTGGTTTCATCGGGGAGATCGGGTAGTTGAGATAACTTTTTTGAGTTAAATAAGGGAGCTCTGGCTACGTCGCTTGAAGTATTAGCATGATGGGGCTTGGCTGCAAGATTGGTGCGTGACGACCAAGCCTTATCAACGCCAAAATGCTAGCGGCGCATGCCATTCCTTTCGTTCACACTAAACTTTTTTACACCCTTTTTGGCCGAAAAGGGTGTAAGAACCTTCTCCCATGGCTAACACGTTTAAAAGGTGTTTTCGCAAAAAAGGGTGTACGGACGAAAAAAGGGTGTAAGAACAAAAAAGGGTGTTGAGCTCAACACCTTTAAAAACGGGTGTTGAGGGCGCTCAACACCCTAAATAAAGGGTGTTGAGCATCCTCCCACCGTTTTTTAAAGGTGATGGCATGCGCAGTACCATGGTGTTGCGCATGTCATCACCATGGCCTTGGAGGCTTGCGACCTATCGCCATGGTGTCCTAATGCAATTTATGGCGACAGGTGTATGTCTGGAGGCTCTGTAAGTAACTGAAATGCAACAATTTATGACTAATGGCACAATTTTAAGTTATATATGCAGTGATCCCTCGCGGCATCAAACTCGGATATGTTGAAATATCGGTTAACTTGACATGACACACAAAAAAACGTAGTAGTCTGAACCAAAAAAGAAGAAATAATAGAACTTCACAATTTCATGCACGTGACGACCACAACATTGGTGCACTAGAGGGACCACTGAAAACCGTTATTAGTGTGCTCACTACACATTAGCATTCAAGTGATACAACTAGACAGAACTTGACCCCCACTACAATTGCAATCATGTTTTCTGGTGGTAGCTTCCAAAAACAATATCCCATGTGATGTGCACCCGTAGAGAACTTGTATTGGTATTTGTCGTCACAACTTTTTTAAAAGGCAGACAAGCACATTTATAAGTTCTATCGACCATAAATTGCACAATTTCTTTTGTGTCAAAAATCTTGAGACTCAAGCCGAATGAAACCACGTTTTCCGAACAAACTTTTACAATCTACAGTAAATGTTGCAACACAAAAAAAGAAACAAGAATGTTTGCAAAATTATGTGCATGAATCCTGAGACTAAAACTAATTCACAACCATAAACTATGATTGAGGTGTCTATAATTAAACATTTTGGCAACTTCCCTTAAAACTTTACAGCCAAGCATATACCAAATATCAAGTTACAAGCAATTATGAACTTCCTTCCCTCCGAATGCAATGAGATGGACACAGCAGTCTGAACTATAAAGAACATTGATCTTTGACCCATCCTATAGCCGGTATTCATTGAAAAGTTTAGCTGTCAATTTCTTCGTTTGGCAACACTGAAATAGCCACGAACATGGCTGATCGCGCGGCTCGTGCCACTGCGGCCGCACGCCGAAGAAAAATATAACACCGACGTGCATCGCCTGCTCAGTTTCAACCGATTCTCAACAGTGGTGTCATCAAAGTTGTTATTAAAAGCACTCGCGTTGGAGTCAAGGCATTACATTGCGTTCGGCGGGCTAGAGCTTCGAATGTCCAAACCATATCATGCGCTTAGCACGGACAAGTACCGCCAGAATCCAAGCACACCCTTTAGGGTGCTTGGATTCTTTCGCCACAGGAGCACCCTTTTCTGCCCAAAATATCATAGGTAGGAGTTTTTCCTGCAAAAGCACCCACATAAAGGGGTACAAAAAGGTTGCATCATCCTCGGTTCACAAATGGCGCTACAGGTGTGCAGCCACATATGGCACAGTATGACACACAATTACGGTATGAAACATTCGTGCTTTCCAAGCTCCGTTCTATGAGACATTCCATTAAAGCTCAATGTCAGCTGATAATTTACTTGAACTTTTTGACCCACCGATTTTTGAAACATCCATTTATACAGTCTAATATTACAGCCAAATCGCAGTACAGAAGTTGTATCATTAGAGGATGTTGATTATTCGAAACGGCGTTAAAAATTCAATTTTATGTTCATTTTGCTAAACTGCAGCGCACATCCTTCGAGCTTCACTGCACAGCTTAAACGTGTTATGCAGTGAAAGCAAGTAGGCGTGCAACAGATCAACTGCACAAAAGTTCTTCGAACCTTAAAACCCTTGGCTTCTCAGCATTGCATCAAACTTCCAATCACGGTAGCTACTCGCAATGTTTAGTGCCTTATTCTTTAGCTGAGCAGAAAAGCTCAATATTAAGGCAGACCAAATACAATATGTATACTTTCCTACGTACTGTGGCTTTATTCTACCCATAAAAGTTGGGTCCCCACTGACATTTATTTTATTTTACATTATTCTTTTTGCTTCATGAAAAATGACCCCACATAGCAATACCAAGAACTGTAAACATCACAGAACAATGCATATGAGTTCCCTGGTTGAAATGTGATGACATTGTTGTTCTAGCAGTATTTTATCATGAGTCTAGCTTGTGCATGGTGCCTTGCATTATGTCCCTGCTGGTGGATATGGGGTCATTTTTCGATGTTGCAAATGAAAAGCCAACAGCCAGTGCCCATTAGTTTCGTCTAGTATTACGAGGTGCGTCATGGGAACCATCAAACCCGTCTATAGCCATTTTTAGAGTTGACTAGAAGTAAAATCAGCAATATTATCGATAAAACGTTTAGCATCTTTTTTATTAGGAGCTTTAGTGTTGCTACTTTCCATATTTAGGATTTTTCTGCTTTTCTTAAGGACATTTTTGTTTCGCTGAGAATGTGCATAACCAATGAAAGCTTTTCTGTAAACCTTTGGTAGCTATGCAATTGTTTGAAAATATTTTACTAAATAAGGCAGCTTAAACTTAGAATACTTGCATTTACAAACATTACAATCAATTTAAATTGATCATACATTTCTGGCTGTTTTTACACAAAGCTGCACATGGGATATTAAGGGCACCGCGAGGAGGGCTCTGGATTAGCTTTGGCAACTTTGGGATATTTATTGTGGAAATAAATCTCCACACATGGACATTTTCACTTTCTGCCTCCACCAGGAAAATGGCCACCAATTTAGAGAGCTATTCTTACTAGTATTTGATGTACATTTTAAAATAACCTCAAATATTATAGCCACAAAATTATTCTCTACAACAGCACCCAGCGAGTCTGTTATAGAGAGATTGTGCACTACACCAGACAATGTACTACACTGTCGAGAGCTTTGACATCTACAAAGCAAGCTAATACTGGTAAAATGTTTCATACCATAATTACTGCGTGTTCAAAGCTCACGTGTGAAGTACAGATACTGGTGCTTCAGCAAGAACCGAGGATGACCACGCTTCCTGGTTCTGAAAAAAATAAACATGGAAAAATGCTTTAAGCAGGATTAAGAAACAGGGTTGAAAGAAAGTGAGCAAGCAATTCTTTCAAAATATGCAAAGCAATGCAAACAAATATTTATTTCAACTTAATGTCTACAAAAGGCAATCTCATTAAGGCTGGTAATGGGGACTTGGGTAAAAAAAGAGCAGAGAGCACTTATATAAATGCTACAGGGAACCTTCAAGCCAAAAAATTGCTTGAGCACTTAAACTAATCACTGTTCAACAACTTCATGAAAATTGAATGGATGAAAAACCAGCGGTAAACACAGGACACAGTTAAAAGAGAACAACGGGACAAGCTTATCCCGTCGTTATCTTCTGTACCCTGTGTTTTCCGCTGGTTTTTTATCCATTCAAACATGCACCAACTAGCACAGTCCGACGCCTTGGTATCATAAAAAGACGAATTGTCACTCCTTACAGACAGTTGGAAAAAAAAAGTATAAAGCATGTGACAAAATTAAAATGACAGCAGATTGGTTAAGTTTTAATTTTAAGTGATAATAGTGATAATTTTAAGTGATAATATAAAAAATAATGGCATGAATGAAAGTGAGCAGCAACCAAAGGACCATGATGGTAGGCGGACATTCCACTTTGAAGCAAAATATCCGCTTTCAACGCTACATAGGCCAAACATGCAATGAGGCAACCCTTTAGGCCCACAAAAACATACCATAATCTTTAAAAAAGCTACAATTTAGTTGAGAAAAACTGACCACAACAAATTGAAATTGACAACTAGATACAGTTGTCACACCCAAGCAAGCCGGCAAAAGATGAACAGATACCTAGCTGTCCTACCCACTATTTGTTCCCAAGCCTCTGAACCGCTGCAGCTAACAAAAAAATTGTTTATATGTCAAACTACAGTCTACGCTCGTTACAGCGGATCCGGCAACACCGGACTTTCGGTTACAACAGACCATTTCTGTTGGTTTGTCTGGTACCCATGCATTTGAAATGGAGTCCACTCCACTCACAACGGACCCGGCTAGAGCAGACTATCGGCTACAACAGACTAAATATTAGGCGAAAATTGTTTCGACTGAACGTTTATAGCGGACTTCCGCGGGGTCGACGCCCGGTGTGCTTTTTCGTTTATTTTGGCAAGAAAACTATTATGTCTGGCAACATTGCTGGCAGCCGGGTCGTTGGCGCAGCAAAGCCAAACCAGTGGCTTTTTTTTTGTGCGACCAGCGACATGAGCGGCAGGGTAGCTGATTTCACTGTCGGATAAATTAAGCGTAATTAACGCTGTTGAACACGAGGAAAAACAGGCTGACATCGCCAGAAGTACAGGCCTGTCTAAGCACAGTGTCCGCTGTACCGTCAAGAACAAGGCCGCTGCCGATGAACGTGACTCCGGTGAGATTGATGATAATGATGATAGTTGGGTTTTATTGGTGCAAGGCCGACTATGGGCAAAGAGCGCCAAAGAAGAAGTTACTGAATTGTGATGAGACCGTACATACTAAAACATGTGACTAAAAGTAAAGGTGATGCAAAACAAAAGACAATGGAGATGGCTGGTGTATAGGGCCAGTTTGATTACACATGATATGACAAGAGCTGCAGAACGTTTACCTCAGCTAAAAGTTTAAAAACACGTTGACTAGAAAACATTGGTTCGTCGGCTTAAAAGTATGATGGGTGCAAAGGAATGTGTCGTCTGTATAATTCAGGGAAATGTTTGTGTCGTGTTGTGTCAAGTGCCTTGCATGTGATTAGTATGTGGACTACGGATAAGCCCTTTCCACACCTGCTACACGTGGGTCCCGAAATTCCAGTGAGCAGGTGGGAGTGCGTAACATGTGTGTGGCCTATCCGCAGCCTAGCCAAGGCGACTTCAGTGTATCTGTTTTGTGAGTCAGTTGTGTAGCGTCCCAGTTGTGGTTTTATTACGTGTAGTTTGTTGTCTGTTTGTTGACTCCAGTGTAATTGCCATGTGTTAAGAAGCTGTCGTCTGATGTGTGTCTTTAGGTCGGTGTAAGGTACTGTTGTAACGTCAACTGTAGTCATGAGAGCAGCATCACCAGCCATTTGGTCGGCGGCCTCATTGCCAGGGATATGCAGACATTAGTACCTTGAAGAGAGCATTTATGACATATATTTAGATGACCTTCCTAATGACAGTGCCTGTACAACGCTTTGAGAGTCTGTGTACACAATGGACTTGGGAATGTTATGTTTGATGATGTGGTTTGAAACGAGTAAAATGCCATATGCTTCTGCCGTGTAAATACTGTTATGAAAATTCATTGTTTTGCTTACTCTAAAATTTGGTCCGTGCGCTGCACAAGATACCGTAGAACCAGTTCTTGACGCATCGCTATAGAATTCTGCGCACCTGTACTTGTCCTGCAGGAACAGGAAGTGCTGCAGAATTGCATTCCTGGGTGCCCTATTTTTTTCTACAAGAGTGAATGACAGGTCGCATGATACAGAACGAAGATGCCATGGTGCGATGAAATTATGAATGGGTGTCTTGTGCGTGTCTGAAAGGGGGACATTGAGTGCAGAAGCATCCTCCCTAACTCTGAGAGAGAACGGTAAGGGATTAGATGGCCTGTTTAAAAAGAGTTGTAAATTTGATGTATCGTTCATGGTGAGATTAAAAGGATGGTTGGTCAGAGACACGATCTTGGATGCATACAACAGGTCAACATACTCCCGCTGATGCCCTAGGCACCATTTGTCGCACTCGACATAAAAACTTTCAACAGGGCTAGTGCGGAATGCGCCACATGAGAGGCGAAGGCCAAGATGCAACACGGGGTCAAGCATTTTGAGTGCTGTCTTTGTAGCCGACCCATACACGACACTGCCGTAGTCGAGCCGAGACCCCACCAACGCTGTGTACAGGCGCAGCAGGAGTTGTTTGTCGGCCCCATAAGATTGATGTGAGAGGACCTTAAGAATATTCATTGTTTTCAAGCATTTGCATTTGAGCTGTCTGATATGTGGGATGAATGTAAGTTTTTCGTCAAATAAAATACCTAAAAACTTGTGCTCCTTGTTCACAGGAATTGGCACATTCGCAAGAGTGATGTCTGGGTCTGGATGGACGCCCCGCCTCCTGGAGAATAGAACACAAGAGCTCTTCGCGGGATTAAGAATAAAGCAATTCTTGTCAGCCCAGCCGGCAAGTTTCTTGACGCCGAGCTGGACTTGACGTTCGCAGATGGACAGGTTACACGATTTAAAGGATATCTGCACGTCATCTACATACATGGAATAAGAGATTGTAGGTGGCAGTGCCTTTCCAAGAGAGTTCATTTTTACTATGAAGAGACTGCAGCTCAACACTCCACCTTGCGGCACACCATTTTCTTGCAGGTGAACATTTGACAGTGCTCAACCAACTCTGACGCGAAAGGTTCTCTCCGACATATAACTACAAAGGATGTTCAACATGTTGCCTGCAACACCGATTGACTTTAGGTCACTGAGGATACCGTACCGCCAAGCGGTGTCATAGGCTTTCTCTATGTCGAAAAACACCGTAAGACAAAATTTTTTATGCACAAAGGCATCCTTTATATATGTTTCAAGAGCTACGAGTTGATCGTTCGTTGATCGCCCCGCCCTGAAGCCTGCCTGGCAACTCTCGAGAAGACCGTTGTACTCAAGGAAGTACACGAGCCTGCGATTTATCATCTTCTCGAGAAGCTTGCACAGGCAGCTGGTCAGGGCAATGGGTCGATAGCTAGCAGGAGAGGAAGGGTCCTTCCCTTCTTTCAAGAATGCTACAACTATAGCCTCCCTCCAAGACTTTGGAATGTGCCCCGAAAGAAATATCTTGTTGTAAAGGTGAAGGAGTGTTACAAGAGTGTCTGCGTGTAAGTGCTGTATCATTGTATATGTAATGTTGTCTGGGCCTGGAGCTGAGGGTTTACACATGCTTAGAGCAGCCCTCAGCTCATGTAGTGAAAACAGGGAGTTGTAAGAAGTCTGCGATTTGTTATTGTCGCGTAGGGACTTCTTTTCACAAGAGGCTTTATGTTTCAGGAAAGTGTTTGTGTAGTGTGCAGAGCTTGACACGTGTTGAAAGTGTTGTGCAAGTGTGTTAGCCTGATCTTCTATTGTTTTCCCTAGTCGTGCTGACCAAGGGCAGGCTATGTGTATATTGTCCTTTAAGTTTACGTATTCGTGTCCATACCTTGCGTGTGTCTGTGTATGAATTTACGGATGTTATGAAGGAGCGCCAACTATACCGTTTTGCCTCACGGCGCACGCGCTTTCCCAAGGCCTTTGCTCTTTTAAAAGAAATTAAGTTAGCCGACGTGGGGTACCTGCGAAGGACACCCCACGCCTTGTTCTGGGCCTCTCGCGCCCGCCTACAGTCCTCGTTCCACTAGGGCCTCCTTGGGTTGCGGGATGCACTGGAGGCCTGGGGCATAGACTTTTCGGCGGCGTCGAGTATGTGACGAGTTGGGCTGCTTCCTCCACGTGTAGGTGTTTTATGGTTGTGTGGTGTAGTTTAGATGTTTCTGTGAAAGTGCTCCAGTTTGCTTTTGATTCATTAAACCTGTTATGGGAAGATGGACTGCATGGGCGTTTACCTATGTACGTTAGGGATGTGGGGAAATGGTCACTACCATATGGGTATGTGCCCACACCCCACTCAAGACATGGAAAGAGAACTGCGGAACCAATCGCCAAGTCAAGATGCGAGTATGTATTGCGTCCTAAGTTATGGTATGTAGGCTGTTTTTTGTTGAAAAGGCATGCTCCGGAGGATGTAAGAAACTTCTCTATCAGGCGACCGCGGGCATCCGTTCTGGAGGAGCCCCAAAGAGAGTTGTGCGAATTAAGGTTGCCTGTTAGTATGTATGGTTCGGGCAGCTGGTCAACCAGTGCCTCGAAATCAGAGGTCAGAAGTGCAAAATCAGGAGGAATGTAAATGGAGCATACCGTTATCAACCTAATAAATATTATCGTACGGATTGCTACAGCCTCGAGGACAGTGTTCAGAGTGACAGGGTGGCAGGCTAAGGATTTCCGGGCAATTATGGCCACACCACCAGAAGAGTGTGTGCAGTCATCCCTGTCCTTTCTGAAGACCATGTAACTATTCAAGAAATTTCTGTGCTTGGAATTCAAATGTGTTTCCTGAACACACATTACACTTGGCTGATTAGCATGCAGTAGTTCGTATACATCGTCAAGATTTCTAAGAAGGCCTCTACAGTTCCATTGAATTATGTTTTCTCTTCCCATTATTTAGTGTGAGAGCTACTGGAGTGTGCGTGTTTGTTTATGTGTCGTCTATCGGGGCTTTGACTCTCGCCTTTTTTGGCTTGTCGGGAGGCTTTGGCGTCGGGACGCGTTCCTTGCGCTGCGTTGCAGGCAGGAAGGGCCCGACATCCATGTCGTCGTCGGATGTCCGAGGGGTGCCCGACGGACCGGGCCCCCCGGACTTGGCCCCCCCCTCGGGAGCCCTTCGTTTCAGCCGCCACCGCCGAGGGCGTCCGGGGCGCCAGAGGTGGCACGGGCGGTGCGGTGGCGGTGGGAACCGGTGCGGGGCCCGTGGTGTCCATCACCTCCGTACCCTCCAACGCACTGAAGGATGGGGAGACAGATGCGGGAGCGGCACCGGTCCCGACGGAAGAGGTTGCCACAACAACCGCTGCTGCCTCAGCAAGCGGCGTGATGGTGGGTTGGGCTGCCAGAGGCAACCCAGGGGGGGGGGAAGGGACCAGGTCAGACTCGCTGAACTGGGTCCCTGTGGAAACGAGACGCCGCTCCGCCCCCCGGCGAGCTGCGTCGGCGTACCTCCCCAGGGGGAAAGAGGCGAACCTCTTTCGCGCCTCTGGGAAGGTAAGGTTCTCAGTGACTTTCACCTTGATGATCTCCTTCTCCTGTTTGAATTTCTCGCATGTTCTAGAGTAGGCCCCATGGGGCCCCTGGCAGTTAGCACACATGAGGGTTTGCGATGGGCAGTTGTCTGATGGATGATCGTGTTGTGCCCACTTGGCGCATGTTAGTCGACCACGGCAGGCGGTAGTGCCATGCCCAAACCGCTTGCATTTAAAACACCGGCGGGGGTTGGGGATGTATGGCCTGACGGGGCAATGAATGAAACCTGCATTTACTGATTCAGGAACTGTGGAATGGTCAAAAGTCAATATTACATGTTTTGTTAGGATTTCCTTGTTATCTCTACGAATCATGATACGCCTCACTGCTGTCACACCTTGGTCCTTAAGGCCTTCCAACAGATCGGTGCCAGTTTCATTCATTAGATCTGACTCAGAGATCACACCCTGGGAGCTATTAAGGCTGCGGTGGGGTGTGACCCTGATGTCGAGATCTGCGATGCGAGTTTGAATCAAGAGATTTGTGGCTTGTTGCTTGTTATTCACTTCTACAAGAACTTCTCCTGTTCTGAGTTTTTTGGCTTTGTAGAACTGACCAACAATGCCCTCAAGAAATTTGGAGATGAGGAAGACAGACTTTGTGGCAAGGGGGTTCGACGCATCAACAGATTCGATTACCAAAAACCTAGCATAGTTGTCCGGCTTTGGGAAACTCGTCGTGGCAACGGAGGAAAGGATACTTCGGTGCGGCCCCTTTTAGGGGGCCGATCTTTGGATATGGAAAATTTGGAAGCCATATATTATAGTATAAAAGCAGGGAGACGGGGGTACTTTCTCCTTTGACCTTACCCTGGTAGTCAAAGAGGTCCCGGAGCTCCCTGCCTGGTAGACAGGCAGGGAGCCCATCGGCCGGATCTTGACCAAGGCTACGACGGCCACCGTTAGAGGTTTCTACCCTTCAATTTAAAAACACGTCACCACGGTAGGGCACAGCTTCTGTTGGGGGGCTCGGGGTCCGCGGTATCGCCAGTACCGTCACCAAGATTACTCAAGGTGCCCCGTGCGGGGTCCGGTGAGATTGAAAACAGGGCAATCGAATACTCAAAGTGGTGCACTCGGAGGCGAGTCGGCCCTCGTCAGTCTTTTTATGTAAAAAAAACTCAGGTTCAGTGAAGTTCTGCTTTAATTATTCCCACGCATGCATCGTTCCCGTTCCGTTCGGTGAAAACGGTAAGAAATGCCTCAAGTAGGGGTTGTTTCCCATCCATTGTGTGCAATCTGCCGGTAACCGTGCGCAGTCCAACTGGTCTAACTTTCGATTTTACAGCTGACCGTCATCAGATTATTTCATTACACCTGTTTCAATGACCAGAATAAAATCGCTAAAAATGTGGAATCTGCCTTGAGAGAACGTCAGGCAGCGATCCGATTTGTTTGACGAACGGTTTCGGGAAAACCTGCCTCGTCGTTAGGGGATTTAAAAGAGCCTAGCTAATGCTGATGGGCACGACTGATGTTTTATAGCTGGTTTATAATTGCGCCTAGTTATATTCTTGCGTTACTTGCTCAGCTCATCTTGCGTCTTTACATGCTTGACCACATGCGCTAGGCCTTTTCGAAGTGCCGGTGCTAAGTTTTTTAAACGGTGTTTACGCGATTCTTTGCCCTCGCGCGAACACTGTGCGGAGGTGCTGCAGCGGAGTAGAAAGAACAAAGTATATGTACTATGCATGCAATATCGGTCAAAGTACCCACTGTAGGGCTCATAACCCCCCCCCCCCCCTCTTTCCCCCCCGTCGGAAACTGCATACTTCGGCTACAGCGGACGTTTTTTCCGGATTCAGAGGGTTCGTTGTAACGGGCGTAGACTGTATTACTCTTGGTCAAACATAGACAGTTTTAATGACGGAGCCAAGTAGGTTCCGAAACGGGGAACGCTTCGGATAAAGTCCTTCGTTAGAGTATTATATTTGTTTCCATCAAACACAAAACAATGCAAGGTAAAGCGCTGATATATACTTTGTCTACTGCGGTTCCTTCATGGTGACATCACTACAGCAACCAAAAAAACAATACAGTGCATTAAAGGGCCCATTGGGACAACAGAATTTCGTTTCGTTCGACATATTTCCTGTTTTATAAGTGCCCCCACCACTTGACCGGCAGCAAATGATGCTGCATTCACTGAGAAATTAATTTAGGTTAAAAGTCTGATTCTCCCTCCATATCGTGTGTTTTTGGGATGTCAGCAAAGAAGCAATAAGTGCGTGTAATCAAACTACTGCGTCACTCGGGTCTGCAGCCTTGCTAGCCATCAGTCCTGCCAGGTGGAGCTACCATACTCATCCACGAACCATTGTTTGCCATTGCTTTGTTTCGACCGCGTCTGCACCTGGCTTGTTTTCGTTACTGTAGAAAGTAAAGGTTTTGTGAAACATGGGGTATCCTCGACAAACAGGGTCACGTAAGACAACATCGCCTATGCCAATCGGCCAGTGCCGTGCAAGCCAACTCCAAAGTGGCGGAGTGCTGTCCAGCTAAAACAAGCATAGTGCACGCCGTACCAACGGCAGTGCGCATCGATACTTGTATGTTTACGCGTATTTTCGTAACTTTCATTGTTTACTGCACCATTTTTACTGCTGTAAAATGAATATGCATTACATTTAAGCGCAAATAGCTCGTTCGGCATGTTTATAAGGCCTGCCCTATTTGCGTTTGCTTTTGCCGGCCTCAGCCAATCGCACAGCTGGGGACATATGACATCATAGGTACTGCTGTGGGAAATGAGCTAGTGGGTCGCATGGCCATTCCCTTTTTCCTAATTATATAGCTTATTCGAGTGAAGTGCGCGTTAAAAATGGTGTCAGTATGATTCTAACGAGGCAATCTGTCGAATGAACGAAACTTGTGTGTTGTCTGCATGGCCCCTCTAAGCAAAGGCAAGGCAGCCACTTTTTTTATTTAGGCTGCCTTCATGCACACATTAGTGCTCTGTTACTGCCAGAAACTCATTACGGGACTCCTCACATATTTACAGTTGCAATAAAAATCAGAAATAGAACGAAAAATCATTGGACACTCCACAATGTCCTAAAAACAAAGGAATAATGTGCGAGTGAGCTACGTAAAACGCTGCGACACGAGATCATATTTATCAAGGCAACTAATAAAAACCATGGCTAGTGCATAGCCACCACGCAGCTCATTTGTTAAGAGCTTATGTGCGTCCCCACAAGTTGGCTTTGTAAACCCACTGACACCTAACAGAGTCCAAGGGTCGACGAAAATTCGTCAGGGGAGGGTGATTTATTGATGAAATACAAGCAGGCACTCGCATGGTCAAAAACAAATAAACCAATAAAGACGTTTTGGGGCCCCTACTGGTCCCTTCATCACAATGAAACGGGGTGAAAGGTCGCGATTATTTATAGGTTCGGTGGCGCACAGTGTGCATGTATATCTCGGGGAGATTACCCCGCGACCGGTTAATCATGCTTTTAGTTGGTTGAATATGCACTGATTCTAAAAGTAGTCGTGTCGACAGGCGCTTCCCTGATGCGATTATAGTTGCGGAATCCCAATCGATGACGTGGTCAGTAGCCAAGTGATGATCCGCCAAGGCATATCAGCTTGCATAGCCTTTTTTTGACATCGTTCTGGTGCTATTGAATTCTTTTAAAAATTTCCAGTTTCACCTATGTAGGATTAGGAACGAAAAAGACACGCCGACCAGTCCAAACAAAACGTACTGATGTTTCGGCTTCCAGCACGGAAGCCTTGTTCACAATAAATGCATCACCAGAAGTGGGTCGTTTAAGTGGGCTTGAATAATGGCTGCGAAGAGCGTGCGTAGATCGGGTTTAGATTTCAGTCGTTACGATTGACTGTGTTAGATGTAGTCTGAATGATTAGTGATTCCAGATGTAGCCGTGATGAGGTCACTTTTTCTGTTGCGACGATTCTTGCATTGTCCCAATCAATCTTGTGGTCACTCACGACGGTTTGCTCGGCTAAAGCATTGTTGCGGATGCTTTTATTCTTTACGTGACGTGCATGCTGCTGCAGACGATTCTTATAATTTCCTGATTCCCCGATATACACGCCGCTGCAGTCTGCACAAGGTATACCACACCGGGGAAGCGCTCCTTGGGCAAGCGGTCCTTGACTCTCACGAGCTCATGGCGCATCTTTTTGGCTGGAACGTGGGCCACCTGCACGTCATATTCCCGTAGGACACGTGCCAAACATTCACTTCTTCCTGGAAGGTAGGGCACAGGAGCTCGCTTCATCGGGGCAGGAGGCACGTCCAGTTGTCCCCGTCGGGTCAGTTGGCTTTCCGTTGCATTTATAAAGTGCCTCGGGTAACCGCAGCTAGCCAGGTCGTCCCACCCCTTTGCCGTGTCCATCGCCGCATCCTCGGGCTTCGAGGACAATTTTTTCGCACGCTGCAGTAGCGTGCTAACAACAGCCCTCTTGTGGGAAGCGGGGTGCACGGAGTTGAAGTTCAGGTAGCGGCCTGTGTGCGTTTCCTTGCGGTATACGCTGAAACGTAGCCTCTGGCCCTGCCGAGACACGAGGACGTCCAGGAAGGGAAGTTTGCCATCGGCCTCTTCTTCTGACGTGAACTGAATGGCACGTTCCATACTGTTGAGATGGGCCAGCAAGCTGTTCGCCGCGTCTTTCTGAACGACGCAGAAACAATCGTCGACATAACGCAAGAACACTTTTGGTTGAGGGGCAAAGGAGGCTAGCGCGCGTGCTTCCAGCGCTTCCATGGTCAGGTTCGCCGCCGTGACCGAAATAGCGGCACCCATTGGAGTCCCCTGCCTTTGCTTGTAAAAATGGCCCATAAAGACGAAGTACGTATTGTTCAGGCAAAAATCTAGAAGCCTGCTTAGTTCTGGCACATCCATCGGTGATCTCCCGGGCAAAGTCTCATCAGCCTCGAGAGCAGCGGTGCATACGTTGAGAGCCAGGTCAATCGGAACGCTCGTGAAAAGGGACTTCCCGTCGAAGGACACCATCAAGTCGTCTTTCTCGATCACGGTGTTGCGAGTCTTCTCGACAGAATCGAAAGAATTACGAACGTGAGTGGTCCCTTTACCGACGAGCGAAGCCATAACTTGGTGCAGGAACTTCCACAGGTGGCCCACGTTCTAGCCAAAAAGATGTGCCATGAGCTCGTGAGAGTCAAGGACCGCTTGCCCAAGGAGCGCTTCCCCGGTGTGGTATACGAGATACCTTGTGCAGACTGCAGCGGCGTGTATATCGGGCAATCAGGAAATTATAAGAATCGTCTGCAGCAGCACGCCCGTAACGTAAAGAATAGAAGCGTCCGCAACAATGCTTTAGCCGAACACGCCGTCGTGAATGACCACAAGATTGATTGGGACAATGGAAGAATCGTCGCTACAGAAAAAGTGACCGCATCACGGCTACATCTGGAATCACTAATCATTCAGACCACATCTAACACGGTCAATCGTAACGACTGAAATCTAAACCCGATCTACGCATGCTCTTTGCAGCCATTATTCAAGCCCACTTAAACGACCCACTTCTGGTGATGCATTTATTGTGAACAAGGCTTCCGTGCTGGAAGCCGAAACGTCAGTACGTTTTGTTTGGACTGGTCGGCGTCTCTTTTTCGTTCCTAATGTACCCTCCCGGCCAGACGGGATTCCATCATGCTCTGAATTTCATCTATGTAGGATGCGTCGCAATCCTTGCATGGAATTTTGTAGGCAACTCCGGGAATCTTGATTTTTCTAAAGGGTCCTTCATGCATACCAGCTTCTGATTAAGCCTGTACGTTGGCACGTGTGCAATTTTAACGCCATATGTGCCAAACACCCTTGCAAGAGCTTCACTGATGCCGTGCGTGTAGAGGACGGCCGCGCAGTTTTGCCTGTATTCTTCAGGAACCCTTTCGTGGGAGGCAACTGAAGCCCGCAGTTGTTGCGTCCTCAAAAGCTTTGAAGGGTAGCCGTTGCTGCGAAGGTCTTCCTTTATCACGGCTAGCTCTTGCTTGCACAGATCAGGCTCAGAGCAGATTCGTCAAGCGCGTGAGAAGAGTGCAGCGACGACAAAGCGTTTTTGGCCTATAGGATGCGCAGAGTCGAACCACAGGTATCTGCCGACCCGTGCCGACCCGTGTGGGTCGGCTTTCGATACACTCTGGTTGTAAATCCTTTGGCCGACCATCTCACAAGTATGTCGAGGAAGGCGATCTGTCCATTATTTTCGTGTTCCGTGGTGAACTGAATGCTTCGAACACAAGAGTTTAGATGCTCAAATAAAGGCATTAGGTGTCGGCGGTGGATCACACAAAAACAGTCGTCTACGTAGCAGACAAAGATCTTGGGGCCATCTTGTACGAGCATAGCGCAGAGTTTTCTAGAGCCTCTAAGGCAATATTTGCACAGACTACTGAAACGGAAGATCCCATCGCTGTTCGAAACCGCTGCTTGTAATAGTGTCCGTTGAAAACAAAATATGTGTTCTGCAGGCCAAATTCCAGGAGACGATATAAGTCTTGCGTCTCAATTGGCGAATCTGAAGGCAGAGATGCATCGTTCTCGAGTAGATCCTTGCAACTCCGGACCGCGTAATTTTGCCTGGAATTTGGCCTGCAGAACACATGTTTTGTTTTCAACGTAGAATGTTACAAGCAGCGGTTTGGAACAGCGATGGGAGCTTCCGTTTCAGCAGTCTGTGCGAATATTGCCTTAGAGGCTCTAGAGAAGTCTGCACTATGCTCGTACAAGACGACCCTAAGATTTTTGTCTGCTACGTAGACGACTGTTTTTGTGTGATCCACCGCCAAACCGTAATGCCTTTAATTGAGCATCTAAACTCTTGTGTTCCAAGCATCCAGTTCACCATGGAACAGGAAAATAACGGACAGATCGCCTTCCTCGAAGTACTTCTGAAACGGCCGGCCAAAGGATTTACAACCAGTGTGTATCGAAAGCCGACCAACACGGGTAGATACCTGGGGTTCGACTCTGCGCATCCTATAGGCGAAAAACGCTCCGTCGCCGCTGCACTCTTCTCACGCGCATCACGAATCTGCTCTGAGCCTGGTCTGCGCAAGCATGAGCTAGCCGTGGTAAGGAAGGACCTTCGTAGCAACGGCTACCCTTCAAAGCTTGTGAGGACGCAACAATTGCGGGCTTCAGTTGCCTCCTCCCAAAGGGTTCCTGAAGAAGACAGGCAAAAACGCGCTGCCGTCCCCTACACGCAAGGCATCAGTGAAGCTCTTGCAAGGGTGTTTGGCACATATGGCATAAAAATTGCACACGTGCCAACGAACAGGCTTAAGCAGAAGCTGGTACGCGTGAAGGGCCCTTTAGAAAAATCATGATTCCCCGGAGTTGCCTACAAAATTCCATGCAAGGATTGCGACGCATCCTACAAAGATGAAACTGGAATTTTAAAAGAAGAATTCAATAGCACCAGAACGATGTCAAAAAAGGGAATCCAAGCTGAAATGCCTTGGCGGATCATCACCTGGCTACTGACTACGTCATCGATTCGGATTCCGCAAGCATAATCGCATCAGGGAAGCGCCTGTTGACACGACTACTTTTAGAATCAGAGCATATTCAACCAACTAAAAACACGATTAACCGGTCGCGGGGTAATCTCACCGAGATATACATGCGCACTCTGCGCCACCGAACCCGTAAATAATCGCGACCTTTCACCCCCCTTTCATTGTGATGAAGGGACCAGTAGGGTCCCGAAAACGTCTTTATTTGTTTATTTGTTTTTGACCAGGCGAGTGCCTGCTTGTATTTCATCAACACCGAACTAACCCGCCTGAATCACCACTTTATAAACAGTGAGCAATTCTTTGAATTGGTTTATTGTAGAGAGCTGTCTTGTTTATTTCCTTATTTTTTGCATTTCCGGTCTCATTTGAAATTGGGAGGCCAGATAGCTTTTACTGTGGGTCATGCACTGGTGACAACAAATATTTGATTTCACTTTAAACAATTTTCAGTTCTGTTTTATTGCTCACCAGCCAATGACCTGAAATATCAGAGGCTCCTAAAATATATGCTGGCATTTCTTTCCTGCACTGTAGTACAACTAATCATGACTTTTATCATATTTTGTTCACAAATTGAAATATTTAGAAAGTATTCAGCTGAATGATAATGTTATTTCAGAAGCATGCGCCATCAACAAGGCCTCAATGACTCTCACCACGTGGTTCACTTGTTTCTGTCACAAATAACCTGATTGCAGCCACAATCCACCCAAGACGGAGTAACATACCCTCTGGGATGATGAATATTTAAAATGCCTTACGAGTAAGTGCTCAGCACATGACATTGTGGCATTAAAACAGAAGACCCCTCTGTGGCATCCTTCACTTGGGGCAGCGCTTGATCACAAACTTCGAGAAGCTGAAAAATGCTCCATGCGCCGCTCCACCCAGCAGAAACAATGCAGGACGCAAGTTGGCAGGTGGACCGTTGGCATCCTACGATTGTGAAGATTTTTATTTAGTAGATGCTCTCCTTTTTGTACCACTGTTCATTTCTCCTTTAACAAGCAGCTGAACTCCTGCAGGTTCTACGAATCATACAAGCATAATAAAACGCGGCAATGCAGAACAATTGGCAGGGTTACCTCAATTTTTCTTTTCTAGGAATGAAAACAATGTAGGTAATCTATACACAACTACAATCAAACCTTTCAATTTTTACCTACTTGACTCCTAACAAGCATACATACACGTTAGACATGTGAGCAAGCCGCTACATTTATGCCCACAAACTTAATCAGGCATCAGAAATCGGCAGGGAACGTGTCACCTTTAAATGGCACTTTTTTCGTTCAGAACACTTTAATGGGCGAGAAAGACCCATAACTATGATTTGGTACCCTCATCTGTTATGCTTTTCAGGCAATGCTTACATCTCACTTCAGTACCTTCAGGTGGTGGAAATCTTTGAAAACTCATTGCGGGCAAGTGGGTTGTGTTCAAGCTCTCGTATCTTGCCAGCATATGCTGGATTCCAGCATTCCCAAATCAACGTGACGACTCGAATGTGGTAGATGCAAGAAAGAATAAGCACACGCCAAGGGCGTAGCCGGGAAGGGGGGGAGTGCGGGGGGCCAGTGCCCCCTCCCACCCCTTTAATGTTTTATGCCAAGGCTGGGGTGCTGTTTAAGCAGCCTGAAAAACCGCCTGAAGTCACCTGCAGGCACGGAACCTGCAGTTTTAAGGACATTCTTGCTCATATAAAGCTGAAAACAAGGGCTATGTCAACGTCTGATCCCTGCGCCCGCTCAGGATGGTGTTGTACCTGTCAATATATACAGCCCGGCTGCATTTCGCGCCGGATACACCGACAAGCACCGGGAGAGTGCCGCGAGCCTATCGAAACAGCCCCACTCTTTCACTGGCGGAACAGCACGGCCGGGGAATGGCAGAACAGCAGGAAAAGCCTCATATAGGCTTACATGTGGACGGGAGCGTGTCATTCCTTGTCTTTACACTGGTACAAAGTATAATCACATGAGAGAGCATGTCGCTGTATTTTGTTCAGTAAACTATCAATCCTTGATATGTTTATTTTTCTACCGACATCGCATTTCATTGACTATTGCAGATCCATAATTTCTGCTGCATAAAACGCATTGCTCTGCCCATCTTGTATTTCCTCTACATCAACAAAACTACACAATTCTCCTTATTGCGGAGCTTTGTTTTTTTGGCACTATTCCACTGTTTCCTTGACCTCCCTCTTGGTTAGGATCAGCATTCTGTATTTGCTTAACCAGAATTTTACTGAAGCCATGTCTGTTTCGATTTAACAGATATAAATATAATGAAATTTAAGAAACGTGCAACAAGCTCAACATTCAACAGCAGTGCAATAAGGTGTTCCGCTTAGCGCAAGTTTACTACTCACGTTACTAGCACAAAAAATAACAAAAGGCGATTACTTAAGGACGAAGACGCACGTTTGCTAGCTTCACCGCCATAATATACGAATTCGCCGCATGTACAGTCCACTGCGATTCGAAGGTTGTCGCGGGAAAGCTACTCTTTCAAACGAAGCGAAAGAACACCAGCTTTAGCAAATATTCTATGCAAGTTCCGTTATCATCGGCGTAGATAAAGGGCAACCAAGTCCAAGTCTGTGCTTGATAACAACGAATGTACAGCTTGAAACCCAAAGGGTGGCAAGTCAGTCGTGCGGGCCATTGTTGTATCATGGAACAGCCAACAAGAGAGCGAAGAGTGCGAAATCTCGATTTTCATGGTTTCGAAATGAAACCGTGGGCTGGTGGCCCGCTTGGCCGCTCGATGCTGGCGCGATAACCTTCAAATCGTGCTCGACTGTACTTCATAGCTGACAACAAAAAGTCCCTTTTCTAAAGGAAAATTTTTTATAAAACATGAGAATCTTGATAGTAAACAACCAGTGTTGGCCTCCACTTGCACCCGAAAAACTTCGGGGACCGCGCGCCACTCACGAGCGCACTCATGATCACGCTCACTAGCGCGGGTCCACCTAACCACCTGCTCTGCGGACGAATGAATCGCCCGTGGTCTGCCCATAGACCAGCGAACGGGAATTTAGGCGATCATCATTATCATCACCATCTAAGCTCCTTAAGGTGGGCTATACGGTTAGTGTTGAGCATACACAAATCGCATCTTAAAGTCAGTTAGTTCAAGCTTCGTTTGCAAAACAACGCGCAAGATGCCTTGCCTACATATTTCCCCGTCCCATCTTTTGGTCGACCACGCCCCCCCCCCCCCCCTAAAAAATTCGTGGCTACGCGCCTGACACACGCCCAATCAGGAGTACGTTCAGCATGCACGTCGGTTGTTTTAAAAAAAAAGGTGTAATGTATTGCTCAAAAGACTCAATACTTGCACGCATCATGGAGCAGCAACGGCCTTGACAGATGTGTTTGAGTGGTTTTCCTCTCTCATAACATCCACAGTGCTTTCAGGAAAAGCCCCAGGCCTTTCAATTAGCATGTTCCAGTTAATAATAATGCAGCTGATACTTTACACTTTCAAATCTTTTTCTTTGTGGAAGGATGTTTCTTTATTGGCGGCACAGCACTAGCGTGCGTAAATCGCAGCCTTCAGACCCCAATCAGGCCTCTTTAAATGGTACGGGAAGTTACATAACTATTTGAAAAAGTGGACTGCAAGGACTGTCAATTCACATGATAAACATAAAAAAATAGCTGAAAACAGAACTGGTAAGGCTTTATCGAAGACTAAACTACGAAGGTAATAACATTTTTGTGTACCTAAGAAATATGGCTTCACCGTAAACATGACTAACACCAGGAAATTCGTATACATGGTGATTAACTGCTACGCCCACATTATGATTTTGGGTGAAACTTTGACTTTTCCGAAATTAACAACAGAGGTTGCCATTTAGTGGCTACATGTTAGGTTATGCATGAAACACCAATAATTGTTGTTACGGGGGCGAGAACTTGTACATTCAAGTGATCGAACATTATTCAAGTATGGTAGCCCACTGTGCTACCAAAAGTGTGTTTGAAAACTTACGTTCTGGCGGCCAAACACTGTTGACAATGCTTGTGGCTCTTGTCCGGTTGAATGGAGGGACGTGATGTGCTCAGACCGTCCAGAGCGCTAAAACAGGATGACACATGATTACCACACAGGCAAGAATGGAAATTATTGGGTGCACGAATGTTACAACTCGGGCAACACAACATTTAACCAAAATGAATACCCGCGTACAGCGGCACCGTACACATGGTGAGGTGGCTCGCCGCAAACGCAACGAAGTTTGCGAGGCGCGCACATTCGTTCGCAAACGATTCTCCCTCGCCATTCCCAACACGACACAAACGGCAGCGGCGATTAACGAAGCCGTAAATGCTGCGCAGCACAGTTTAGAGGAGTAGCCGCCCGTGTTCTGATAAACTACGCGTAAGAGGTGGTTCGCAGTGGTAAACTCTGAAGCTGTTCAATATAGTGCTCCGGAATGGGAAAAGTTACTGAGTTACTGAGCGCCGCTGCGTTACTGAGCGCCAGTGCGTTCAGCGCTCAATGCAAGCACCACAACGTGCTTTCGCACATCGTCTTTCTAGAGACCAGCCCTCTAGGTTAAACCTAGCCAGTTCAGTTATATAATTCACAAACGCCCGCTCCTGTTAACG
>NW_027526452.1:1149629-1211175 GCF_048455015.1 Haemaphysalis longicornis
CAACCTAAAGCGCTGTTTTCGACCATCAAGCCCACCAGACGGCGCAGGCAAAATGTTACTTTTGGTATAGAATACAAAACATTCATTCCGTGACTCAAAGAGCCCACACAGTTCGCTTACAATGTGTTATTTAAAAATACTATTAACAAGTTCCGCATCAAACATCTGTTGAGCAAAAATGTACGCAACTTTTTACGAACAGCCGACTGGTGCACCACCTTGTTTCTGAATTCGCAACCACAAAGCCGCCAATTCAAATTGAAACCGCTGCAACGGCCGACCGTTTCAATGTGCGCGGAGCACCGGTTTCGTGACTGTTATTGCTGTTATGTGCTTTTGCGTCCATCAGTTGTTGAGAGGACTGGCAAAACACGAGAATTGAGTGCTTGTGGAATGACAAATGTGGGAATTTCCGCATCGGAAGGCAGCTGTCGAGGCCAGAATATTCGATTCTTCAAACAGAAGGTGAGTGTTATGCACTCCGCTAGAAAGACGGTGCAAAGGAAACCGTTGTCGGCGTCAATACCTCATTTGTGCCCTTCGTTCGAAATCTTAGCGCAAGTGAACGAGTTGTTATGGCAAAAAAAAATGTTGTCACGAAAGCGACGTACAATTGCAGCGATCGAAATGAAATGATGTCCTGGCCTCTGTAAACTTGCGGATGTCAATAAACGATTTGTTCTCACTTGCTGCTCACTGTGGTCTGTGCCAGTCGAGGCCATCTGGTCACCTGGCGTAACATCACTTCACTAGCGCGGCGCAAGTAAACACGCGACCAGCGTGCCAGCCAGGAGCCAGCAGGAGCAGCCACGGCCGGACTCGACGCCCCTTTCGCGCGCGGGAGGAGGAGAGTCGAGTCCGGCCGTGGAGCAACGAACCGGCGGCCGCCGTGCGAGGGCAGCCATGTTATTAAGGAGCTCAAGCGGCCTGTGCAAAAAGCATCCGCCATGTTTACAAAGCCGTGTTTACAGCGCCATCAAGCGGGCGTACTGGGTAGTTCACGACGCCGCCACTACGCTTTTTCTGGCACTACAGGCAAAGCTAGACCTTTGCTTCTCTAATGGCGAATTCCATTGGGAGAACAGGAGCAAGTGGAGCGAGCAGCCGGAGCAGCACACGGGAGTAGCGGGGACGTGTGCTTTCGTTCCGCGAATGAAACATTCGCGCTGCTCCGGGAGCAGTGAAAAGAGGGGGAGGGCGTGATGTCAAGAGTCATGTGACCAAACTTTTCCCGCTCTCGCTTCCCGGAGCATTTCGCGCGCTCGTGTTGTCCGCACGCTGTTCCTCGCCAGTTTTGCCAGATACGTGCCGGTGGTTTTGTGTCTGCCTTCCGCATGGCGACGAATGAAGAAGCCGAGCGGATGTTCATGTCCATGATAGGGTCACCATCGTATCTCCCAAGAATTAGCTGCGAAGGATAACAGCATCCGCCGTCTTTTCCAGATACGACTCTACCTTCGGTCGCTGCTCCGGCGGGGTGAACAGGTGCTCGAACATAAACTCATGCTATGTCAAATCGTCGTCGTCGTCGCATGCTGCTGCTGCTGTCCGATGATGATCGTCCAGACGGCCGCGCTGAGCTGCTGCCGTACGAACTGAGCGACTATCGCGGCTGCTGGATTCCGCCATTTTTCCTCCGCCACCCGCGGACAAAACCAGAAATGACGTAAAAGAGGTCATGTGACTTTCTCGGCGTTCCCTGTTACTCCGCCGCTGGCGACGGAGCACCGAGAACTGCTCTCGGCTGCTCTCGGCGCCAAAAAAGTGCTCCTCCTCGACCAATGAAACACAACGCCCCCTGCTCCTGCCCGACCACTGGAAGACGCCAGAACTCGCGAGAGCACTTTGGGTGCAGTTAGAAGTGCTCCTGTTCGCCCAATGGAAAGCGCTATAAAATCCTCCCTGTTCTGTGGTACACCACAGATCACAATCGACGCCAGACGGGTCACCGGACGATTCGAGGAGGAAACAGGCCGCGCCGCCGCACGCCGTACTCAGGGTGTCGGCCATTGGCAGCGGGTTGCGTAAACAAATTAAAACGACAACAATAAATAATTGCCTATTTTACTGAATATAACAGTAACTTATTTTTTTTGTGTGTAATATAATAAAGAAGCTTATATTTTTTAAGGTTACAAACACTAAACGCGAACTGAGTTTTTGGCGCTTAATTTGAACGTTAAAAAAAGCAGCAGATAGTAAGATAACACTCCGCAATGAAATTTGGCAGTGTTCTAGTGTAAGTAATCGTATTATTATTTGGCGTCTGTTTATTTAGCGCCCGATTTTATGCCCCCTCCCTCCCCAACTTTTGTTTTCTTTTGATATCTGCCTTGTTCTTCAACGTTGTTTCTGCAGGAGAAACTAGGTGGTCTGTTTATTGCATTTGTACACAATATTTACGGTCGCTAACACTAAGAATGGAATAAAATTGTGATTGCTAGTACTTTATAACTCCACTGAGTGACGAGAATGACTGTTGTCAGAGGGGGCTATGATTGTGCTGGTGGGGCAGGAGAGGAACAGGGAACGACGGAATGATGATACAGATGTCACAGTTCAAGGTTGTGCTGTGCTCCGTCCAAGGCTGTAGAAAACAAAAAGTGGGAGGGGAAGTGTTATTCTGTCGATGTTGTAATAAGCAAGGGCTGATATTTTTTCCTGTTTCAACGTCGGTGCTGCCGCTGCTTTTTATTGAATTTGGCAGCTTTTTTTTTTTTGCTTTTGAACATTTTTGACGAGGTTGGGTGGATGGTACAATGGGATGTCTTTTTGAAATTATATTGCATGCATGACCTCAATCAATGATGAGCTGAACACCATTTCCACACCCTTTCAACACCCTTCAAAAAAGAGGCCGTTGAGGTTGGTCAACACCCTTTCTTTCACGCAAAAAGGGTGGAAAGCTACAAAAAAGGGTGTTGAGATTCAAGAAAAAGGACGTAAGGGCCTCCCAACACCCTTTTTTCAATTATCTCACACCCTTTTTGGCCAAAAGGGTGTAAAAAAGTTTAGAGTGTTGCTACCGTGGCTTGGGTATAGGAAAACGGAGGTTTTGCGATAGCTTTTCTTGACACAAATAAGGAGGCTGTGGTTACATCGCTTGTAGTAATAGCGTAACTGCCTTCGAATCCAAGATTGGTGCGTAAGAAACAAGCATTACCACGGCTCAAATCTCTCAAACATGACCAAAGCAAATCACTCGACAATATTCGTTGGCAGCCTCTGTTAGGGTACGAAATTCTTGGCACTCGCGTATTCCCCTGGCGTGGTCGAGCGGTTGCACGCTTGGGTGCTGGCGTTTTGTTTTGAAAGACCATGGTTCGAATCTTGGCAAAACCTCGTTTTTTTTGCAATGAGGGTTTCACCGGCTTTCCTTTTTTTTTTTCAAGGCAAACAAAGGGGCCCAGAGTGCCTTGCCGTTTAACCTACAAGTGACGTTCGACGGTACCCTCAGTATCAAGGCAGCCAGAAAATTTGCTTTGCTCACACTTGGAATTCATGAAGCTGCAGTCGGTACATAACATCAAGGTTAAATCGAGTAGCAGGTAAAGTTGTGCTAAGTGCGTCTTCGTTCATCATCCTATCTTATTTTGTTCAGATTTGACGGTAATGACACAATTATAAAAACGGATCAACACGCTCGCTGATGTTAACAGGAGATGAGCGACCGACGTACGCGTGTGCTTTCGACCGATTGGGAGCAAACGTTCTGCGCTTCGGTACGGAATCCAAAAGACCACCCAAGATCAAAAAAACATTTTCGTCTTCACTGTAATTATCGAGAGTGTTCGCTTTCATGAACGTAAACAATGACCACATGTGCGTAAAAAAGCGTCCGCCTCGCAAGAGAGTGTGGAGAGTGAGAAGCGAGAACAGGTATGCATAAGTATATTTCGTGCTTCAGCTTCCCAGCGCGTACGTCATGCTCACGCACGGAGCGAAACCATCGACCACAGCGAAGCAGCGCGACCACAACAGACCAAAACAAATTTTTGTCTTTACTTTAATGAGAGTGCTTTCCAGAACGTATAGGTACGAAAAGGTTAAATTCCTAACTACATGGACGCGAAATCACGCGTCGCGCGAGCGTCGCCGTCGTTCGGTGGCAACGCGCAGACACGGGCACTTTCAATCGCGATTGAAGTGAATTGCGATTGAGTTTTCCAACGCGCTCGACGCCCTGATGCTGCTACACGGCACGTTTCAATCGCGATCGAGAAGTTGCACCGGTTGCATTCGTGTATGCCAGATGGCGCTAACAATGTACTTGCGGCAGGCGTCTGGTAACTACGCGCGGCCGTATACGTTACCGCACGCTCATTTGGGTCAAGGCATTTGACACAATGTGCGACGTTAGTTGAAGTTGTCACCTCTGTGCCATTACTTAGCGGGGACGAGAGTATTGCCGCTTTCGTTCGATCGCGCTTGAGAAACTAGGATTGAGTTCGAGCGGGATTGAGCTCGATCGAGATTGAAACTGCTGTGTCACAGGGGCATGAGACCGGCGAAGTCACGCTATAGTGTAACTGTATAGTCACGCGCTAGCCGCCGCGTCGGTGCTCTGCTGGACACGTTTGTATTAAACATGACATTAGTTGAAGTCATTTATGAGCAGTTATTGTCGATTGTTGAACTTCACTTAGCAAGACCCTAGATTACAAATAAATTTTAAGCTGCAATTTCGTCCACTCAAAAATAAGAACTTCCCGTTATTCGGAAGTTTTCCTCTCTAATATTTCCGAAGAGGAGATCTACTGTACTGGTACGTACGCGGTACATGTGTGGGGACACCAGACTGCCTTTCCTATTTATGGCGCAATTGTTCGTAATTGTAATGCGCACAAGTTCGTAATTGTAATGCGCTCTTTCATACTGCCTCTAACTTTTCCCTTTATCGCGGCGATAGAACCATACGACGAGGCGGCGGCGTAATGATAGCCATTTCAAAAGATCTTCCGTCATTATGCGTACACATTAAAAACACCCTCGAGATGGTTTGGGCTTCAGTCACAATCAATCATCAAAAAGTAGTAATAGGTGTTTGCTACAGGTCTCCTTCTTCACCACCCGGTTTTGTTAACGACTTACATGACGCAATTAACAATATTCGAAACCGTTTTCCTTTGTCGCCTGTTTTCTTACTCGGCGATTTTAATTTTCCTAACATAGATTGGCACGCCGAGCAGCCTCACCTTACCTCGTTTTCTCAGGAATCCAGCGACTTTCTTGAAATGTGTTCTATATTCTCTTTAACACAATTAGTTTCTGAACCGACTAGAATTGCGGATAACTGTGCAAATACCCTCGACCTTATCTTAACTAATCGCCCTGATTTCGTTTCCCCAATCACTTACTTGCCTGGAATAAGCGACCATTGTCTCCTCACTCTCGATATTCACGCACCGATCTTAAAAACAAGACGAGTTAGAAAAACTGTACACGACTACAGCAGAGCTGACTTCGCTTCCATAAATAACGCCTTGTCACAATTTATTGAAGTTTTTTTTCAAAATTTTGATGATCGTTCGGTCGAAGAAAACTGGGACATTTTTGCGCGTAAAGTTCATGAACTAACCGAAAAGCACATTCCTTAACGTACAATCACCACTAACACGCATGCACCTTGGTACAATATTCATATCAAACGTCTAGCTAACAAAAAGAAGCGTCTTTATCGCCAGGCCAAACGAAATCCTACAAACACGCGCTGGTCCGCCTATAATATTGCTTCAAATGCTTATGTTTCAGCTATTAAAAATGCCAAATTGTACTTTTTAACCAATACACTACCAGCCATGCTAAAAACAACCCTAGACAGTTCTGGCGAACTATTAATCCGTCATATTCTGACAAAATTAGCTTGGTTGACCCGTCAAATAATCCGATCCCTGAAGATCAAAGTGCTACTGTCTTGCAAGAGGTATTCGTTAACATTTTTTTCGGATGCAAAACACAACAACCTTCCTGTGACAAATCACTATAACTACACCATCATGCCTCAAATATCTTTCGACATAGCTGGTATATATAAATTAATTAGTGGTCTTTGTAATAATTCCTCCCCTGGGTATGACAACATCACGACAAAATTTCTAAAAAACACGCCCACCTACAGTGCCATCCTACTAACTAAACTTTTTCAACAATCATTAGATATGTCCAGTCTTCCCACATCATGGAAAATCGGAAAGGTGGTTCCAGTTCACAAATCGGGGAACAAATCTAATCCAGCTGACTACCGTCCTATTTCTCTTACAAGCACTTGTTGCAAGCTTTTAGAACACGTCATTTACTCCAACTTGGTAAAATTCCTAGAATCAAACTCATTTTTTACATCGGCACAACATGGATTTCGCAAATCATACTCATGTGAAACTCAGCTTGCATTGCTAACTCATAAGCTGCATCAAATCCTAGATCGCTCATCACACGCCGACTGTATTTTTCTGGATTTTTCAAAAGCATTCGATAAGGTATCACATAAACTACTACTCCATAAACTAGGAAAACTAAACATAGATCGGAATGTCCTTAGATGGATTGAGTATTTTCTAACTAATCGTACCCAATTTGTTTCAGCTAACGGCCATAACTCCAAACTAAGTAATGTTGATTCTGGTGTACCCCAAGGATCCGTCCTTGGTCCGCTTTTATTTCTTATCTATATTAACGACCTTCATAATGTCGTGACTTCTAATTTACACCTTTTCGCAGATGACTGTGTTATATTTCGGGAAATAACCAGCGAAAATGATAGTCGAATACTTCAATCTGATCTCTCTGCTATTAATAACTGGTGTAATACCTGGCTAATGAAACTGAATACAAATAAATGTAAAGTTATGCATGTTTCTAGGATTAACGTAACTCGATGTTCCTACTACCTCAATAACGTATGCTTGCAATCCGTTGACTCTTACAAATACTTAGGTGTCCATATTACTTTTAACCTAGCGTGGGATGCTCACGTGGAATATGTTGCTAATAACGCTAACAGAATGCTGGGCTACTTGCGTAGGAACTTCCATAACGCACCATCATCATTAAAACTGCTACTGTATAAAACATTAGTGCGCTCTAAATTAGAATATGCTTCATCAGTATGGGACCCCAGTCACGATAAACTAACCTACCGTCTTGAAATGGTCCAGAATAACTCTGCACGCTTCATTCTTTCCAATTATAACCGTACAGCCAGCATAACTACTATGAAGTCCAGTCTTGACCTGCCGTTACTACAGACTCGTCGTAAAATTTCTCGCCTCAGCTTATTTCACAAACTATATCATCATAATGAGCTACGCCATAAATTAATTCCCTCTCCGTCATACCTTTCCCATCGCATTGATCACGCTTACAAATTAGGTCTCAATTCATGTCTTACGAGAATGTTCGCGCAATCATTTATACCCCGTACATCACGAGACTGGAACCACCTTCCTGCAGAAGTTGTATCGATTACTGATAACCATTTTTTTCACGATATCCTACCTAGCATTGTATAATAAGGTGAACTAATCTTTACATAACAAACTGATTGCTTTATTTGCGTTTGTATTATATCTGACTGCTTTTGTTACTTACCTGAATTGTTTATTTACTTGAACTGAATGTATCTTTATATAACAAACTGATTGCTTTATTTGCGTTTGTATTGTAACTGACTGCTTTTTATTATGTTTGTATTGTAGATTGTAACCACTCCCCTCTGTAATGCCTTCCGGCCCTGAGGGTAAATAAATAAATAAATAAATAAATAAATGTGCCTAGTAAAAAACAGTTGCCGCCACTACCCTTCGTCCTCAGACTGTGTATTCCAATTATCAATTGGCGCTGCTATGTTGTCTTCATTTCGAAAACACACCGCGATTTCAGGTCGCCCCATTTAAGCATTCTGAACATGCCGTGGTGCGTGTTGATAGCCGATGCCGCCGCGCCGAAACGCGTCGGGAGATTCACAGAAATACGCTCGGACGGTGTTTCTTGTGTGGAACGTAGCTTGTTCGAACGGGGCCAGCCGGCAGTGCGATGTCGTCTCACGTACGCTGAAACTCTACGCAGGTACCATCGGCGTACAACAAGCATAACCAAGCGGTCACAGGTCAACATTATTTGAGAGCGGCTATTTCGCTGCCGTCTGAAAACGCTGGCTGTTTCTCCACGTAATACCTAATCACAAGTAACTTTCTCTCGTTTTCAGATAGTAATTCTAACAATATGAACTGCGGTTTATCTACGTTGTACGCCCGAGAAAATCGGAGCTTCGTCGATAGGGTGTCCCTATTTGCACGCCCCGTGTGAACAATTTTTATTTTAAGTTCGCAAGCCACGTGGGAACAATTTTTAGTTTTAGTTCGCGCGCCGTGTGGGAACAATTTTTATTTTTACTTCGCACGCCTCGTGGGAACAGAAAATAAATATTGTTCGCACGCCTTTGAGCCTTCTCCCGCTTCGCCTGCCTGCTTCGCGGCTTGCGCTGCCCTTTCAAATCACTCTGGTCTCTGTTGGCATACGTCAGCTTAGCATTGTCAAGATGACCGCATAGCTGTTGGCTAATCTGTGTTAGTAAGTAGCTCAATAGTTTGTTAGTTGCAGCAATAAATTTGATAAACACGTTGGTAAAGATGTTATATCCGCTTTGCCACACGTCGAGTTGTTCTTGGTTGAATGCTTCAATTGTGGTTCGGTGAATTCAGTGTTGAAGCTGACTTATGTCCGCCGTTTACTTTTTTCTATTTAGTAATTCCGGTAGGCATTCTGATGTTGCTCCACCGGAAAAATATCTACCGCTGTAGTTTTTCTGGACTCTATCATATCCGACCGATGAGCAGTTCTCGGAGAACCATCGCGTTCAGCGGTTAAGTGCTGCTCATTCAAATATGCATATTTCTCGAAATAGAGCGCATGATACATTATGTGAGTACAGCAAGCACGTGCAAGATACTGTGATGAGGAAAAGCAGTGGTACATATTGATTTTGCATTCTGTGAGTGTTTTGTTTACCATATTTCTTTTAGAGACACGAAATGCGGGGCGGAAAGTTTTGCAGAACATGAACTTCTCAACGTTTTAAAGCCGCACTTCTTTAGGATTAAAGAAACTTTGGAATGTGAAAGATGTATCAAACTTTTGTGGCTTTGGTGTCAGCTTGCTGAATCCAAATATGTATTTTGTTGATAGGAAATAATTTTAGTAATAGAGGTTAGAATTTGGCAGGTTTTCGCCAAGGAAGCACCGCTGTCGTCTCATTGCGTTCAATATGGTAGAACCAACTGGAGCTAATGTATTTATGCACAGCACCATTAGAATTGTGGATATCTACAGAGGAACTTAATTGTAAACCAGCAAGGGGGCGCGGACCTGCACACATTTTAGTCTAACCAGTATTTTTTGTCTTTAGCAGCAGAGAGCGAACAGGTTCGCGACACGCATTTTCTTTTTCCGTCTTTGTTGAAATGTTTGAAATTGAGAGGGGTAGGCGAAGAGTTAAATTTGGTTTCTCTAGTGTTCTTACCTAATTTGCATGTACTGCAAGTGCCCGGCTCAGAATTTTGATGCAATACTGCACTACAGCGCATTTTTTTTGTGCTACATGCACATTTGTGATGAGATGGTGTGGCAGGAACTGCTGAAATAAATCCAGTGTAGTTACGTTAGGCCAAGTGTTGTACCTGATGCTGCCGGTCGCACAACCTTCCGTTGTATCTTGTAGGCGACACCATGGAAGGGCAGTGCATAGGGTACCAGCAGCCAGATCACATTGCGGTGTCCTACCCAATCTCTACACTTGTCATTAGCGGTTGACCCAACTATCACGCGTCTATCAAACCAGGGAAGATTTGGCCCTTGCTCAAGCTTCATATTCGTCATGGTTCTTCCTTGGCGGCGTTGACCAGCTCTACTTTACTGTCACTACCTCGTCAACTAGGGACAACTGCATAGCCCGAACTCTTCCAAGCCTTATCTTCTCCTTTACCACAATAAGTGCACCCAAATCTCAGAAAGCTTCACCTTTCTATCGTTACAAGGTTTTAGGTATATAGCCCCATTACTTTTCTGTTTCCCATTCTCAAGTTTGCACCTTGCACCTCGACATTGTTTCTAAAAAAACATTCAATTCTCAAAATTTTCTGTAATGGTAATTTTTTTGCATTATAATTTGAAAAGATAGGTTTCAGCTTGGAATTAACTTTAAAAATGTGAAGAAAAAACTGCTATGAAGGACAGCTCTGCCTCAATGCCTGCCGGACACCAAACAAAAAGAGAGCAGTAGGTTTTCATTACTTATGCATAGTTACTCACAAGCATTACCCAGTGCACCATTATGATCATTGTTGCTCTTGTCATAGTCTGAAGCATTCTGCAGTCACAGAAGAAGTTTGACTCACTCACGGAGACAAATTCGACGTGTTAGGCAAACGTTGCTGCCTGAAGTATTGCAAAAAAGCTGCTTTTTTCTAGAGACAATGCCACCACCATCGTTCCTCATGTTTGACACTATTTTTGTTACATTTTCCAAACAGGTGTTTTTCCAAAGTTCTGAAGGGCCCTTGGTACTAGAACTGATTATTGACCGTTAAATCACCTATGGTGCCGAGAAGCACAGCACTGGCCTCAACGAGTGAGGCTCGCGATTAACTTTCATGACTTCTTTCGAAGTTATTCCTTATAACTGCTTCTAGTGACAGCTGCAAGATAGCTACAACAAGGGTTAGGTCACATGTGCTGCCTCACTGTGGGCAAATTGCATGAGGCCCAGCTCATATTGGTTACAGAGCAGCGCCTCAGAGAATTCATCCACGGTGTGTCGTCAGTTTCTGCAGCTGAGACTTCGCGTTTATGACAACTTTATTAACCACTGCACATTACACCCATCATAAAGCCAGCCCTGCGTTTCACAGAGCACCATGTCGCCTACATGGTCCAGTTGTCCAAGTGCCTTGCCATGATGGAGCTGGTGAAGGGGGTAGAGCTGTTCTAGGTTCTGGTCTATTGTGCCACGTCACCAATGTCAAGCTGGACCAGAGGCTACTGCAGCTGAAGGCGGCAGTGTAGAAAGTAGAGAAAAGTGCTCCAAGTCTCATTGCTGAATGGATGGCCTACCAGCACACCACGCTGCCTGCAGATGCCATGCCAACTGGCTGACAGACAGGGATGAGCTGAATCGCGCATTGGCCCGGAGGTTTACCCACTCGTCGCAAGCTCTAGGGTACCTTCAAAGCCGCCCAGAGGCCTCAAATCAACTGGAACTCACTGATGTGGTTGGCCCCAGTCATTTTGGAGGGTTTGGGAGCGACCAGCAATAAGTCTGTTTTGGAGAGAAAAAATAGGGGAGCTGTAGCAGCCAAAAAAAAATTTCGAAGCAATAAAAACAACCCACAGGAACATTTATTATACAGTCCGACGCACTTATAACATCATTGGACATAACAATGAAGTCACGGCACCATCAACTTCGCTATATGTTGTATGCAAAAATAAAGTGCTTATTAATTACACTTATTCTAATTATTGTTCAACAATTGAGCCTGACGGTACGAGCCTATATACAATAAAGTATTTGGAGATTTGTGAAAGATCATGGGTGCATCGTGTGTGTGACCAGGCTGTCATCCATTTTGCCCACCATTTCTCTGTTGCGATGCTGGATTTAAGCCTACAGGTCACGCAGTGCTTTTACATTTATAGGGCACAGCAATGGAAAACGAGACATCAGGGCCTGAATTCTCTAAAACATGGCTGTAATTGTTAAGTAATGTGGCATTAATGGGCACGTTTTCCTTGGTTAGGGAATCCTATGGAGGAGCAGGAGAATCAGGGTGCATTTTTCTGCCTGTCGTCTTAAGGTCGAGTAGACGTGCACAGTAGCAAGACGTACTGTGCAATTTGAACTATCTTCCACTCCACTGCGGGACTTCCAAACAAGGCACATGCATTTGTGCACCAATACCGCATCCCTTCAAAATGGCGACCATTATTTTAGAGAATCTGGTGTCAGTTCAGCCAGAGTCAGAGGCAGATGGCTGCTTAACATAAATGCACCAATTGAAAAAATCTCCCCTATTACCTGCTCAAAGACCAGAGGGCCCTGAAATCAGGCGCGTGCAGTCAATCGGACTAAGATGGTCACTCGTTGCCCATAGCTTCTTCTCCCATACCACATTCCTCTATTGCTTCAATAAAAGTTTACAACACCCTGTCTGTCCGTCTAATCTTTGCCCCTAGAAATATACAGCTGCCCTTTATCTCTAGAGTCCCAACTAAATTAATGGTCACCATGCTGCAATGGGAAACTGAAGCCTGTTCTGAGCAGCTGTGCGGTGCCTCCAGTTGTTTTTCAGCATGCAAGGTTGAGAGGAAGGAATTACCCAGGGACAAAATGCCCCCTCTGCTGAAACATCTCACCTCAAAAATATTTTTAAAACACTCAGTAGCTTCTTGTGAATGAATGAATTGAGGGCGCCGAATTAGCTCTGCTTTTCACAAAACGAGCCGCTACGATGGCACTCGTGCCTTCGCTGAAGCAAACGTCGGCAGGGACAGCCTGCATATGAAGAAAATTCAACCATGGCGAAGAACAGCAGCCTAATAACTTTATATATATGTCTTACACAAGAAAACTAAAAGCTGTAAAGGGAAAAAAATATGAGCGCCCATACGAAAAATGTTCAGCTAAACCACTTAAATTGTCCAAGCAACAGGGTCAGAAGCACCGATCTTTCACCTAAAATGTGCATGCATGCAGGGCAACAATAACAGTATTTACTGTACGAAAATGAGCAGGTGAAGTATTGAAAAAGCTCTGGAGATTGTTCTTTGTGTCAGTAGGTGGGAGGGGCAGGAAATTAAACAATTTCTAAAGGTACAGCAGACATGCCCGCAAAATGTCTTAAGGATACGTCGGACATACCCGGCTTTCTCGCTGAAAATTCCGACCTCTCAGGAACATAGCAAAACCACTTCAAGAAAGTGAGATTTGGCAAAAAGCGAGAAGTCAACGTGAAGATGAAAGCAGTAAAATAATTTTCCAGGATTCTGAATATTTTTGCGTAATTCGCTGTCAAATCTTACTCCCCAGCATTTCTAGGGGATAGTTTCGATGGCTCAGGAACCTACTCGCGCAACGTGCGAGACTTGAGCCTGTGCACAAAGCAAGTTTTCACCCCAATTGCGCAATATTAGCTGCATAGAAGAATTTTACATTTCTCTAAATAGCTACAGAGTAATCACTGATGATTACTCTGTAGCTTTTACTACTCACCGCCATGAGCGGGAAAGCTGCGCGCAAAAGTTTTTAAAGGTAGTTTGGAGCAATAGGTTGAACTCGGATGGATTCGACTGTTCACAAGTTTTTCTTTAGTGTGTGCATACCCGTGTATAGCGTTTTGCAATAGCTATAATTAATGCCCGTTTTACAATTCACATAGTGAGAGGACTCGGTCTTGATTTTTACACAACTGGCCAAACCGCAATTTCTCACTGAACCTAAGGCTGACGCAGCCATCGCAAGAGTTACGTCCAATCATCTGTTTTTATTAATAACAGTGGCTCAGTCTAGTGAGTGAATGGAAGCGGTTTCGCCAGTTGGGTAAAACCATGGCAGACAGCTTTTGCTTTGTATTGTGAAATGGGCTTAGGGTAGCAGCTTGGAGTTCCACCCGGATTAAGCCAAAGTTAGTCCAATCATCAGTAATAACAATGATAAATAATTAACAGGGACTCTGGCTAGTCAGTGAGGAGACGCATTTTGGCAGTTTGAGTGAACATCAAGAAAAACTGCTGTTGCTGCATGTTGTGAAGCGGGCATGGGGTAGGGGCTTGGAGTTCCGTTTAGACTGAGCTAGAATTAGTCCAATAAATTTTACAGTTGAACCTGATTATAATAAATACTGATATAGCAAATCATCGGCTATAACGAACAAAATATAAACTTTGCTTGGTCACGCACCATTTCAGAACCGGAAAGTGGAACTGCAAGAGCTGTACGCGATATCGGATGTGATAAAGAAAAAACTCTCGATGCCCAAAACTGCAGAAATAGAAAAGGCCCTTTTCTGCGTGGTCACTGCGGAAACGTTTATTCTGTTCAGTGCTATGAAAAGCCACCGTACCAAGATCACATCCTTCTTCAAACAAATAATAATGCAGGCCTGTTCTGTCAAATGAACTTTGCTCTGCTGTAATTTCACGTTGTCATGTTTGGGTCCATTTAGTTTGAAATGCCGCAAGGAGACAGCTAAAGATTAACTCGTTTACAGTAAGTTCAAAACCTAGAATAATGCGTTTTTGTGGCAAGGATTTTTCCACTAGCCAGATTACCGATTTGTAAGAGCCAAGTTTTACCTCTACAATTACAACGCCTATCGGGTAAAACAAACTAATTTACTGCCACGAAACTACTTTGTTATAACGAGGTTCGACTGTAATTATTAGTATTGAATAATAATTAGCAGTGAATATGGCTTGTTAGTGCGCCGAAAGCGCTTGGCCGGTTGAGTAAAAGCAAGAAAGACTGATCCCACCATGAGTTGCGTTTCCCCTAGACAGAACTTTACTGACAGCTGGCGTTCTCAGAGCTGTATGGAAAGCATCAAACTGTACAAGATGATCACGTGGCATTAGAACAATTATGACCTGGCCGGTGTATCAAGTGGCTTAAAGCTCCTGGATCAGCTCACTAAGGTGTCAAACAATTAGTGGTTGATAATTGAAGAGGTCGAGAGCAGTCCAGTGCGCCAACACAAATTCCAAAAGTTTTACCGATACTTCCGCCGTATTGCTAAGAAATTCTGCGGGTACGTCCGAGTATTTTTAGATGCAGCAAAAATTAAAAGGAGTGATAATAGAGGACGCTAATCAGTATAAGCAGCATTCAGTGCTGTGCTCATGCGCATATTTGCGGATCAGCCCACAGGTACAGTTTTGACAGGAGAGGGGAAGGGCGCTTGTCTAGGGTCCCATCCCGCAGAGCTATCAAAAAGTCTGTTTTTTACGCAATGATCTACAGTTACATTACTGCCTCTAATAAGAAATATACAGGGTGTTTCAGTATACAGTTTATATGTTTCAACACCCTGCAACATGCATGAAACGGTTGCACCACACATGAAAAAAAAGTTTTCAGCAAAACCACCCCCATTATCTTTCAAATTTCGCAATAATGTCACATTTCAGTAATATATGCTGTGGGGCTATATGGTGCATATCGCCTGATAAAAAACCCGACACCAAAAAAATAACATTTCAGATCACAACAACCACGAAGCGATTAGTTAAGAAACAGGCCAGGCAACAGGACCACTTGGTTACTTCTTGGCGCCGAAAAGGCACTTTTGAAAGTGGAACGAGGATGATGAAGGCTAGACATCACTATGCTGGAAACGTTCGAAAGTGGCCATTTTAAGTTTTTTTTACTTCCTTTTTTTTACTGTCTCACTTGCCTCCAATGCCAATGACGCATTTTTAGGAGGCGTTGACATAACTAGCGTAGGCCGCCGATTTGCCCACCACGTCAAGCTGGCACACGCGCGGACAAAATGACACTCCCTGGGCACGTAACACGAACGCACACTTGTGACGACGCAAACCTTCGCGGGACAACAAAACACCGGTACCGTTCGCCGTCGTCAGAAATTCACCCGCCAAACTGAGGGACCTTCCCGCCAGTTACCCGCTTATGACAGGCTGTAGACGTTCGCGTCACGCCCCGGGAGTTGAAAAGAAGGTCCCCTTCTCCCCGTGTAGTCTCAGTGGCGCTGGCTACCACCCTCAAGCGTCAGATACAGTTGTAGTAAATATAAATACCCCAGAAAGTGAAGGAGAACACAGTCGCCCAGATAGCCGAATTGGTAAGGCATTCGAGATCTAATCGAAAGGCGTGGGTTCGGTCCCCGCTCTGGGCGCGTGTTTTACTTTCTTTCTTTCTCACGTAATTATTAATTAAAAATAATGTAACGTAACTAACGGTAAAAAAAATATTCTAACCATTCCCCTATGCCTTCTTTGGCATTGTAGACTGCAGGCATTTCTTTCGGTATTTCCTAACGAGCCCCTCATTTCGAAACCTTATATATATAAATATGTAAAGTCGTGAAGTAGAGTCCTTAGGTGCTGCAGGAATACGTACAAAGTAGAAGTACGCTCTTCGGAGACTTTATTTCCAACGTTTGGACCTGAGACAGGTCTTCCTCAGGAAGACCCACGGCTTTTGATTTGATCTCGAATTCCTTACCAATTCGGCTATCTGGGCGACTGTGTTCTCGTTCACTTCCGAATTGGTAAGGCACTCGAGATCAAATCGAAAGGCGTGGGTTCGGTCCCCACTCTGGGTGCGTGCTTCTCTTTCTTTCTTTCTTTCTTGCTTCAATTGTTTAAAAAAATACAATTTCACTAACTGCAAAAAAAAAATAGTCCAACCATTCCCCTATGCCTTCTTTGGCGTTGTAGACTGCCCGCATTTCTTTTGGTATTTCCTAACAAGCCCATCATTTCCAAACTATATATATATATATATATATATATATATACGTCAGAACATGATGCAATGGGCCCGGTGAAAATACCGTAGAGCGAACAGACGAACGGGTAGCAAACAAACTTTACTGACGTTTCGGCCTGCGACAGGCCTTCGTCAGAATAAAACTTAGGCGCACGAGCATAAGCTTATAAGGCTTCGAGGGCCAATCACAGCAAAGAGGGTTACACGTTCTGCGTGGTACGTCAGAACAACTAATAAATCTCCAAAAATGATGTGCGATGCATTATCAAAACATAACTGGTTTTTACAGTGACATATCACTTATGGCTGTAGCGAACAAAACCAAAACGTAAAAATGGAAGAGAGGGTGCAGTACAAGAAAACGAGCATTCAATTACAGTGCAAAGTAGAGTTAGAGCATCTGCAAAATTCGACCAATGCGTCACTGTTAAACAGTATAAGATGGGCCCCATCCTATGTTGTTATATGCGTCAGTAAAGTTTGTTACCCGTTCGTCTGTTCGCTATACGGTATATATGTATATATATATATTGTCACGAAGCCAAGGACGACGCAGTTGTCTTGAAGGAGAAACAAGTTTATTGGAGCGAACTTGTGCTCCCCTAACAACTCAAAAGAATAGAGAGGCGGCGAAGCAGCGGTCAACAAATTGACTTGCGTCGACGAGCGTCGCAGAATCGAATGCCCCGGCGTCCGCACTGCAGGCTTTTTATCTTTCGGCGCGCGTGGTTCTCGAAACGTCGATTCGCATCGAGAACATAGTAGATCCAAGAAGATTATTCTGGGCTGTTCACGTTAGATCGGAATGCTCTCCCTATCACAACAGATAACACATGCGGCACAGAAAGAAAGAATGGAACACGCGCTTCCCTTGGCGCAGAGATAACACAGACCGGCGCAGCCGCGCGGTAAAAGCAAAACACAAATAAACAAACCCAATGTATGGTTCGAGGCAATATATATATATATATATATATATATATATATATATATATATATATATATATCACAACAGTACACCCACAATATATATATATATATATATATATATATATATATATATATATATATTGTGGGCATTGGGGGTGTACTGTTGTGATATTTATGCGTGGAAGCGACATGACCATTGTTATATCCAGTGTGGAACAGGGCGGGTCAATCCCTCTGTTCCTTCTACCCATCCAAACCCATCGCCACTGTCATCTGTGTATAACCATCATCATCCCCGGAGAGTTCCGTCTTTCGGTGGCCTGTGCTCGGGAGCCTAATTAAAAGTGGTCCTTCAGCATCCCGGAGCTCTGTCTCTCAGTATATATACATATATATATATGTATAAAGTAAGAAACCTCGGTAACAGCAACAGCGGAGGGTTTATTTCGACGTTTCGACTTCGAGACAAATCTTCTACAGGAATGATGGCCATCATTCCTGTAGAAGACTTGTCTCGAAGTCGAAACGTCGAAATAAACCCTCCGCTGTTGCTGTTACCGAGGTTTCTTACTTTGTGTTCACCACGCCTTCGGCCCCATCGCCAGCATGCCAGTTATATATATATATATATATATATATATATATATATATATATATATATATATATATATATATATATATATATATATATATATATATATATATATATATATATATATATATATATATATATATATAAGGTTAGTAGAGAAAGAGAGACACAAGAGAAAGACGTAGAAAAAATAAAAAAAAAGTTTACTGACGTTTCAAGAACGGGACTTACTTTCTTCAGAGTACAGAAAAAGTTGCTTTCAGGGTTATATATATACAGAAAATGTAGCAAGGGCGAGGGCAAGGGAAGGGACAGTTGCTACAATCGGATCATGGTTGGTGGCAAGCAAAAAAATGAGGGAAGTGAAAGACGAAGGGAAAAAGAAAAAAGAAAAATATATATATAAAAGTTTAAAAAGGATAACAAGAACCCTTAGTCATGCGGTACGAACATGAGAAAAAATAGCCAAACAATAAAAGAAACAAACAAACAAAAACAAAATACAAGGTAATTCCCCCTTCTTCCATGGCAACAGGGGTGAAAAAGTTGTCAAAACAGGATATGGGCATGCACGTGCTTGACATTTGCAAAAAAATCAGTCACGCGGAACGAAGAAGGTCCAAAGAAGACATGCCCATGCACACAAAGAGCTTACATCTGCCTATACACACCCGTTCTAAGCATCAGGGTTTGGCTCCTGTTGCTGGGAGGCAAGGGTCGCGCCCAAAAGCAGAAGTACAGGCAGTTTCGACAGCAAATGAGTGTACATTATAATACAAAGAGCAGAAAAGAAAAAAAAGGCGAGGTTAAACAAGTCATGAAAACATAGAAAACTGAAGGCAGGTGCGCGCGTATGATGTTGCATCGGGCGGTATGCATCTGGCGCCGCATGGTACCAGTTCAGGGAACGCCGAGTCGGTCAGCAACGAATATAAAAAACAGCAATACAAAAAAGAAACGGGAGAGGAAAGCAATCACGCTCGCATGCACAAACTGATTACAAGGTGAGGCTGTCAAACTTACCAATGGTACCGCAGCCTTCTACCCAGAACATAATGTCCAGACTTACTTATCATTTGGTTTAGTGAAACCATTGTGCTAAAAAACGCAGTGCTAGCAAGAAATATAACTCGTCAACTTATGGGGGATTATTATCCAGCTAAAGAAATGAACAGGCATAGCACTAGCCTGGGAAATGCAGCCGAAATTTTATTTGGAGGAAGGACACGTCAATTTCCCACAACTTTCATTGATGCCAAACGACGCTGACAAACTTATAGATGAGGTAGGACTTACGAACCTCGCGATCGTGATGCGTTTTAAAACTAGATTCAAGCATTGTGGCCTTCAGTTGTTCAAAAGAATGACCAGGAGTGTTAACATGCTTTGATAGAGGCAAAGAAGGGCAGGTTTTTGCGTGAGAGTGGTGATTGTTATACCTCAAACGAAAGGGTGTTTCAGTCTGGCCGATGTATTGTTTGCCGCACAGGGTGCATTCCAACGGGTATACGACATTGGCGGAATCGCAGGTAAAGTTCTCTTTTACATTAACATAATAGTTTGAAGCTGTGCTGGTGGCGCGCTGTGTGGTGGTCACTTGTGGGCATACCTTACACCGTGGTTTGTTACAGGGCATGGAACCAGTAGTCTGTGATCGGCTGATGCTGGATCTGATGAGAACGTCGCCTACATTTTTGCTGCGTTTATAAACAACACGTGGCGTCTCGGGAAATATTATTTTTAGGCGTTCACTTTCAGCAAGGATATTGTGATGGTTCCTTAGTATGGATGCATCTTTCGGAGAAGAGGCCGAATAGGTCAAAACGAGGTTTGTTTGTGGATTGGGTTCTGGAGCTTTTTTACACAGAATGTCGGTTGACGTGTCAGAGAAACACACGTCAGCATATATATAGATACGTCAGGAGTCGATGCAATGGTCCCGGTAAAAATACCGTAGAGGGAATAGACGAGCGGGTAACAAACCAGCTTTATAGACGTTTCGGCTTGGAACAAGTCTTCGTAGGCTTGCCCCAAGCCCAAACATCAATAAAGCTAGTTCGCTCTACTGTATATATATGTATATATATATATATATAAATCTAGAGAAAGATAAACTCACAAAGCGCGCAGAAATAGCATAAGTAAACAGTCGGATACACAGAAAGAACAATAACAAACAATGTTTACTTACGTAGCGGCAACAGGACTTGCCTTCATCAGAGTAAAGTTACATGATTTTGCTGTCGCAAACATTTTGAACACGTTTCTTATATAGGTTTGCATAAAACTGTGAGAAGGAGCGGAAAATGTTTCGGAAATGGAGAGTGTACATACAGTCAGGCTACGCCTGTGTTACAACATCAACCAACAAACAAACAAACAAAAAAAGGGGGGGGGAGCGAGAGAGAGAAAAAGGGGTCGTGTTAACAATGCAGCGTTCAAGGTTGCACCATGACGGGTCAACGTATGCCGCGCGGGCTGCAAGTTCAGACAATGGGGGAAACTGGACAACGGCGGTTTGAAAAGAAAGGGAAAAGTATACAGTAAGGTATTCAGTGGCTGGGGAGACTGGTTCGGGGGAAGCGAAGATGGGTGTGCCCCCCGCGGATGAAGAGAATAGATAGGGGGCACAAAAGAGCATTTCACAGAAGCTAGCAATTGAACAGGAAATAGGTAGGGTCACAAAAGGTTGAACATGAGTAGATCACAAAGAGTTAAACATTCTTAAGTGGTGGTGGGAACGAGACCTCCTTCTCCAGGACAAATGGCATTGTTGAGCCGCATTAGGCTAATAAAGCTGCTGTATTAGGAGTGTTTCTGCGAATTCTGATGGCAAACTCGAGGGTAGGAATAATGAACATAGTTATAAAAATTATGAAGCCGCTAATTTTAATCGAGGGATAAGCACGCTAGTTTTCCGTAACTTTAATTAATTCCAAGTGTGGCTGACCCAAACTTATAAATGAGATAAGATTCCCGAAGCTCGCGATCGTGGTGCGTTTTGAAAGCGGATTCTAAAATCGTTGCTTTAAGATTTTCAAATGCATGCCCGGGACTGTTCACATGTCTTGACAGGGGCAAATAAGGGCAGCTTTTTGCATGATAGCGGTGATTATTGAACCGCATTCGGAAGGGCGTTTCAGTTTGGCCGATATATTGTTGCGTACAAACAGTGCACTCTAGAAGATATACGACATTAGCGGAGTCGCAGTTAAAGTTACCTTTTATATTTACGTAGTAGTCTGAAGCCGTGCTGGTGGCGCGCTGTGTAGTGGTCATGTGTGGGCATACTTTACATCGGGGTTTATTGCAGGGCGTGCAGCCAGTAGTTGCCGGTCGGTTGATACGAGAGTTAGTAAGAAAGTCACCTAAATTCTTATTACGCCGGTAGACAACGCGTGGTGGTTCGGGGGAATATGCTTTTTAAGCGGTCACTTTGCATTAGGATATTGTGATGTTTTTTTAGCACGGTTGACACTCTTGGAGCGAAGGATGAGTGGGTTAAAAATAAGTTAGTTGGCGGGTTCCCGTTCGGGGCTTTTTTCTCACAGATTTCGTTACGGTCTAATTGGTTGGCTCCCACAATAGCGTCGTCGATAACTTTTTCCGGGTATTTTTTATTCAGGAGGGCGGTCTTGAGTTCTCGACAGTTTGAGTCAAAGTCGGCTTGGTTTGAGCAAATTCTCCTAAATCGGTGGGCTTGGCTGTAAGGTATTGCTGTCTTGCAGTGTCTGACATGGCTACTTCGGAAGTGCAAATACTGCCGCGTGTCTGTCGGTTTTCTATACAGTTTAGTTTAAAGCCGACCTTGGAAGGTAGTAACGGTGACGTCCAGAAAGTTTACACCGTGTTCCGAATAGGAAAGAGCAAGGGAAATACTAGGATGGGCTAGGTTAAATGCCTCAATGAAGGTGAGGTGCTCCGCCTCACCGTGTTGCCAGATCATGAATATGTCATCAATATACCTTTTATAGTACATTGGCTTTAAATTTTGGGTGTCAAGAAAGTTTGATTCGAGGTGAGCCATAAAGATATTAGCGTAGTTAGGTCCGATTCGAGTTCCCATTGACGTTTCGCTGACTTGCACGTAATGAACTCCGTCGAACTCAAAATTGTTAAGTTCAAGAATAAGCCTACGGAAAGTTTTGAAAGTAGAAGAATCGATAGGTTTGTCGCACGATGACTGCTCATACTCAAGCGATACAGCGGTAATGCCATCTTCATGGGGGATGTAAGTATACAGGGACGCAACTTCAAGGCCGTTATCAGGAATTTCAACTTTTGAGATAGTAGTAGTAGTAGTAGTAGTAGTAGTAAGTATTGTTGAATAAGGCGGACTTAGCCTTGCATAGCTGCCGGCAATTGCTCCGCCTAAACGTCCCCAATACCATATCAAATCTCTCAAAGTCATAACACATCACTTAGTCCTAAAATACCAGACCCGCTATGTCACCACACCTCACTTAGTCCTGTGGACTGCAAGAATCCGAGTAGGAGATGAAACACATCTCTTCGCACAATCCAGTGGTCCCTAGGAAAAATAATGTCCTCCGATGTAGCATGGGGCACTCCTAACTTCTGGAGATCACGAAAAAAGTTCGTCCGCTCAGGGTTGGTTTTGGAGCAGTTCATAATGAAGTGATCAATGTCACCAGTCACACTGCACGAGGGGCACAAAGGGGATGAAACAATGTTGATTTTATGTAGCCAAGCTGGTGTACGGGCTGAGTCTGTTCTTACGCGGTGGAGCAGACAGGCTTCGGCTCTTTTCAGGCCCTTCGTCACGACTGGTTGATGTACTGGTCGCCACAGCTGCCTAAAGTGCTCGCGAACGGTCTGTTTCTGTATGCGTTGGAAATCGCACCGCGTTTGCACCGTCCTTGTAGAAGATATATAAGGCGTCTTTGGCTAAGCTGTCAGCATGTTCGTTTCCCGCTACACCGACGTGCGACGGGATCCACTGGAATTGCACGGTGAAGCCTTCATGCTTAAGCCGCTTTAGTAGGAGTAGGGATCGCTGACAGGTCTTTTCAACAGGTATACCCCGCTGCAATAGGTGAAGAGCTGACTTTGAATCGCTGAATATTGTGACTTTTTGCCTTTCAAACGATGACAGTTGGCGCAACGCAGCTTCTATGGCAACACACTCACTCGCTGTAGATGAAACCAAAGGCGTCACCCTGGCAGCCCACGAAATATTCAAACTGGGTATGAAAAAAGCCGCCGCGCACACCCCACTATTTGCGTCAACCGATCCATCAGTGTATATGTGCAGAGAGTCCCCGTATTCCCGTTCCAAATGCTCCAGCACCAGCGATCGGGCTTCAGCAATAGGTGTACAACGCTTCGAGCGCATATGAGGGATGGTCAATGCACAATCCACAGTCTCGTGGGACCAAGGCGGGTCCAAAGTAGCCCTGTCTGAGAGAAAATCATTGGTATCTTTAATGAAGGAGAGAAAGCTGGCCGAAATGTCGCAAATGAGATTATCCACATCGAGCGAGAGGTTTGCGGTAACAGTGCCAATGACAGAAACAATGGGGCCCCCTGGTTTCCTCACCTTGTGAATTTTAGGCAGAAGATAGAATTTACCGGCTACTGGGCTTAATTAAAGGGATCAAGGAACGAGCCGTGTTTTCATTTATTGTTTCAGTTTTACAAGGTCAGCTAGTTTATCTTTGATGATTTGCTTATAGTCTTGAGTAGGATCATTGGGTAGTGCTTTGTAGAACGTCGATACCGATAGCTGCTTATTGGCCTCGTTAACATAGTTTTGTCAATGATTACGATGGCGCCTCCCTTATCGGCAGGTTTAATAATTATGTCTGGGCAGCTTGCGAGTTCCTCTAGGGCTTTCTTTTCGTTGGTTGTCATGTTTTGGTTGAAAGAAATTTGTGTTTGGTATGCTTTTCGCACATCGCGTTGGATAGCTTTGATGTACATGTCGAGGCAACTACCACGCTGTGTGGGAGGGGTCCAGGGCTTATAGCTAGGTAGGGTGCTGCGGGCTTCTTCCGTCGCAGGGTGATCGTAGAGGTATTCTCGTAGCCTCATGTTTCTAGCGAAGTTATCTAAGTCCTTAAAAAGTTGAAATTCATCAAAACCACCAGTAGCCGAGAAAAAGTTTAGGCCCTTTGACAATACGTTCATCTGAACTGGGGAGAGGGTTATACTTGAAAGGTTCATTAGATTCCCGGTAAAATGTTCTTTTGTGACGGCAGACGAGGGGAAATTATTAGTCCGGGTGTTTAACAGAACTTGTTGGGGTGCAGTAGTAGGAACATAATCGGTTTTATTGTCAGAGTGGGGGAAGTTACTAGTGCTGCAGCTTGTTAGACTGTGTGGCCAGAGTTAGAAATCTCATCACGTTAAAATTTGCGGGCTTTTGTTCAAGATATGGCGGAGGCCGTTTTGGATTCGTAGTTGCTTAAAAGTTTCAACTCTCTTTTGCTTAGTTCCTGACTGACTTGTTCCTCTTTCTTTCGGACGGAACGGGCCGTAGTTTCATAGTGATTGATGATTATTTCAGTTATTTGTAAAGATGCTTTATCGAGTACCTGTTTCCACTTTTTCATGTTGGACGGGTATAGTTCAGTAGTAGCAGGTTTTATTCTGAACCTGAGACCCCTGGGAGCCAGGGCGGCGGTCAAATACTGTGCAAGAGCTGGAACGTGCAATTCGGAACGTATGCGCTTTTCAGTGATTTTTCCTGACTTTAAAAACTGTCTTGAAACGGGGAAGGAGGATACGTTACCTGTTTTTTGTGTTGTAGTCAGTCGTTGCTATGCTGGTTCTTTCGAATTTTGTATGGGAATGAGGCATTTTGGACCCCGGAATGTCCAGCGGACACGCTGCTCTCGGTTTCCGTGGCCACGGTGGTCGCTGAAGATGCGGAGACGGCGTGGCATGCTGTCAGTGCGACGCTGGTCGGTGAGCTGCGTAGTATCGCCGCGAGCGTTCCCTCAGGGCGTTGTGGCCGCTGCAGCTTCGGTGTGGGGGGTGGCGAGGGGGGCATGCCGCTGACGCGACGCTCGTCCGCGGACGGGCTGCTGGCGTTCACCCGGGGCGCCGTGGTTGCTGTTGATCTGGGGTGCGGTGGCAATCGGCCGCTGGCCCGATATTCCTCCGGGGACTTCGCACTGGATAGAATTGGAGGCAGTGGTGGAAAGTGTCTGTCATTTGAAAAGATAGCCGGGGCTGCAACTGTTTTGGCGGTGCATGCGAAGTCGCGCCACCCAGAGGAGTGCAGCGCTGTTACATGAAGTAGAGTGCACGAATGTGGCCGGCCAGCAAGGGCCAACACCCTCAAGTGCGAACACCCTCTAAGCTTGGGTGTAAGCCATCAGCCGCGAGGACTCGGCAGGCTGGAAGGTTCTCAAAGCCATGATCGATGAATAGGACAAAGCGTGAGTGGCGGCGAAATTCTCGGAGAAGTGCATTGAAACGGCGTGCTTTTTCGTTGCAGCAGCGAGCGAAGCGAGAGATGCGGTATTCCCGGCGGTTAGCGGAGCGGGGAAGAATGACACTGGCGTAAATAGTGGAAATGTTCGGTCGAGCTTTACGAATGAGGTCAGTCAGTGAGCGGTAGTCAGAGAAAGCATGTTCAGGGGAAGTAGAGCTGAGATAATTACTACCAACATGCAGAAAAACTGTAGTCGCCGAGGCAGAAAACACTTTTAAGGTTGGAGCTGTTCTTACTGACCGTAAATTCTCCGGTGCCGGAAAAATGCCGAGAAACTTCCGAGCACTCGTGAGCGTGTCCTCCAAGCGTCTTCGGCACTCGCATTGGCTTTAGCCAAAAAAACTGAAGGACCCCGAATAGGGAGAAAATAGCGAGTGCTCGTAAGCGCGTGCATCCGACCACCGAGTCCCCGACTCGGCAGTGGGTTTTGCAAAAAAACAAAAACTCCAGTGCTGTATCCTTGATTAGAAGCGAAAAAAAGAGGCGGATGAAGAAACCGAATAGACGAGACAGGCGCTAGCACTAGGCTCTAGCGCCAGTCTCGTCTACTCTGTTTCTTTCTCCGTGTTTTTTGTTGCCCTTCAAATCATGGCAACTAATAACCAGCTTGCCCAGCAAGAGGTTCTTCTCAGCTCCTGCGCTATCGTCAAGCGGTTCCGCGCATGTAACACAACTGCAGTGTCAATGCTAAAGACGAAAGGACACCCTGCTTTGGAGTGGTCAACGCGGCCGTAGCATTGTTTAAGCCATTATGGATAATTGGAGACATGGCTATACCCGTGTGCCAATCCTTCCCGAGGCGACTTACGGATCCCTCCACCGCTGCCTCGCTTCAATGACGAACAGCTGGTGCAAGTCTACAATGCTGAGGATAACTTTGCGTCCACCACTCGCCGTGAAGAAGACGACGCCTTCTTCGATGCATGTGACGACGATTACTGCACTGCAACTATGCAAATAAATAGTGATACTGAAACTCAACTATATGACCAGCAATTCTCACCTGCAACAGCTTGGCGGGAGTGCAAGCTTCGTGGAATTTTTCGCCAGTGTACACACCGCATGCTTGGATCGGGAAAAGTTTAGATAAGCAAAATTATTTAGGTCATTATGTTCATTGGTAAGCCACAGTTGGGGAATTTGTAAAAGAGAGATGTGATAAAACATACTAGACTTTTCCTTTAAATCAAGCTTATTCCTTCGTACAGACTTGCAAAAAATTGAAAATTCTGAAGTTTTACACAGCCAACAATGTCATACCAAGCACAACAAAAATGATGCTTGTATCGCCCTAGAAATGAAAGTCAACTGAACGAAAAATGAATAACAACCATTTTTCTTCTGAGCGGGAACATTCGTGTCTTCAGAAGCGTTGTTGTACATTAGTCGAAATTATTCGACTTTGTGCGTTATAACGCTGCATTCTAGTGCAGTACAAATCTGAAGCATGTCATTCATTCACTAGTTCGTTGGCCGGGGCCATCTCCTATTGTGCTTCGTGAATGTTCTTCTAATGGACATTTGCTTTTGTCTGTTAGCTTTTTTCTTTAATTAAGCCATGCGTGGTGAGTTTGCTTGGTGCCCTTTCAAACAATTATTCACTAAATTTTCGTCTGCCTTGCAGGTGTTGTGAGGAGTGCTACATAGGATGCAGAAAGATCAAGAAGCTCATCGGCAGCGTCGTTTGGCGCGGTGAACGTGTTTTCACCTTTAACGAAGGGGACTCCACTGACGTAAAGACTAGGCGTGTGTTTTTATAATATGGGTCATAAAACTTGTGCTGCTGTTTAGTGCATTATATTTGTTCCCTGTCCCCGGCCTGTTGCAATTCCACCATTTATTTAAAAAGTGCATTGTTATTGCCTTCAAGGTGAACAACCTTTTCTCATTCGCTAAAGACGTTAAGAAATAATGGAAGTGGTTGTTAGATTCTGGGTGCAGCAACACCATTGCTTTACTTTACACTTGTTTGCTTTGATAGTGCGAAACGCTACAATTTCTCATGCATTCTTTACACTTTCGAAGTATTGTCAAAGACCCTTTAACCAGCACTCGTGGATCGCCCAAGGGGTACATTGCTACGTAATTGTACCAGCCCTTATAAACTGCGCTTTGGAATGCACTGGGAGTGGTACAGCTTATTCAAGTTATTTGGAGGGCAAACTTTAGTGCTACCGGTCAGAGAATCCCAGAAACCGTCGGTCTAAAGCAAGATCTTGTTTGTTCTTCGTGCTTTTGACTGTTTATGTGATATTTTTTGTGAGATTTAACAAAAAGACATCACCGCTGTTTTCATCCTAACCTTCCGGGTGGTATCAATTCAACAGTGCAAAAAATAAGCTTAGTTGATACTGAATTTTTTTAGAGGTGCCCTAATTGATAGGACGACAACAGCGACATAAATGAAAGATTAAAATGACAACTTTCAAGGGTCTAATATGGTCTAAAAGATTATGAACACGTAAAATTCATGCGCTTGGGCTTTGGTTTTGCCGGAGGCAAGAAAAAATTGAAAAAGGTGGGAGTCTGCAGGAGCAACACGGGCGAACAGTGGCGCACAACAACTTGGTAAGACGATGTTGGGTTTGCAATAACTTTATGTGCGACTGCGCACCTGAATAAAATTCCTCAGTCATAAGAATCAGTAAAACGCGAAAGTGAAATGTGCAGCGAAATCTGCAGCTGAGTATGATTTGCGGGTCGGCGGCTGTCTTGCGGGTGTGCTTGGAGAGCGACGTAATGGTGGCGGTTCGGTCAGCAAAGGTGTACTGGCGTGATTTCCAGAACGAATATGACGTTAGTGAAATATAGGTGCATCCCGGCATAAAACACTTTCGTGTTACAATATAAAGCCCGAAAACGAACACCATAGGTATGTTTAACGTACTCTGCAGTACTAAAGGTTGCTTTTCCGCAAGAAGACCCTATGTACAGGGGTGCACCTTTTACAGGCCGGTTGCTTACTTGCACTGGCGTCATTTTTGTGACGGATATGACATCTGCGAAATCTTCGTGTATCCCGGAATAAAAGACTTTCGCGTTACATATTAGAACAGAAGCCCAGATAATCGGCGGAAAGGTGACGCGTGCGTTCTATTCTATGGTTTGGTTTTGAAACTAAACAAAACCAAAACGTTCAGCATCAGTTTCACCAATAAGAAAGCTGCTTTAAATTTCCAGTATAAAATTCAGGATACTGAAGTGGTCAAGGTTGACCAGGTAAAGTATTTAGGTGTCACCTTTTCTAGCAACTTATCCTGGGAAAGCCATATTGACAACATATGTAGTAAAGCACTAGGTAAGCTGAACTTCTTAAGACGGCGCCTACGCCAGGCACCCTTAAAGGTTAAACTTAATGCCTATAAATCTCTGATTAAGCCAACTCTAGAGTACGCCGACATTATATGGAGCCCTCACCAAAAATATTTAGTATACAAACTTGAACGCGTACAGAACTTGGCTTTGCGTTTTATCTTTTCCGACTACTCCCGCTTTACTAGCGTTTCCGACTTACGAAAACGGGCAGACCTCCGAACTCTCTCAGACTGCAGAATGATATCTAGATTAAAGTTCCTTTATCTTTTGTTTCACGATCATTATAAAATACCCCGAACTAACTACCTCCAAGCTCCCTTCAGGCATTCTTCGCGCACAAATCATGATAAGACTATCAGGCAACCTCATAGCAACATAAACACACAAAAGCACTCGTTATTTCCATCAGCCATCGGACTGTGGAACAGATTACCGGCGGACGCCGTCAACAGCACATCTGTAGGGTGTTTTCTAAGAGCCATAAATAATCTAGAATTTTAACGCTTGATAAAAGAAAAATTGCATATTTAGTGTTTATATAACTTCCTTTTGTGAACTAAACGTTTACACTGTATAGTATGCTTCTGTCCATAAGTATTCTATATTGTTCGTGTTTCTTGCCTTTTGAATACCTATGTTATCCTTACGATGAAAACTTGAATTCATTGTAACCACTCCTGCATGGGCCCTGAAGGGCCTGCAGTATGTTGAAATAAATAAAAAAAATGGTTACGTTAAATGCTTGAAGTAACTGCCGCGAGATCTTCCGTTTCGTGCATGACCGTACCTGTACGTTTAAGATCTATTGGGATTCATGTTCGGGTGTTTCAGCGATCTGCACCTGGGCATTAAAGCGCGCTGTAGGGAAGAAAGACGAAATAATTTGGGCCGACCGGGTTGCTGTAGCCTGCGCCAAAATTTCAAAATGGGGGCGTTCTTGTTGTTCGCCTCCGTGAGAATATCGGGCGTTCTAGGCAACTAATAATCGGCCTCCTTGAATTCGGCAGCACCACGACTTAGCCACCGAGCTACCTCAGCGGGGAAAGTGTGTTCTAGAAATCGCGCATGTTTAACGGCACCTGGATGTTTTGAAGTTAAGCGACAAGCTGCTGGACATGTGTACTTTCTGGCTTGCGTACGGTTGTTACGGCGTTCTTTACACCTTCTACTTTGTTTAATATACTGAGAGACGATGGAAAGCGTGACCGGTTTATTCGGACACTCGGACAAAAAACCCCCATCCAGTGCTGATAATGATTCTGTACAGGTGATGATGATGCCGGGCCATGAGAGTTAGCACTGATGATAATGTACCGATTACGAGGAAATGTCCGTAACGTGTTGAAGAGCACAGAGTCGTGGTCAGGGTGTCTCACATAATTACTCCTCCGCGGCCGGAAGCGGCCACCTGGCCGCGACTTATTGTTCTGTCCTGCGGTTGAACGGCTTGAGGCGAGATACGTGTACGATTTCAGTACCACGGCGGCGCCGATCTGACGACTGTTCTACCGGCGTCACACGGTTATTAACTCGCGAAGTCTGTTCTGTGATTTTGTATGGACCAAGGAAGCGATGAAGTAATTTCTCGCACAGACGGGGTACACGAACAGGTGTCCATAGCAATACTTCATCACCTGGCCGAAATTGAACCGAACGATGTGCGACGTCGTAGCGAGCTTTGCGTTCTTGTTGTTGACTGTCGGTTCGACTTCGCGGGAGTTCGCGGCAGTGGGCGAGCCGTGAAACGTACTGCTCCCGAGACGACATTTCAGAGGGGACAGGACCATAGAAGAAAGTCGACTCGAAGGCAATAGAGGGAAAGCGGCCAAAGACTAGGAAGAATGGTGAGTATCCAGTCGTTTTTTGCGTTTCAATATTGTACGCAAAAGTCACAAATGGCAGGATGGTATCCCAGTTGCGATGATCAGGGCTGATGTACATCCAGAGCATGTCCGCGAGGGTTTGATGGAATCTCTGTGTTAATCCATTCGTCTGGGGATCGTAGCTGGACGTTGTCTTGTGCGCGGTCTTGGAGGCACGCAGAAGCTCTTCCACTTCAGCGGACAGAAAAGCCTTGCCGCGATCGCTGAGGATGACGCGTGGCGCGCCATGGCGCAAAATAATGTTGTGCAGTATAAAGTCAGCGACTTCTGCAGCCGTTCCAGAGCGAATGGCCGCTGTTTCGGCGTATCGTGTCAGATGGTCGACAGCCGTAACTATCCAACGGTATCCAGATGGCGTTGGAGGTAGTGGTCCGAACAAATCGATGCCGACGGTCCCGAAAGGCTCTGACGAACAAGGGAGAGGTTGAAGTAGGCCGGCAGGAGGAGTAGTTGAGCGCTTTCGGTGCTGGCAGGAGGCGCACGAGCGAACGCATTTGGCAACAGAAGTAGACAGGCCAGGCCAAAAGTAGAGACTACGTATTCCCTCGTACGTTTTTGCAAAACCAAGGTGCCCAGCGGTAGCTGCATCGTGGTAGGCTTCGAGAATAGGGCGCCGGAGTGTACGAGGCACAACGGGGACCCATTTTTTGCCATTTGGATGGTAATTTTGCCGGTAAAGAACGCCGTGAAATGGTTTGAAATTACTGAGTTGGCGATGCGTACGCCTGTTTGGAGGTGTTAAACGACCGTCGAGATAGTCAATGATGGGGACGCAATATGCGTCTGCGCGTTGCAGCGACGGCAAATCGACGCGTCCCTCAATGTTTAAGGAGATAACGGGGGCCAAAGTGTGTTATCGGCGGGCTACTGCGCATCGGAAGATGAAGAGGCCAATGGGCAACGCGAGAGAGCGTCGGCGTCCATGTGCTTCTTCCCTGACTTATACGCCACGAAAAAATCGTACTGCTGAAGCATGAGAACCCAGCGGCCAAGGCGTCCAGAGAGGGTTTTCATGGTGGACAACCAGCATAGCGCATGATGGTCGGTCACCACTGTAAAATGACGGCCATGAAGGTAAGGGCGAAATTTCTGAACAGCCCAAACGATGGCACGGCACTCCTGTTCAGTTATGGTGTAATTCTTCTCTGCAGGTGTCAACGACCGGCTAGCGTAGGCGACGACCCTCTCCCGAAGTTTATCATCACTTTGGAGGAGAACACCGCCAATGCCATGGCCACTACCATCCGTGTGGAGTAAAGTGGGCTTTGTTTCGTCACAGTGGCAGAGCACCGAAAAAGACGTTAGAACGGCTTTGAGATCGTCAAAAGCACGTTGACAGTCATCGGACCAAACGTACTCGGCGCCAGACTGTAGGAGATGGTTCAGTGGGGACGCAATGGCGGCAAAATTCTGGACAAAGCGGCGGAAATATGAAGCCAACCCGAGAAAACTACGGAGGTCTTTTTGTTTGCGGGGACGAGGAAAGCTGACAGCGGCAGCGATTTTCTCAGGATAGGGTCTGATGCCATCTTTACTAACGACATGGCCAAGCACCTTGATGGTTTTGGTAGCAAAGCGGCATTTTTGTTAGTTGAGTTGAAGTCCGGCGTTAGAAATGCATGCGAGTACCTCGCCCAGATGCTTAAGATGTTCTCTTAACGTCGACGAGAAGACAACGACGTCGTCTAGGTAGCAGAAACAGGTCTTCCATTTCAGTCCTCTGAGCACCGAATCCATCATGCGTTCAAATGTCACCGGAGCGTTGCACAACCCGAATGGCATGACATTAAATTCGTATAGGCCATCGGGAGTTGCAAACGCGGTCTTTTCTTTGTCGGACTCATGCATCTGGATCTGCCAATAGCCAGAATGCTGCCAATAGCCAGAATGCAAGTCAAGGCTCGAAAAGTATTCGGCTCCTTGAAGGCAGTCCAGGGCGTCGTCCATGCGTGGCATGGGATATACATCCTTTCTGGTAATCTTGTTGAGGGCACGATAGTCAACACAAAAGCGTACGGTGCCATCTTTCTTCTCGACCAGCACGATCGGGGACGCCCAAGGACTAAATGAAGGCCGGATAACATTGCCTTACAGCATGTCAGCCACATTTTCCTCGATGACTTGCCTTTCTGATGAGGAGACGCGATACGGGCGACGGCGAACAATAGACGACCCTTCTGTTTCGATGCGATGCGTGGCGGTGGTTGTGTGGGGAAGAACGGTTGAGTAGGAGTCGAAAGATGCACGGTGCTTATTCAAAAGCTCCAGGACTGATAATTTCTGTGACTTTGTCAGGTCCGGGCTGACGGTGACTGCAAGAGAAGGATTCGAGGACGTAGTCGCTGAAGCCAGGCATGTAAGGGGACGAGAACGCGAAGGCAGAATGGTCACCTCGACATCGGAGACAGATGCAATTGTGGAACCTTGCGGAAGCAGAACGTCTTCTGCAGTGATGTTTAGCACAGGTATAAGAGCTTGCCCTCCGGAAAAACGAACGAGACACGCGGCAACAGCAAGTCCACGGGAAAGGAGGAGGCTGCAGGGAACGACCAGGACATCACCGTCAAGTATAGTGCTAGCAGAAACTGAAAGAATATGCTCACAACGGGAGGGTACGACGTGATCGGTCGTCAGCACCAAAGAAATCGGCTCTGTCGGGGAAACAGTTGAATGATTAGTATCTGTGATGGTAATAGCAGGAGTTCGACAACAAATAACAGGGGACGTCGATGAAAGAAAGTCCCAGCCAAGAATTAGGTCGTATGGACACGTGGAGAGTACGGCACACTGGATATGATGACAAATTCCTTCAACAGAGACACGCACTGTACAATATGCAGAAGGATCGATGCATGCCTCATTTGCACCACGTAATGGGGGACCTCTAAACGGTGTTCTCACCTTGCGGAATTTTTTAACAGATCAGCATGAATAATTGAGACGCTTGCACCAGTGACCACCAACGCTTCGATGCGGATACCTTCGACGAATACACACAAAATGTTCGAGGGATGCTCTGGAGGAGTTTCTATCTTTTCACTGTATGCAGTTTCCCCTCCCAAAACTGCATGGCTTAGTTTTCCGAGAGACGAGCGCTGTCGTGCACGACGGGGCGAAGCGGCGATACAGATCGGGGGAAAGGCGAGGGAGAGCGGCGTCGTTGATCACGTGAATTGCGCTGTATCCCAGGGGAATCGGCTGGGGGAGGAGTCTGTCGGGTCGGAGACTGGTAACCCCGCTGGCGGTATCCATAACGAGGGCTCGTTACGTCGCGCTCGTAGGTGTCGTAGCCAAGCCGTTCATCATGTGCACGCCTGCGACATAACCAAGCAATGTGGCCGCGAATTCCGGAGTAGAAACACACTGGCCGGTTAGGTGGGTGCTCGGGGCTCCGCGGTCCCCACGTGCGATAGTAAGGCTGCGGCCGAATGGCATGGTTGATTGTTGCCACATATCCGGGCAGAGGCTGCGAGGTAACCGGGGCCATTGGCAGGGCGGCCTTCCAGCAACTTCCGAATAGGACGGTACGGCATAAGGGGCGGCAAGATCAGGCACTGACCGACCGGGCACACAGGCAAGCTCCTCCTTGATTATCTGTCGAAGATTGGTGCTTGCTGAGTGGTGAGCAGGAGCAGAAGCACACACGGAGGTCCGGCCGTCTAGCTCCTCCCGAATCAGCTGCCTTATAAGCACGCGAAGGTCTTCGTCGCCTAAGCGCGTGGCCGATGTATCCTGCTGAATGCGGATCGACTGCAGATCGTCAAGACGTTGGCAAGTAGGGGTGACATCCGAGACGGTTCTTGGGTTCTGAAGGGCGAACGCTGTTAAAGCGAACTGGTTAATACCTTTCAGTATCTCGCGTACGCGGTCCGACTCTGACATATCCCTATTGACCTTCCGGCACAGTGCGAGAACATCTTCGATATAAGAGGTGTAGCTTTCGCACGGGTGTTGCACACGCGCTTCCAGTTTCTTTTTCGCGTCCTCAAAAATCTTGCGGATCTTGGTTGCAAAGGTCGTCCAATCGGGTAGGCGTCTCGCGTTATTGAGGTACCACGTCTTCGCGATCTCGGTGAGGGAAAAGCCGACAGTCAGCCGTTTTGGCTTGTTGTCCCACCCGTTATATGCGCTGACTCTATCGAAGTTCTCCAACCACTCTTCTACATCATCCCCACGAAGGCCAGCGAAGTCGGGCGGATCTCGCTGGCGGCTGATAAAACATTGCGGGGGAGGCGTAGCCGAGGCGCTGGCTGGATCGAGCGTCATGGGCATGGTCTCCTAAGGCAGACGGCGGCCCGAACGGAGCTCCAGGAGTGGCGCTGCAGAGGTAGACTGTGAGATCGAAAGGCACCCTCCGCCACTTGAGAGACGATGGAAAGCGTGACCGGATTATTCGGACACTCGGACGAAAAACCCCCATCCAGTGCTGATTATGATTATGTACATGTGATGATGATGCCGGGGCTATAAGAGCTAGCACTGATGATAATGTACCGATTACGAGGAAATGTCCGTAACGTGTTGAAGAGCACAGAGTCGTGGTCAGGGTGTCTCACAATACATTTTTTGCGCAACAGAGGAATGTTGTAGACCATACACGTATTGGGAACTTGTTGATGTGCGTGTTGGTTTCGGTCGAAGAATGTACTGAGTAGCGCCAAAAAAACCGCACACAAGAAAGAGGACACGCAGAGGCGCCATACTGTTTATTAGCAAGGACAGCATCGCACATACACCCAGACATCTGCAATAAACGCACCAACAAGTGTGAGCAAAAGAATTTTGCGATAACCGCACCTCAGCATTGAACAATATCACCTACGTTTAGCTAATGCAATCGCATCTCTTCAGTCTTACGCGATGCGACTCCAGGGGCCCTATACTCGACTACACAAACTCGCAGTGAACTGTGAATTTGCCGGAAGTTTTTTCTGATTGGCTTCCAATTTTGGTCACGTCCTTCCCGTTGGCAAAGCACTATTGTATGCTTTCTTCATTTTGACGTTTCAAGACGTTCACTGCACCAGTGAACTTATTTGCCTTACTTCTCTTTTGTGAAAGCGCATACTTCTTGGCTGGCAATGAAAAACTAGAATACATGCAGCAGAAATGACAATGTACGTCTGTCTTTGCCATTCAACAACAATACAGCTTGTATGTTACACACCCTCTGTGATTTTCTGGGAAGGTGGGACGTAATTTAAATAGCTGGGGAGAAAGTTTGCGTAACACGTCGGCAACTTCAGGCTGCGTAAAAGTGACGTAACTTTACGTAACAGCTTGAAAATGGCGGCTGACGTCGCCGTGTAATAAGGGCAACAAATTTCGCCGCAGCAGTTCATGGCCTTCTGATTTCCTATTTATCCCAGAATCTCTGTCTCGGAAAATCTTGGTTCACACTTTCCACAGTAAAAGGAGTTGTCAAATGTGCGCCACATTCGTCGAATGTGCACCATTACTCGATTTTAAATTTCCCGCATGCTCTCTGAGGCGGTTGTTCTAGCATCTTTCAGTTTGCCCAATATAGGGGCCCGAACGTGGGATAGGTGGGGCTCCTGCCGCCGTTCAACAGCGCCACCCGCGGAAGAAAATCGCAAAATAGGTATGGACATGCCCTGGCGTGTGAATGTGGAGCACGCGTGTTTCCGTGTTTAAACGTGCAACCGCTGTTATCCTGATGAAGATAGTCATATGACACACACTATTTTTGTCAGAAATTAGGCGCGGGCGACGCTTGTTCATTTTATTAATTCCCTAATTCAGGTTAATTATTCATTATCATTATTAATTTATTGGGTTAAAAATTTAATATAACGTTACTAGGAGTTGAGGGTGCTCATCCTCGGTTCTTGCTGAAACAGCAGTATCTGTACTTCACACGTGAGCTCTGAACACGAAGTAATTGTGGTATGAAACATCCTGCCAGTATAAGCTTGCTTTGTAGAGATCATTGTAGATGTCAAAGCTCTGGACAGTGTAGTGCACAATCTCTCTATAACAGAACCCACTGGGTGCTGTGGTAGAGAATAATTTTGTGGCTATAATACTTGAGAATATTTTAAAATGTACGTCAAATACTTATAAGAATAGCTGTATAAAATGGAGGCCATGTTCCTGGTAGAGGCAGAAAGTGAAAATGTCCATGTGTGGAGATTTCAGTGCACAAGAAATGTTCCAAACTTGCCAAAGCTATTCCAGAGCCCTCCACTGCGGTGCACTTCATATCCCATGTGCAGCTTTGTGTAAAACAGGCGGGAATGTATAATCAATTTACAAATTAAAGGTCTCGACCAGGGGAATCACATGGGAGAAATTAAAAACTGCTTCCTGGTTATAGTCACGACAGAGTTAAGTGAGTCACAAATTGGGTTAAAAGTGAAAGTGATGCCACTAGGGCTTGTGAGGTACCAAATAAAAGGTCTCGACGAGGGGAATCACAGGGGATAAATTAAAAATTGCTTACTGGTTATAGTCATGAGATAGTCACGTGTGTCACAAACTGGGTAAAAGTCAAAGTAGTGGCACTAGGGCTTGTGAGGTATCAAATTAAAGGTCTCGATGAGGGGAATCACGTGGGACAAAATAAAAAGGGCCCATCTCCCCGCGAGGGGGACTGGAGTAAATGCGTCGCATAGCGGGTGGGTGTATTGCGTTACCGTTTAGTGTTTGGGAAGTTGTGGGTAGTGAATGCGTTGTATCAGCAGCTTCTTGACGTAGTTTGAATGAGTCAAGGATATAAGGCGCGTTTGTAGCCTTTCATTCTGTGTCGGTTTTGTGGCGAAGTGAGAAGAGCACCATGTACCTCGCGTTCCGCCCACAGGTAGTGAATGCGTTGTATCAGCAGCTTCTTGACGTAGTTTGAATGAGTCACGGATATAAGGCGCGTTCGTAGCCTTTCATTCTGTGTCGGCTTTGTGGCGCAGTGGGTAGAGCACCATGTACCTTGCGTTCCGCCCGCAGGGTCGTGGGATCGAAACCAGGGGCCGGTAAGTGTTATTTTTATATAGTGTAGGGGGAAGGGTGCGGACCTGTTGTTGAGAGCGAGGAGGGTAGCGTGATGCGGGAGAGGAGGAGTGGGGGAGAGGGCGCACATGGAACGGCTGTTGCGCACGCCGAGGCACGCCAACGACGGGTGACATCGTGAGTTAAAGAAATGCTCTGCATTTAAAACTGCTTCCTGGCTATAGTCATGAGATAGTCGCGTGAGTCACAAATAGGGTTAAAAGTGATAGTGATGCCACTAGGGCTTGTGAGGTATCAAATTAAAGGTCTCGACGAGGGGAGTCACGTGGGAGAAATTAAAAACTGCTTCCTGGTTATAGTCATGAGATAGTAACGTGAGTCACAAATTGTGTCAAAAGTGAAAGTGATGCGACTAGAGCTTGTAAGGTATCAAATTAAAGGTCTCGACGAGGGGAATCACGTGGAAGAAATTAAAAACTGTATCCTGGTTATAGTCATTAGATAGTCACGTGAGTCACAAATTGGGTTAAAAGTCAGAATGGTGCCACTAGGAATTGTGGGGCATTAAAATAAAGGTCTCAATGAGGGGAATCACGTTGGATAAACTAAAAAATTCTTCCTGGTTATAGTCATGAGATAGTCACGTGAGTCACAAATTGGGTTAAAAGTCAGAGTGGTGCCACTAGGGCTTGTGAGGTATCAAATTAATGGTCTCGATGAGGGGAATCACGTGGGAGGAGGAGAAGGAGGAGGAATCACTTTATTGAGCCTTAGGCTGGTTTACGGAAGCGGTGTGGCCGCCGGTTTGAGGCCGGCAGCGACGTTGGCAGCACGGGTGACCAGAAGTATCTGGACCTCTGGGTCCGAGCTGCCCAGCGCTCCCTCCCACTGCTCTTCATTAACTACGGGTGGAAAGGGGTCTTGAGGACAGGCCCACATGGAATGAACCAACGTGGCTAGGTCCCCGCAGAGTGGACAATTTGGCGATGGGAATTGCGAGGGGTGAATTCGGTGCAGAAGTGCTCGGCAGGCCAAAGAGTGCGTCTGCAGGAGTCGCCAGAAGCGCTCCTGATCGTTGGTCAGCTCAGGGTGGGCAGGAGGGTATTGACGGCGAGCCAGGCGGTAATGCGCAGTGATATCATGGTACGTGATTAGGTGATCCCTGGCTGACCTGGCGCCGTGGTAGGGAACGAGGCTGGCACCGGCACGGATAGTAAGTCCTCGTGCTGTGTGGTGTGCTGCCTCATTTCCACCCAAGCCGGTGTGCGCCGGGGTCCAGACGATGTGTACCAGGGAGGTCGGGGGATTTTGAAGGAGAATTTTGGCCGCCACGGGCAATATGTACCCACGGGCGAAGTTTTGAATGGCCGCTTTCGAATCCGTGATTATAATTGTGGGTGACGGCCGAGTCGTAAGTGCGAGCGCTATTGCCGCCTTCTCTGCCGCTGCCGGGATAGTGGTGCGGACAGTTAGGGAGTTAGCAGGGGGGTCATTCGGGCTGTTAACTACTGCGAGGGCAAATGCGTCGAGGTGGCGGTATTCTGCCGCATCAACATATAGGATGTCGGGTTTAATGGGGAGTTTCTTGGTGAGTGCCCGCGCCCGTTGCTCCCTTCTACCTCTGTGGTAGGTGGGGTGCATGTTCCTCGGAATAGGACGGACACGGAGGCAGTCACGGATAGACCGCGGGATGGGGATAGCTAATTCAAAACAGACTGGGGCCCCGATACCAAGACGCATCAGTATATGTTGGCCAGTGGGAGTAGTTGAGAGACGACGGAGCTGATTGATATGATGCGCCTCGACCAATCCTTGGGCGGTATTATGAACCCCGAGACGCTGAAATCTGGCAGTGGATGTACTCAGAGGAATTTGTAGCGCAGCTTTGTAGGCCTTTCTTATAAGACAGTTAATTTTGGTCATTTCTGCATTCGATACACGCAGGTATGGGTGAGAATATGTTACACGACTGATGATGAAGGCCTGGATAAGCCTGATTCTCTCCATCTCCTTAAGACCATGGTGGCGTCCGGTAATTCGTCGGATGAGCCCAGTTGTTTGATTAACATGGGAGCTTAACTGCGAGATATATTTAGTGTTACTACGAATATGCTGAATGACGAGACCGAGGACCTTGAGGGTGCTCACCTCTGGGATCAAATGTTCATCCAGGTAAATTTTGATGTCAGGAGAATTTTGAGAGGTCGATTTGGCTGGTAAGAGGATAAGCTCCCATTTTGCGGGAGAGCACTCCAGGCCCACCAAATGGGCTTCCTCATTCACGAGGCGTGCACCTTGCTGTAATGTTTCTTCAATGATTGCATCGCTACCACCAGTGACCCAAAGCGTAATATCGTCCGCGTATAGGCTATAGTGAAGGTGCGGAATTGTCTCAAGTTTCTTTGGGATATTGAGGAGAGCCAAATTGAATAATAGAGGCGATAAAACTGCCCCTTCTGAGTCCCTATGGAAGGAAGAGTTAGTGTATCAGATTGAAGGTCCCCTATTTGAATGAACGCTGTACGAGATGTTAGGAAGCTACGCACGTAGTTGTACATACGCTCTCCAGGAGATATTAATTCTACGCCACGCAGGATGGCGGCGTGGGTAACCCGGTCGAATGCCTTCGTGAGATCCAGCGCCAGAATAGCAGCAGTGTCGAGTCGGAATGGAGGGGTGATAATCTCGCGGGAAAGTTGCAGAAGGACGTCCTGAGTGCAGAGTCCGGGGCGGAAACCAATCATCGAGTGTGGAAGAACGTTAGTGGAATTGAGATGGAGCGTTAGGCGGGCGAGAATAATGTGCTCTAGGACCTTACCAATGCATGATGTGAGAGAAATGGGTCGGAGATGATCAATGGTAAGGGGCTTTCCAGGTTTCGGGATGAGCGTGACCTTAGCGTGTTTCCATTCGGAAGGGAGTGTACCGCGTTCCCAAAAATAATTGAAGTATTCCGTAAGAGCCGAGATTGAAGGATCATCAAGGTTTCGGAGCATTTTATTGGTCACTCCATCCGGACCCGGTGCGGATCCTGGGCGGATAGCCAGAAGAGCACTGCGCACTTCTGCCTCCGTGATGGCGGCATCTAGATAATTATTTGGTGCTCCTTGATATGATTGAAGCTGCTGAGCGTCTCCTGAAGGAAGATATAAGGAGCAAACTCTATTGATTAGTTGCTGATTAGTACCCGGGAACTTTTGTACGATGGCTGTGAGCCGATGACCCTGTTCTGTTTTTGCGCGAGCGGGGTCTAAGAGGTGTCTTAAGAGGGACCACGTTCTCTTCATGCCAAGGTTTCCTTTCATGTTATTGCAAATTTCGTGCCATTGACTCTCAGCAAGTTGGACAGAATAGTTTTCTATTTCAGTAATTAGCTTAGCCATTTTCAGTCTTAATTTTCTGTTGCGTTTATTTTTCCTCCACCTGCGCTGGATGCTACGGAAGGCATTCTGTAGGTGTTGCAGATGGGTGTCTACCGTGTCGGATGGGATATCGGGATCCAGTGAAGTGCGCGTGCTTCGGGCATCAGTAAGAAGTTGGTTCACCCACTGTTCGAGACCCGAAGGGGTGATCTCTGGAGGGGCGTGGGCTTGCCGCACCTCTCGGAATTCGTTCCAATCTGCCAGATGCGTCTGACGCGGATGGGAGCGCAGGGGGCGTTTTAAAATGACATCAGTTTGAAGAATGAAGTGGTCACTACCTAATGTGTCATTGGTGTTGGACCAGCATGCGTCCGTGACATGATAAATGAAGGTGAGATCTGGAGATGAGTATCTTTGTACACTGTTGCCAATTCGTGTTGGAATCGTCGGAACCGATACTATAGCAAGCCGATGTGCTTGGATGTGATCCCAGAGGAGCCTACCCTTGCGCGTGCAGTGAGGGTATCCCCAGGCCGTGTGAGGCGCATTAAAGTCGCCCACAATAAGAAGAGCGTGTGCGCCTACTGTTTGCTTGGTGAGAAAAAACAAGCGGTTAAAAGTATGCGCTGTTGAACGAGGGCTGCTGTATAAGTTTAGAATATATAGCCGCTCAGCCTCCCGTTTACGTGGGTAGAGAACCACTAAATCGTGGGGAATGGGGATACTATCAAATTCCATCCGTTCAGCGGGGATATTGCGGTGGACTAGGACTGGTGTTGCAGTGTTATCCGTGCCCTGAAAAGCCCTGTAACCAGGGAGCTTAGCCATGGTACCTACTTCTTGTAAGGCTATAACCATAGGGGGAGATTCGGCTGCCTGTATGAGGAGTTGCAAGGCATGCCGTTTAGGACGGAACCCCCTGCAATTCCACTGCCAGACCCGAGTGGACCCTATGTTGTTACTGAGCGGTTGGGCCATAGTTGGGAATTGGAATCTGGTTAGGGCCAGTGAGAGAGTTGATGTTGTTCACTAGATCACGTATGCTGGAGTGGAGTTCGCAGCGCAGGGCTTCGATGTTGGCATGCAAGTTTGTCATGCTGGCTTGAATTGTCTCATGAATGCCCAAGTATTCTGCTTTCTGTTCTGCTAACACCTGCTTGCAGGAAGCCTCAACCTGAGAGATTTGCTGTCTAACTGATTCCTCAGGGGATGGAAGGACTGCGTCAGGAATGGAGTCGTCCGACACCGCCTTACGTTTGGGAAGGGGAGGAGTGGGAAAGGAGGGAGTGTCCTGCAGGGCGGAATCACGCGCTTTCAGGGCTTCGTTCTCCTTGCGGAGAGCCGCATTTTCTTCTCTAAGGAGGGAGATTTCAGCCCGTATCGCTTTAAGCTCTTTAAGTATGTCTGCGGGCGAGACAAGGAAAAGAGGTGGAGAGTTAGATGAGCAGTGGGCGGGAGCGACGGGGCAGCTCACCTGTGAGTCCGGAGCGGCCGGCACTTGTCCTTGTCTCGGAGGGGGTTTCAGTGGTACTCCCATGTGTGCACGGGTCTCGGGTCCTGCCGATTTATCGAGCCGTCGGAACAGTCCATCCGGAGGCACGGGCGGACGAGTTTGTTGCTTTTTCTGGTCTTGAGTGTCATTCAAGGACTGTCCCGCCGAGGCAATGTGAGCGTAGGTGGGTGCACGTCGCCGCGGTTGGTATCGGCGTGGGCAGTCGGCGGAGCCAGTGATATGGGTCCCTTCGCAGACAATGCACTTAGGGGTGCACGGATGAGAATCAGCGGGATTGGGGGCCCCACAGCGAGGGCAGCGAGGGGCATCACGGGCTTTGGGGCACACGTCCTGTCGATGACCGGGGGACCAGCAAGCAAGACACGCTTCAGTCTTTCGACGAAAAGGCTTGCAGCGGTATAACGTTGAGCGGTATCGGATCCAGAAGGGGACTTTTTGGCCGTCGAATAATATCTGGGCCATGTTGGATGAGTTCATGCGCTTGGCGTCCAGAATGGGGAGCTCCGGGTTGTAAGTGCATATGCTGTCGTGCACTTGTTGGGGGCTATCATCCTCACGAATATTAAAGATGACTCCTGTGACCGTGTTGGATGGGGCGGCCACGTGTGTGGAGATTTCATACAGGTTCCCTCTAAGCGTGAGGGCGGCAATGCTTGCGTACCTGTGGGCGCGTTCCTCCGAGGGCGTGCTAACGATGACATAGTTAGCAACGTACTGGGGTCGTATTTGGTCTTCCCTGTTTGGTGCAATTCCTGCCTGGGCTTGGATAGCATCCGCGAGGGTGGCTTGAGCGACGGAAGTTAGGGCCAATCCGCCACGCGGGCGGAGGACAATCTTAATATCCTCAGGGGGAAGCGGCGTGGCCGGCGGTGTCCGTTGTGCTGGGCGCTTTCGCTGAGGCCGCTGACTTGAGCGGTTTCCAGGGGTGCTTACTTGCTGATCGGGAATGCTAGAATCCGCATGCAGGGCCCGCTGACGGCGGCGAACTTCTGCCCAGCCAGGCCTTTCGAATTCCGCGGGGTCCATTTCCTCTCCTTCCACGATGCTCTCCATGAGCGAAGCGAGATTTGCCCGTGGCGCGCTGCAGTTGGCGGCAAGGAGCGCACGTGCAGCAGCGGCGCCGAGTCGAGGTTGCTAGGCCTGATGAGGCCTAGCAGAGCTGTCGGCTGGGCGCAGAATTCAGGAGCTCGTTGGTTCGCTCAAAATACACCACGTACCACCAAAATGGTGTCCAGGGGGTCGCCGTGATGTATCGAGCGCCGTAGCACACAGTTCGTCGTCAGGGCAGGCGTGTAGCCTGCAGGACAGGGGTCAAAAAGCGGAGCCGATGTGGGGTGCGACTGCACACCACGGCCCCCTAGCGGGCATCACGCGGGACAAATTAAAAACTTCCTATGGCGTGAGTCACGAATTGGGTTAAAAGTGAAGGTGGTGCCACTAGGGCTTGTGGGGTGTCAAATTAAAGGTCTCGATAAGGGAATCACGCAGGATAAATAAAAAAACCCGCCCGCATCTTCCCACGGGGGGAATTTGAGTAAATGTGTCGCAGAGTGGTGGGGGCATCGCGTGAATGTTGCGTAATTGGCTATGGTTTGGGAATGCTTAATTGTTATTTCGTCTTTATTATTTTTATTTATTGAATGAAGAAGAAGCGAAGGCAAGAAGTGTAAATGTTAAAGTCTGTCTTTATTGCTTGGTGCCGTGAAGGAAAGCGTCAAGTCAAGCGAAAGCCAAGCAAAGCCGCCCTTGACTGAATTCCGAACGCGCGCTCCGCCGCTTATATATACACCGCCCGCCTTCGAGGGAGAGGAGTACGGGGGAGACACGCGCATGCGGACACTTCCGTACACAAGCGCGCGAACTTTCCACGCACCCACCACGCCGTTATCACGTGTACACGCCCTGCCGCCGTTACTGTTGAGCGCGATGCAGCGCACGGGTAGCTACGGTGCATCCGCACACAGACGCGCTCCCCCCGGACCGCCGCAGCTGTTGTTGAGAGCGACGGAGCGAACGGGTTACACGCGCTCCTCCCGCACCACCGCACCTGCTGTTGAGAGTGAGGAGGGTACGGGCGAGAGACGCGCACCTGCGCCTCGACGCGACGCGCATGCGCAGTGAGCATGTGTACGGCACCGACAACACCGACGAATGACATCGCGAGCCTAAGAAATGCTCCGCATTTAAAATCCCTTCGTGGTTATAGTCATGAGATGGTCACGTGAGTAATAAATTGGGTTAAAAGTCAAAATGGTGGCACTAGGCTTTATAAGGTATCAAATTAAAGATCTCGCTGAGAGGAATCACGTGGTACAAATTAAAAATCGTTTGCTGGTTATAGTCATGAGATAGTCACGTCAATCATAGGTTGGGTTAAAAGTTAAAGTGGTGCCACAAGGGCTTGTGAGGTATGAAATTCTCTCTTCGTCCTCGTCTTGTTAGCGCGTTTTATCTCATTATGTGTCACCAACAGGCCCAAACCTCGTCCCTCATGAAATTAAAGGTGTCGATTAGGGGAATCACGTAGAACAAAATAAAAATTGGTTCCTGGTTATAGTTATGAGATAGTCACATGAGTCATGAATTGGGCAATAGTCAAAGTGGTGCCCCTTGGTAGTTGTGAGTTATTAAATTAAGGTTTCGACGAGGGGAATCACGTGGGATAAATTAAAAGTCGCTTCCTGGTTTTGGTCTTGAGATAGCCACGTGTGTCATGGATTCGGTTAAAAGTGAAAAAGGTGCCACTAGGGCTTGTAGGGTATCAAATTAAAGGTCTCATTGAGTGGAATCACGTGAGACAAAATAAAAATTGCTGTATAGTTTTACTCATGAGATGGTTACGTGAGTCATAGGTTCGGCAAATGTGATTGTGACGCCATTGGGCACGGGAGAGATCGAAATAAAGAACTCGATATAGAATGTTTTCATACAAGCTATTTTTAATAACACACAAATATTTTAAATAAAATGAGGAAAATCAGCAGTTTAGGTGACATCAGTACTCATCACAAGATGACACAAGTCCGTGAATATTCCGAATTAAGGTAGAGTACACATTGGGGACGTGATTTTCTCTTTACATAGTACTTCTTTGCATTTCTTTATTTGAAAAACAACATGAAGAGGAAATACGTTTGCTGACAGTTTTTAGAAACCGTATTTTTTGGTGTATTATTGAACTTTTTTAAATGTTGATGCGCCACTGCTGTCGAGGCCACTGAATTCGCCGCTGAATGAGCGCCCGAACCTCGGTTCGCCGCAAAATATCATTCACCTCAAACGTCCTTCTGTGTTGTCGTGCAGAGCTGAAATATTGACATTTAAAGCAAACGTCGTTCGCTCGAAAGATAATTTGGTCTGCCGTCTGAGAGTTGTATAACATATGCTACGCAGTTTCGATCGTAATTCGTATTATTGCTCAGAAAATAAAATAATAATGATAAGGTGAAGAATTTTTATGGCAGCCGGTTGTGTACCCAAGGTAATGCGGCCTTCGCAGAAGACTGCGAGCCAATACAAGCCTTGCACAACTTTCGCGCTGGCCGCTTGCATAATGTAGTTGGCACAAGTTGGACGCAATGGTGAAGTAATGCAAAGGCGAGGAGGGAACACAGTGAGAACTTCACATGTGTTGCTATCAGCCCACCCCGGAAAATATTTGCACCGGGTTGTTCCTAAATACTGGCACATTTTTCTGAGCCACTGCCAAAAAAAACGTTATTCGGATTTGGACATATACTGTAACAGTCGAATAAAGTGAGCCTCAAAGCTAAGCTATGTCACGAGGTACAGGATGTCTAGCGGAGCTGCAGAAGAACGACCCTTACAATGATAGTGATAGCCACTTATTTGTATACGCCTCGAAATATTACGGTATTGGAATGAAAGTGGGCGATGAGTATTTATGTTCTGGAACCACACATGTTGCAAAAATGGATCTGTTACCTTAAGCGTAAATGCAAGTAGGGTGCCATAAGCCCGCTCTATATTGTGCGAATTCAAGCGAATTCGCTGCTGCGGCATCGCTAGTGCGGCAGTTTGTCGTTTTCTGCACAAGTTGAAACAATCCAAGCGATCGATTTTCGTTGCTGCCGAAGCTGCATAATTTCTTCCACAGGTTCAGAGGCACAGTTGGAGAAGACGAAGCGAGAAGCGACTTAAGGGAGAACCAAAGGGGGAAAGGGCTCAAAATACAAAAACAAGTGAACACTCCGAAGGTGGCGTTACCGGTTGGACGAAAGAGGTGGTCATAGCCTCTCCTAAACTTTCCTTATTTTCATGGTGGAATAATTTTCAAATGGTGGCGACAGAATTCAGATAGTTGTGAATAGTTGTACAGAGACGACACAAACAGGTATCTCTATATTGGGATACATGCCTGTCGATTTATTGATTGCACTCTTAAGGAGCAGAAAAAAGTATAGTGCTATCACTTTAAAAGAGTAACCATGCGAAACGTCTTGCAGGGCGCATCATTGCGCTGTTGCACCGCGCATTCCCTAAGAAAAGGGTGGCGTCACCACGAGTATTCTTCTTGACAGTCATCCTGGACGGCGTATAACGTGACTGTGGCGTTACTCGTTCCGTCGGTTGCTTGCAACACACCCTCTAGAGCATGAAACTGTTTATAACAAATTTGACTACAGGAAAGTCGGACACTGCAATCAGGTGCCGTCATGGGACTGCTGGAAAAGGTTAAATGTTTACTTCACCTGCCTTTCAAATACCTGTGCTTCGTGATGGACAACTCTTTTCCCGATGGTGGCTCGAGTTTATTTTCCCCTAGCAGCACGATGCTCCCTATCCGCTACTTTGGAGCAAGCACTGCTTGCTTTCTTGAGGCGCTGTGTGTGTCTTTTTTTTCGGGAATTTAATTCGCGGCAAAGAGCCATAGAAAAAAGAGCTCTGAACAGATGGAGTGAGCGTGGGAGAGTCGGATCGAATTGAGCAAACTTCGACTGCATCTATGATGATGGAGGGGGAGCGGAAGAGACCACGGTGGGGGGGGGGGATAGACAAGGGGGTTTTACAGGCTTGGATGGCAGAGGACTACTGTCTTTCGATGACAATTGCAGCAAAGCCCGGAGATATAGGGCCTTTTTATTATTTCAGTTAAAAATTCAAATTATGGGAGTTTAACGCGCCGCGGCTGTGCACCTGGGCCACAAGGGCTCTGGATTTCTTTTGAGCACCTGGGCACCTTTAACGCGCGACGAAATCTCGACTACGATCGTCTTGTTTTCTCCTCCATATGAAAAGTAGAGATCGCGAACGGGATCAAACCCGCGTCCTTATGCTCCGCAGCATAACTGAGCCACTGCAGCGGGTGCTATTTTTAGTTCCTGCTGTAAGACTGACAAGGGATGTAAAACGGCTTCCGAAGCGCGCTGATTCGTCATGTGTACATTTGTGTACTACCATAAAAACGAAAGCACCATACATATGTTTACCATCCTGGTACATGATAGTGCTGGTGCTATGTACGTTGCTTCACATGGCATATCAGCCACAAGTAACAAAGTAGCAATAAAGAAACAAAACAGATGAATATATTTTATTATATAAGACGAGAACGTGATTTCGAATTGCAAAGAGATGCCATCGAAGTAGAGTTGTAAGTTTCCATCATATATTGAAGGGCGTGAAAAAAATTTTCTTTTCGGGTTTTTTTAGAAAAATATCGGAAATAGAAAAAACACGCTTCCAAACATAATAAAAGCTTGACATGCTTTTAAAGGGCTGCTGAAGAGCTGTTCAAAACATTTGTTGGTGGAATTCTTTTATAGTTTTCTTGATCCTCAATCAGGAAAAGGTGTTTATTGCTGGTGAAAATACACCAAAACAGCCTTTTTGTGCGAAAAGGAACGGCCCCTGCCCATTGTGGGGTAAGAGATGTGGCTGCCTTTCGCGATTAATAACGTCCTATTTGGAAACCCAGGAGATGCGTTGAACACTGAGCATGCAGAGCTCATTCTGTTCTCATTCAGAAACGGGTCAGAAAGTCTCCAGTGAAATTGAACACGCACAAAATCTTGCCTTAGAATAGGGGAGCTTGAAGGAAGCACAAACTGAACAAGACTGCTCCCGGCAAGCTTAAAAAACGAATTTTCCATGAACGACTCATGGCCGACTTTGGATTTTGTGTTGCAGGGATCTTATGAAGATATGGGAATGTCGCTCTCACTACCAGCGCGAACACACATTCCTAGCACAATTTTCAACACCCCATCAGCCCCTCTCTCGAATGTGCAACTTTCTTTTTACAATCGGAAGGGCGATAACGAGCTTTAGGGCATCACTTTGAATTTTACCCCAATCTATGACTCACGTCACTATCTCATGACTATAAGCAGGAAGCAATATTTATATTGTCCAACGTAATTATCCAAATCGACAGATTTAATTTGATACCTCACAAGGTCTAGTGGCACTACTTTCCCTTTTAACCCAATCTATAACTCAGGTGACTAGCTCGTGACTATAACCAGGATACAATTTCTAATTTGTCCCATGTGATTTCCCTCGTCAACCTTTATTTGAAACTTCACAAGCCGAGTGACATCAATTTGACTTTTACCCCAAGCTATGACTCACGTCACTATCTCATGCCTATAGCCAGGAAGCAACATTTAATTTGTTCTACGTTATTCTCTTTATTGACACCTTTAATTTGATACCTCAAAGGCCTAGTGGCACCAATGTGACCCAATGGCACCGATTTAACCCAATCGATGACTCACGTAACTATCTCATTACTGTAACAAGGACGCCACTTTTCATTTGCCCCACGTAATTTCCTCGTTGAGACCTTTAATTTGATGCCTCAGAAGCCCTAGTGGCACCAATTTCACTTTAACCCCAATCTATGACTCTGTAACTATCATGATTATAACCAGGAACCGATTTTTAAATTGTCCCCCATGATTCCACTCATCGAGACCTTTATTTGATACCCCACAAGCCCTAGTGTCATCACTTTGACTTTTAACCCCTTTCGTGACTCATGTGACTATCTCATGTCTATAACCAGGAAGCGATTTTTAATTTGTACCCCATGATTCCCCTCATCGGGACCTTTAATTTGATGCGTCAAAAAACCTAGTGGCACCGATTTTACTGCTAACCCAATCTATGACTCACATGATTATCTCATGACTATTACCAGGAAGCCATTTCTAATTTTTCCCCCATGATTCCCCTCATCGAGACTTTTATTCCATATCTCACAAGCTCTAGTCGCATCAATTTGACTTTTAACCCATTCTATGACTCGGTGAGTATCTCATGACTATAACAAGGAAGTTATTTCTAATATGTCCCTCATGATTCCCCTCATCCAGACATTTAATTTGATACCTCACAAGCCTTAGTCGCATCACTTTGATTTTTAAATCTTCTTTGACCCACGTGACTGCCTCACGTTTATAACCAAGAAGCTATTTCTAATTTGTCCTCCATTATTCCCCTCACCGAGACCTTCAATTTGATACCTCACAAGCCCTAGTCGCATAACTTTGACTTTTAACCCATTCAATGACTCCGTGACTATCTCATGACTATAACCAGGAAGGGATTTTTAATTTGTCCCCCATGATTCCACTCATCGAACCCTCTAATTTGATACCCCACAAGCCCTTGTCGCATCACTGACTTTTAACCCATTTTATGACTCCGTGACTATCTCATGACTATAACCATGAAGCGATTTCTAATTTGCCCCCATGATTCCCCTAATCGAGACCTTTAATTTGATGAGTTACAAGCCCTCGTCGCATCTCTGACTTTTAACTCATTTTATGACTCCATGACTATCTCATGACTATAACCAGGAAGCTGTTTTTAATTTGTCCCCAATAATTCTCCTCATTGAGTTATTTACTGTGATACCTCACAAGGCCTAGTCGCATCAGTCTCAATTTTAACCCATTTTATGACTGCATGCCAAGAAGCGATTTCTAATTTGTCCCCCGTGATTACTCTCATCGAGACATTTAATTTGATACCTCACAAGCCCTAGTGGCATCCCTTTTACTTTTAAACCAATTCGTGACTCACGTTACTACTTCATATTTATAACCAGGAAGCGATTTTTAATTTGTCCCATGTGATTCCCCTAATTGAGACCTATAATTAGATACCTCAAACCCAAGCTATGGCTCACGTGACTATCCCATGACTATAACCAGAAAGCGATTTTTAATGTGTCTCCATGATTCCCCTCATCGAGACCTTTAATTTGATACCTCACAAGCCCTACTGGCATCACTTTCACTGCTAACCCAATCTATGACTCAGGTGATTATCTCATGAATATTACCAGGAAGCAGTTTTTGATTTCTCTCACGTGATTCTTCTAATCGAGACTTAATTTGATACCCCACAAGCCCTAGTCGCATCACTTGGCTTTTAACCCAATCTATGACTCACGACTATCTCATGACTATAACCGGGAAGCGATTTTTAATGTGTCCCCCATGATTCCCCTTATCGAGACCTTTAATTTGATACCTCACAAGCCCTACTGGCATCACTTTCACTGCTAACCCAATCTATGACTCAGGTGATTATCTCATGAATATTACCAGGAAGCAGTTTTTGATTTCTCTCACGTGATTCCCCTAATCGAGACCTTTAATTTGATACCCCACAAGCCCTAGTCGCATCACTTGGCTTTTAACCCAATCTATGACTCACGACTATCTCATGACTATAACCGGGAAGCGATTTTTAATGTGTCCCCCATGATTCCCCTTATCGAGACCTTTAATTTGATACCTCACAAGCCCTACTGGCATCACTTTCACTGCTAACCCAATCTATGACTCAGGTGATTATCTCATGAATATTACCAGGAAGCAGTTTTTGATTTCTCTCACGTGATTCTTCTAATCGAGACCTTTAATTTGATACCCCACAAGCCCTAGTCGCATCACTTGGCTTTTAACCCAATCTATGACTCACGACTATCTCATGACTATAACCGGGAAGCGATTTTTAATGTGTCCCCCATGATTCCCCTTATCGAGACCTTTAATTTGATACCTCACAAGCCCTACTGGCATCACTTTCACTGCTAACCCAATCTATGACTCAGGTGATTATCTCATGAATATTACCAGGAAGCAGTTTTTGATTTCTCTCACGTGATTCCCCTAATCGAGACCTTTAATTTGATACCCCACAAGCCCTAGTCGCATCACTTGGCTTTTAACGCAATCTATGACTCACGACTATCTCATGACTATAACCGGGAAGCGATTTTTAATGTGTCCCCCATGATTCCCCTTATCGAGACCTTTAATTTGATACCTCACAAGCCCTACTGGCATCACTTTCACTGCTAACCCAATCTATGACTCAGGTGATTATCTCATGAATATTACCAGTAAGCAGTTTTTGATTTCTCTCACGTAATTCTTCTAATCGAGACCTTTAATTTGATACCCCACAAGCCCTAGTCGCATCACTTGGCTTTTAACCCAATCTATGACTCACGACTATCTCATGACTATAACCGGGAAGCGATTTTTAATGTGTCCCCCATGATTCCCCTTATCGAGACCTTTAATTTGATACCTCACAAGCCCTACTGGCATCACTTTCACTGCTAACCCAATCTATGACTCAGGTGATTATCTCATGAATATTACCAGGAAGCAGTTTTTTATTTCTCTCACGTGATTCCCCTAATCGAGACCTTTAATTTGATACCCCACAAGCCCTAGTCGCATCACTTGGCTTTTAACGCAATCTATGACTCACGACTATCTCATGACTATAACCGGGAAGCGATTTTTAATGTGTCCCCCATGATTCCCCTTATCGAGACCTTTAATTTGATACCTCACAAGCCCTACTGGCATCACTTTCACTGCTAACCCAATCTATGACTCAGGTGATTATCTCGTGAATATTACCAGGAAGCAGTTTTTGATTTCTCTCACGTGATTCCCCTAATCGAGACCTTTAATTTGATACCCCACAAGCCCTAGTCGCATCACTTGGCTTTTAACGCAATCTATGACTCACGACTATCTCATGACTATAACCGGGAAGCGATTTTTAATGTGTCCCCCATGATTCCCCTTATCGAGACCTTTAATTTGATACCTCACAAGCCCTACTGGCATCACTTTCACTGCTAACCCAATCTATGACTCACGTAATTATCTCATGACTATTACCAGGAAGCAATTTTTCATTTCTCACGCGTGATTCCCCTCATCCAGACCATTATTATGACACCTCACAACTCCTATTGACATGACTTTGACTTTTAACTCAATCTGACTAATCAATAAATAACTAATGAACCTAAATTAGGTAATTAATTTTCGAGCCCTACTGCCTCGGGAAAAACTCACGGCAAGCAAAAACAGGCTAACAGCACTCGCGCTCAAAAAAAAAACGTTCCGCAGCTGTGGGCATCGCGCCCAGAGCTGCGGCACGTTCTTTTTTTTTTTTTTGATGCGGAACGTGTTATGCTCGGGGGTAAGTCCCGCGGCGTTGGCGGTGGTCCGGCGTCCGCACACCACCGTTTCTTGACCAATCCCCCACGTGGGTACGTGCCATAGAAGAGGAACAACAACAACTCCGGTTGTGATTAGGCTTGACTCCATGATTCTTCACATGAAGTAGGATGGAAGCAACAGCCCCGTCAGTGAGTGTGCTGAGAGCATCAGCGCAAGTGAGAGCATCAGCGCAAAGACTAACAGCAATTACACCCAACTACAATCCACAGAACGTGTATCGATCTCGTCTTTACCAACTGCAACGGTCACGACTGCATACAACCGCTGCTACGAGGTCCACTGACTGAGCACTTCAGCGACCATAAGGCCGTCATACTCAAAGTAAGAAGACATGTATACCTAAGTAAAGATCTTTAGATACCACTTCAATTTCGTCTCACTCGCGTATATACGCATACAATGAGGAAAATTACACCCATCTCCCCGAAGGGAACCATGAGTAGGATGTATGAGCATTACGGGGTTCACTACATTTCCACCAAATTTGGCTAACAAACATAACGGAAACGTAAACGGAACCCCCATGACGCTCCGCATCCTACTCATAGTTCCCTTCTGGGAGATGGGTTAAATTTTTTTTTCGCCCATAACTTCCGTTTTCCGCCACTACGGCAAAAAAATGGCGCTAGTGTTGCGCGGCAAACTCCAGGTTCCGGTCCCTATAGTTGTTTCCACAGGTGAGGGAGATGTCATAAGCCACCTTCACTGCGCAATCAATGAACACATTCTAGTACCGTTTTTCACACGCCATCTTCTCGTGTCGTTTCCACAAGTCTCACGCTTCCACTGCGTGAGAGGCTTCTGCCGAGTGGCCTTTTCCTTTCTCTCCTGCTGCTGCCCGCATGTCGAGAAGAATGCTTTTTATGTAGCGGACGCTTCTCAGCGACGCCGTCGCCAGCTCAGTGCGGGATCATTCCCTGCTCCGTTTCAATGGTGGCCTTTTGCGGGGGCGCTTACATTGCTGTCCGGCCGTCTCCTGGTGCCGCGGGCGTCTGCTCGCGGAGGGGCCCTTTGACTCTTTTTTAGGAGAACGTGGGAGCCCCCTGTTAAGTTCGGGCTCCTCACTTAATTAACGAAATCCGCCGGTAGCTCGGGTATCAGCGTGGCCTCTGCTTGTGCCTCCCATGCTCCGGTCCGTTGATACAGCCGCAGGGACGCGAAGTTGGCAGCCGCTGAAAGCATGCTTTGTGCTCCTTCCTTTTGTGTTGCAAAAGACGGGGGGTGCTTAGCCCTAGTCCTTCTGTTGCGTTAGTATGTGGTCAGCTCAACCTGGCTGTCTCAGTATCCCCGTCTACATTAGCCCGGGATACATGGACTCGACGAGAAAGGTCGAGTCGACTGGCGGGTTCAGCTACCTCGACCCCTCCCGCGTTTATATGAACCCCGTCCAAAAAATCAAAGTGAAGGGAACAGCGGGGTTCCCGGAAAAGGAGATACAGTTTTTTCATGATTCTTACGCGCACCCTCTTTTCCTAAAAAGTAGCCCAATATATTTGTGTGTGCGTACAATCGGGCTCAAAACCGAAATAACCTTTAAATCGGCCAGCAGAACTTCCATGCGAACGGACATGAAGTCCCCACAAAATTCTATCCAATCCAATAAATACAATTCGTCAACACCATGTGAGTGAATTTTGGCACACTAATTTCTCAGTGGCATGCCGCATACCGTGGTCAGCTTTGCACAATTTTTTGTGCTGCTGCAATTAGCCCGTAACGCCTAGAGTTATTGTGACGGTCGTGTGTGTGCCCCGGTTGCTCGGAACCAGATGGAGGAACTTTGACCGCAGGAAGTTTTCCCGTGGGAACGCGCGGCTGCTTCCCTACCGTTTTGCGTCGTTGCGAGCCAGGCTTCCCTCCTGCTCGACGCGCCCTTGACGGGTGCAGACAGCCGCGTCGACCACCACCGCTTGAGGCCGGCCCTTCTCCCCATCTTCCCCGCCGCTGCTCGGACGTAGGAGGAGGGGATAAAAAGGAGCGGACGGAGGGGATCGGGGGCAGATTTGGGGCGACCGTCTAGCTGTTCGGAGGCTGCCGTAGGAGCAATGCGAAAGCGCGTCCCTGCCAAGAGCCCGCACGCTGCCAGCGTTTCCTGCCCCGGTCTACACCTCAAGCCCGCCGAGCTATCGCTCCTGGCCGCCCCCCCTTTCCTGACCGCGGCGTACACCTCGAGCCCGCCGAACTACCGGTCCGGTACTGCGTCCCGTTCCGGCCCGCGGATCCACCGCGCAGGCCTTTCGAGCCGTCATCCCCGCACTACCTCCATCTCCTGGCCCCGAGAACCACTTGACCCATCTGCGTCCCGTCGATGATTGACCACCCCTGCAACCCGAACGAGTCCACTCAACCTGGTGAGGAAGCCGGCACCACTGAGGCACCCCTTTAAACTAATTGTTAATGTTTTAAATGCAGAGCATTTCAGTAACTCACGATGTCACCCGCGTTGTCCCGTCGTAGTCCGCACCGTCGTTGTCCGCACCCCTCCCCCTACACTATATAAGAGAAAATACTATCCGGCGCCAGGTTTCGATCCCTCGACCGTGCGGGCGGAACGCACTGTACATCGTGCTCTACCCACTGCGCCACAGAGCCGACACAGAATGGGACCCTATGAACGCGCCTTATATCGTTGAATCATTCAAATTACTGCTGACGAGCGCTCTCTCGTCAGCAGTTGCCACAAGTGCAACAACGTTAACGTAACGCAAACTACTTAACGTCGTGCGCCCCCGGAAATGCTCTGTATTTGATCGTGCCCCTCGCGAGGAAGATGTTTGACGCTACCTCTTGCAAGACCTAGTGCAACCGCCGAGAACAAGGTCCCACGAGCGGCGCGCGCGCCGTGGACTGGTGGCGCCATCTGTCAGCTGCGACGCGAACTACCATCAAGGCAGTCAGAAAACCGAACGCGCGAAATACAAACTGGGCTTTAACAAAAGAAAGCTGCTTTTTTTTCTGGTGGCGCTTGGTACACTTGCTTTTGGAGATTCTCTTTTGGCTCTGGCAGCACCGGAGGGCACGTCTCTTCCTCCGTGAAAGTTCTCCGTGCCCCTGGCCGCGTCCTCGGCGTCAGCTTCATCCATAATGAACTCGGACGCTATCTCTCCTTGAGGCACTGCTCCCGTGACCTTGGCGTACGTACGCACGCACTCGCTGGCCTCATGACCAAAGCGGCGGCAAGACGTGTACCGCGGAACTTTGCATTCGCGCCGGACATGCCCGGTCGAGCCACAGCGCAGGCACTATGGTGCGCGTCCCGGGACTACTAATAGGGCTAGTTCTCCAGCTACTCACAACTGGTGAGGCAAGTCGTCCACCTTCAGCCCAGCCTTAAACGTTATGTTGACCGTCCTGGTTGTCGAGCTTTTGTCCTGAACTTCAGTGACTCGCCACCTCTCTTTGCACACTGCCCCCACTTTCCCGTACGGAGCGAGGGCGACGCGGACATCGTCAGCTGCGTTGTAAAGTAACCAGTGCAGCTTCAGTCGTACCTTTTGGTTTGACGGGTCGACGACAATGGACCGGTGCCGCTTCACCTTGACTTCCGGGACTTCCAAAATCTTCTTCATTCCGTCCGGGTTCTTGAAAGTAACCGCCCATAAGTGGCTCATTTGATAAGCCCCCAGGGCGACTACTTCGGAAAGCAGTCCCAGTTGCGCCAACGTGTCGCGAAAATCTTCGACGCGATACGGGCGGGCACGCAGATCGCCATGCAAAAACACGGTGTTCAACACACTTCGTTCTGTGGGCAGCGTGGGCAGCAAAACCTGATACTCGTTGTCATGCTCAATAAACATGTTACCGCGGGTCGGCAGGACCGCTGAAACCGCTCTAGAAGAGCCCGTCATCTCACGTCCGCTCACTACGGTGGCCGGAAGTGGACTCAACGCGTGTTTGGTGCACCTGCTAAAGCATGAAGGCTGTACCAGGCTACCGCCCGGGAGCTACTACACCGCATTCTGGAGAGCGCAATGCAGCGTGCCCTCGTGCACCCCGTCCAAGGTACTCGGTAATGACGAAAATGAACAATGTGAACGCTGGTTGAGGTCTACTGCCACGCCTTCGGAGTAGTACCTATTTGAAAAATGGTTAAACTTGAGCGGCGACTTCATTTAGCCCGCCTCAGTGTGTCTCATTTCCTCCAAGCTCTGCGTGGACCCAACTTGATATAAGCTGTGACTAGCCAAATAACGAGCATCACACGTGGTGGCAGCGGTGGGATCCACGTAGGCTAAATCCCAGAGCTAACGCGTGAGATTTCACCCTCACAATAGGAGGAAACGAGACACCATGGCCGAGGCTACTATGACCCAAGCGAGCGTGATAGGCGCGAGTGTTATGGCATTGGGTGGCATGGTTCCGCCCTTCACGGGAGGGGGACTCGGGGTCAATATCGTTGACTTTTTGCATGTCCGGGAGGCAGTGGGACGTCTCGGCGGGTGGTCTGACGCGCAGTTGGTAGGCATTGCACGCTGTACAATGGTCGGCGCAGCATATGATTTTGCATGGCATGATGAGCTTGCGGCTGCGGCTAAAACGTACGCTGAGTTCAAGGAATGGGCACAAAAGCGGTTCGACACTGAGCCCTAGTGCAAAAAAGTGCGCAAATTTATGTGCGCCAGTCAAAAAGACGCTGAGGACATGCAATAATTCGTGGCGAGGCTCCGCACGTTGGGCAACGTGGCTATGGGCGGACGTGGTGACGTGGAGCCCGAATCGAAGCGCGAAATCCAGAGAAAGCTCTTCGACGAGCAACTCCGAACCCAATTCCTTAACGGGCTAAGGGATCCGAGACGGGCTAAGGGATCCGAGACCAGAAGAGCTAGGATGAGGCGGTCGACGCAGCCGTACGAGAGGAGAGGAACGAGTGAGTGGTGAATAGCGGTCATGCGCCCGTACGCAGCGTGCGGGACGGCGACAGGCAGACCGACGTGCTGCGTGCGCGCCTTGAGAGGGTAGAGCAGCTTTTGGAGGCTAGCATCGAACTTCAAAACAAACAAATGCGCGACCGAACAGCCGGTGGAGGAGGCAGTTTGCAGGCTTATCATCACGGCCGAATTGTGCAATAAGTTTGACCTTTCCCATGTCAGCGAACCCGGGAAATCCCACATTCGGGATCTGATCTCTGAGTTTAGCTCTGCCTTTTCCATGGGAAACACAGACATCGGCCACTGCAAGGTGATAAAGCACCGAATTCCTACTAATGACGCAGCGCCTGGCTATCATAGGGCATACCGATTTCCTTATGCCAAGAGAGACGATATGGACAAGCAGGTTAACGATTTGCTGGACCAGGGGATCATTGAGCACTCTACGTTCCGTGGGGTGCGCCGGCGTTGCTGGTCGAGAAACCGGACGGGTCATCTCCTTTGGTCGTTGACTACCGCGATTTAAACCGTGTGACTCGCGGCGACCCGTACCCGCTACCGAACATTTCTGAGACGCTGTCAGAGCTAGGCTCCGCCAAGTTTTTCACAGTCGTAGATATGGCTTCCGGCTATTGGCAGATAGACATGCACGAGAATGACAGGGAAAAGACCACTTGCAACACGCCGTCGGGGCATTACCAGTGGCGACGTATGCCAATGGGTTTAGTTAACAGTGCCCCCGTATGGCAACGCACGGCCAACGTTATCTTGGCAGGACTGTTGGGCGAGGTCTGTGACGTGTATCTCGATGACATTATGGTGTACAGCAGCTCATTTGAGGACCAGCTGACCCACCTGCGAAACGTATTCCAGAGAATACAGGCGGCGGGCCTTAAACTGAAACCTTCCAAATGCCAGTTCCATAGGCCCGAAACCAAATACCTCGGACATATTGTATCGGCAGAAGGCGCGCGTCCCGACCCCGGTAAAGTACAGTGCGTGCGTGACTTCTCCGAGCCCAAAACAAAGACCGAGGTGCGGCGATTCCTGGGCCTTTTGTCCTATTATCGGCGACACATTCCCAACTTCGCAATGCAGGCTCGTCCGTTGACAGAACTTACCACCAAGAAACCGTTCCACTGGGGCGAACTAGAGCAGACGGCCTTCTCTTCTATGAAAATGAAGTTGACGGAGGCTCTAGTGTTAAGGTTCCCCGATTTCAGTAGACCATTCACGCTCGCGACAGACGCGTCGAAGGTGGCTGTAGGAGCGGTGCTATCACAGGAGTTTGAGGGGAAAGAACATCCGATAGCATACGCGAGTCGCCAGTTAAACTCCGTGGAGCAGAAGTATGGGCGCACGGAACAGAAATGCCTAGCCGTAGTATGGGCCGTCCGCCATTTCCAGTGTTTTCTGTACGGGTGGCACTTCCGCATTGTCACTGACTGCCAGCCCTTAAAATAGCTGATGAGAGCACGCGACCCGAACTCATGGCTAGCGAGATGGAACAGGAGTACGACTTCGAGGTCATTCACAGGGCAAGGACAGCGAATCAGCACACCGATACATTGAGTAGGGCAGCGGTCCGGGTAGTCGAGGGTTTCGCCACGGTAGTTGAAGAGGCCCGTATAAAGTGGGAACAGGACGACGACTCGTAGCTGCAGCCCATCCTCAAGTCACTTCAGGCCGGCGGTCGTGATGCGCAGTACTATGCGGATGACAGAGGACTACTCCGGTTCAGAGACAAACCAGACGATACTAAAGGGCGTCTGGTGGTACCGGCCTCCATGAGAGGCGAGCTGTTATGACTTCATCACGATGCTCCGTACGCGGGTCACCAAGGGGCCCCTAAGACGCGTCAAAGGATTAGCAGGGCGTATTTTTGGCCCGCGATGCGACGAGACGTTGTGGAGTACTGCCGCAAATTCCTCTCCTGCGCCGTTCACAAAACCACTAAGAATCAGAAGCGTGCTCTTTTATAGGTGTTTGAGAGGCTTAGCACCCCATTTCAGTGCACGGCGATGGACATAGTAGGTCCACTGCCGACTACCTCAGCGGGGAGCAAGTACATATTGGTCTTCGTGGACCATTTGCGCCGCTATGCGGAAGCTGGTCCTTTAGTTGACCAGAAAGCCGAAACGGTTGCGAGAGCATTTGTAGAAAAGGTGAGCCCGAACAGCTGCTAGCCGATCAGGGTACAAACTTTGTCTCCCGGGTCATGAAAGAGGTCTACGATCTCTTAGGTATCAAGAAGCTAAACGACCACGTATCATCCTGAATGTAAGGGCGCCGTAGAAAGGCTGAACCAAACGTTGGTGGGCATGTTGTCTCATTTTGTCGCTCATGACCTACAATATTGGGATCATTGGCTTCCTTTCGCGATGTTCGCCTTCAACACCGTGGTTCATGAGGGCGCCAACAAAACCTCCTTTTTCCTCCTCCACGGGCGCGATGCAACGACGCCGAGCGTCGACGGTGAAGGGGCTAAGATTCTTTACAACACCACGGAGGATTACCGCGCGGAACTGGCTCGACGTCTCTTCATATCACAATGGCTTGCGGCCGAGGCTCTCGTCAAAACACCACAAAATAGAAAGGCGCGCTCTGATTTAAAAGGCCGACCCAGCTGTTTCGAGGTAGGCGACAAAGTTTTCGTGAAGGTAGAATTCCGGACACCCGGACTCACCAAAAAACTCGCGCCGAACCGGAGAGGCCCGTTCCGCGTGGTCGAGAAGCCCTCTGACGTGACGTGCAGAATCCGTGAGATCCAAACGAAAGAGGAGAAAATTGTGAATGTAAACAAGCTCAAAATTGCTGTGTGCCAAACCGGAAATGAGCAACAACCGGTAACGGCGGCTGCTCTCAAAGACCCCCGTCCCCTGAATGCAGTAGCCCAACGGCGAGCCCGTTTGGGGACATGCGGACGAAGCTGTGATCGATGAAATTATTCAGAATTCCATTCAATCGTTCCTTCCAGCCTCGGGAGGCGGCCGCCCTCAGCCATTGCACGATTATGCCTTGCGAAGCAGGGGTGCTCCACCGTACCCTCCCTAACATGCGATGGTGAGTGATGTTTCTGGGACAAAATTGCGAGCTTCCGCAACCCGAACTTTTGTTTAATTTCTTTCGTACATGTGCAGTTGAAATTTCGCGACGATCGCTAGGGTCAAGTTTATAGAGGTGACAATGCGCCTTGTTATGTGCTTTAGTGGTGCCTCTTCCCCTGTGTCTTTATTGCCCAACCTGCAAACTGTGCCGTGCTCCACGACTGAACTTTGCGGTTCGCATAATGTGTATGCCTACACGGGTGTGGTTCAAGACTTTCGCAGTGGCAAAACTCTTCTAGACTGGGCAGATGTGACGGTCGTGTGTGTGCCCCGGCTACTCCGAACCAGATGGAGGAACTTTGACCGCAGGAACATTTCCCGTAGGAATGCGCGGTCGGTTCGCTAAGGACATATGGTTCCGTTTTGCCTGGCGTCGAGCCAGGCTTTCATCCTGCTCGGAGCGCCCTTGACGGGTGCAGGCAGCCGCGTCGACCACTGCCGCTTGAAGCCGGCCCTTCTCCCCCTCTTCCCCGCCGCTGCTCAGACGTAGGAGGAGGAGGGGATTAAAAGGAGCGGAC
>NW_027526453.1:0-71215 GCF_048455015.1 Haemaphysalis longicornis
GGTGGGTTCCCACTTTGCCTGTAAGGAGGAATAGTAAAAAAAAACCTTTTGTGCTTAAGCTAGCTACCTGTACGTTAAATGCAGTCAAATGGGGGGATTACAGTCTACATCAATGCCATAAGCTTGGTTTTGCCAACCTTATAAGGGAAGACGTCGTCAGGTTCATTGTGTTGTGTCGCAATAAGGTCTATGTGTAAGAACAGTGAGGACCACACGCACGGCTGTTGAGTCACAATACTACAACCAAAACGCCTACTTTGAACGACCCTCCTGCAGGCGCGTCAGAGAACTCCAGCTCATGTGAAATTAAAGCATAAGCATAAGACGTCAGACGGAAAGAGCAAAGTCGCCGTTTATGCTCCTTTTATACGCGATGGATGGAATTTTACCGAGTCCAGAAGAGTGTATGAGCGAAATTTTCACTAGTGTACGCATTTCGGGAACCGTGGTTTATGCTGGCGTGTGAGCCGAAGCTGCTCTTACAAGCCTGACCGAAGGTGAGAGAAAAGTCGAAGTGTACTGCGAGCGTGGAGTTCAAGCCCGGTTGCCTCAAATCGGAAGTGGGTGCAACAGCGCACAGCAGCTATCATTCGTTAATTGTTTGTGCGACGGCACGAAAGTTGGCAGAGCCCATTGGTTTACAAATAGCTTGTAGCGAAAAATGGCGGGAAAGGTTATTTAAGTTACGTTACGCTTGCACTGGTTCAACTTACACTTGGGGCGAATGGTTTTTCTGACCATCCCTTTTATAAAAGTTGTATTGTATGAGCACTGGGTTCCAATGAAACTTTATTCATTGAATAAAAGCTTTTGCTCAGGTCAAGTAGTTTCATCTTGGAAAGATCAAAATTACTCGCATAAAATCGTGCAGTCTGCGGGCAATGGCTATACGCACGACCTCACACATTCTTCGGAATCGGTTATGAAGCCGAAAATTGCCCGCTTCCCTCAATGATGTCGAGGCAACCCCTAAGGCTTACATGTGGAGGTTCTGGGTTCGAATCCAGGTCCCTCCTCACATTCTTTCTTTTCCTTTTTACAGTGGTCAGCTTTTTCTAAAGCAATCAATGAATTTGTCATATTTCTTGGCATTATTTCGCTTAGCTCGAGTGCAGTGCTATGTTATAGGCCGCTTTCAGGGCAGAGCCCCTAAAGCACTGGTCTGCATCCTGGGAACTCCTTTTCCAAGCAATCACTCAATTTATGACCCTTATATGAAGTATTCCTGGGAGGGTGGGGTAGAGTGGTACCCTTAAGGTTGTTTTCGACACAGCGTGCATACAAACACTGCTTATATTTTGGAAAATTACGATGTCGTGAGTATAGCCATTCAGGTAGGATTGCACGACGTGGTGCGTGTAGTCTAAGCCTCGTAGAAGTACGCCACGTTCGGCCTCTGTGTGAAGTTACATCTCCAACACAAACATACGCTTCACATCTTCAACAAAAAAATGAGCGGGAGAAGAGCCTCAATAGAAGACGCCATACTCACAAGCACAGTCATGAATGGATCGAAGACTCCCCCCGCAGGGACGACTTTGGTTCGTGGCACTGAAGGCTGCGGCTCCATCTTCGACGGTGGCCCTTCTTCTACCTCTGCCTCTCACACGTTGCTTCTGGGAACGTTACGCAACCCTCTGTCTTTGGTGATGATGATGATACTGGGGTGAAGAAAAAGGAAAGAGCACGTGGCGGTAGCATGCACGACTCTCTCGCTCTCGAGAGAGACAGAACCGGGAGACGTCACCATCGTCATCATAAATGTTATTGAGAAAGAGAGGGCAACTAGGGGAGTCCTTTTTCCAGAGCCCCTGGTATAGTCCCTAGTAATCTGGATAGTATGCCATCCGGGCCAGTTTGGCATTAAACTAGAGTGAACTAGAATAAGGGAGTGTCCCGAGCGGCGGCGCCGAGCCACTCCGGTTGGCGTCGACACCGCGAGGTGGCGCGACTGCGCCCTTTCGCAGCTGGTCTGGCGCAGTGAGGCCGGTGAGACTACGCGTCTGGCCTTGCTCTGCCATGTTCTCGCGTTCTCTTTCGGTTTTCAAAGGCATTCAGAAGCTAAGCAAGATTCTAAACGACCAAACGTGATTTTTGCTTTACTTACTCCTGCTCCAGGTCGAGCACAAGAACTGTGGCCTCGATGTGGTGGGCTGTTCTGGTTGCAGGCACCTTAGTTCTGCTATCCGCAATTTTGAATCACCTCGAGATTTATATCTGGCGCGGGCGCTTCTGAATGTGAATGAACTGTCACCTGTGTTCTCCGCAACACGCCCAACACTGCTTGACGAACGATAATTACTTTTCGCGAATTGGCAGGTGTTCAGCATGGACCGTTAGGCCCTGCACAGGTCAGATCATCGCGGTTCTAAAAACACGTCATTGCTCGTATGGCAGCATTTAAGAGCGACAAATTTTTTAGCCGAGGTGTTGCGGTCAACTCTGATGTATTATTCGTCGGATGTGCGCAAATAGGCACGTTGACCCCCCCCCCCCCCGCCCCCAATCTCCTAAAAGGAAGTTTAGACCCGCCGCATAGCACAAAAACGAAACTAACTGCTGCTTGCTTGCCAATATGGTATGGAGTCTACGATATTCCAGAGATCAGAGATGCTATCATGGCGAAAGGCAAATTATTTTGTAGTTGTTTCTTGTTATAATTACTATAAAAAAAGAACAGTACCTAACTAATGTTAATACTTACATGCGATGTTACATGTTAACAAAAGTTGTGTGCAGCTAATGGCCCAGCTTCAACTTTTTCAAACCCGATTGCAATTTTTATAATATGCATACAATGAACGAGATAAAACAGATTACCTTTCAGTGTGCTGTCACAGTTTATTTCGCAATTTGGTCCAGTACTACGGGCGTTTAGCGTTTAACATACTTTGCAGATTGCCGTCTTTTTGCATTGCTTCTGTTGATGTTTTTGATGTAGAAGCTGAATGTGGGTCGTGAGGTAAAACGCACCTCTGCCGCAACAGCCTTACAATGATCACTGCACCCAAGTTCACACTCCTGCTTAGCCTTCATCACACTCAAAATGTCAAGAATGCTATCCCAATGAAGCTCAAGAAGGCTGAAGCATTCAGTGAACGCGTTCTTCATGTTTAGAACAAACCTGTGCAGAACGGCTTGTACACAAAGTGGAGCTGGCACACTGCAGCCGACGATTCTGTGAGGGGCTCGTCCTAATAGTGACAAATACGTTTCCCCATCCAGTCAGGATGCATCTGTTATTTCCCACACAATTCGATGAGCAATGCAAATTCTGTATGGGAGTGCATCAAGAACCCAGACCTCCCACCTCCTTTTCCTTCCCCTACTCCTGAGCAGTAGGAGATACTGCTGTCCAGCTCCCTCCCTCAAGATCAACTTCTGCTGGTCGAGAGGGCCAGTCGAGCCGGGACGGCACATGGTTACCTGAAATGAGGAACCACCCCACCTAAAAGCTCGATAAAAAAACTTTTGTCTCTCTCTCCTGCCGGCGCAAATTGCGCTTCCACTTTTTTCGAACCTCTTCGTCTCTTGGGGCGGCGAACAAAGACGCCTTTGGAGCGCCCTGATAGCAGGTGTGACAGCCTGGGCAAAACAGTGCGCATCAGTCCTTCTTTTCGCCATCTCCCTCACATGCTGGTCTTTGACGAAATGCACTCTCTCACTGTATTGAAAAACACGTCAGAACCTCGGCACCGATTCCACCGAACTCACGTGCACCCACCGCCTTCCAAGTTCTACGTTTCGTGCGGTCTGATCGAGGGCTGCGGCGACAGCGCGGGCGCGGCTGACCGGCTGCGAGATCGTGCACCAGCGCCCCTAGCCATCCTAGCGGTGGTCGACGGCGCGCGGCACGCCGAAAGCAACGCCGTCTCCGCCCGCTCGGGCCACTCCCCTATTCTAGTTCACTCTAATTAAACGATGTGTCGGCGCAGTGATGAAAGCGGGCGAAAAAATGGACACTGGTCCACCGTGGCGCCCTCTTAAGTGCGCCTTGAAGCGCATTCACTGCGTTCGCCATTGATCTGTAATAAAAAAATTTATCGAAAAATTGTTTCCTTGCTTACTTTTTCTCGCCCGAATTGTTTTTTTTTTTAGTAATTAAAAGCGAAAAATTACTGTCGTCTGCTTGCACGCCGCTTTTAGCGGTGGTCGTCTGCAGCGCGCGGTGGGCAGATGATCAGAGACGTCAACTGTACGGTTCACAGTTTAAAAATTCTTAAAATTTATTCAAAACCAAAAAAGGATGCAGAAAAATAGTATTGCCAGGAGGAGGTATCAAAACAGCCGTCTAGTTTTTTTAGAAAAGTGTCTCACTAGCAAAAAAAAAATCCCTCGCACTTCCCCGAGGGGGAGAGTGTGTAAGTGCGAATGCACGGTTGTTGATTGCGCGATTACGGTGGATATCGTGATCTTGGAGTGGAGAGGAGGCGCCCAACACCCGCAGTCACTGAGCGGAGAGAGGAGGAGGAGAGTAGCGCCCGCCGTTACGGCGAGGGCTACACGAGCGCCCTCATGCGTCGGAATGCGGAGCGCCCGCTACGCGAGCGAGAGCTCTCCCGCCCGAAGTGGAGAGGAGGCGTCCAACACCCGCAGTCACTGAGCGGAGAGAGGAGGAGGAGAGTAGCGCGCGCCCATCTCCCCCCGTTGCTAGGGAAGACGAGGAGGAAGACGAGGAGCGCGCGCACCCGCAGCTGTTGCTATGCGGACGACGGCGGCGGACGATTCAGGCTCGCTTAAGAAGTGCATTCGCACTTAAAAGGACCGGTTTACTGAAAGGGCACTCCCCTCGACAGGTGTGCTGTCTGCCCGAGGGTTTCATCCCGCAAAGGTTCTCGCTTAAGGCTCGCAGGCTAGCCATATTTCCAGTCCGACCGTGGGCAATATCGTTCAACTCAGTACTCTGCAGACGTGAATTTTGTCAGCGCCGCAGTTTTGAGGGCATGCACTGATTTCTAAACTTTTCCGGAGCTGAAAACTAGGCAGAACCATAGTGCGGGCGCGCTACACGGAAAGAGCAGCCCGGACACACGCTTACGCACACACGCGCTTACGCCGGCAAGCTGGCTGACCGAATGCATTGCGGAAACAACGCAGAGGCCCGGTTAATCAGTCTCACTTTACCAACCTCTTGCTTCGTTTGTTGTGATAGCTTTTGCTTCTCATGCGTCTTAAAAAATAAAAAGCCGTTCCACTCAATGTGAAAGCTGTCGGAAGTGCAGAGCAGTGCATGATTCGTCATAATGGGCTGTACCGCCGTTATCCACTCACTGCATTTTTTTTTCGTTGACTTCGTTAACCCAATCATACGAATACACAGTACAATTTCAGTTCAGTTGCCAGATTACACTTCGAGTGTGTTACAAGTCAGCTACCAGCCAGGATGTCTACAAGCCTGACGTAGTGCCCGATGTCCAACCAGGAATATTCATCGATGTTGCTCAACTGAAAGTTACGGGCATGACAGACAACCTCGTCGTTCACGACACCTGCCATGGGCATAAACGGGTGCATATCCACGATAGAAGTCCCGCTGGCTCAAGAGAATACCCAAATCGCCGAAACCGTAAAGCAAATGATGGTCATGTTAAAACAAATCACGCAACGATTAGATAAATTAGAAGTACAGGGACAGACAACTGCTGCTCGTCACTCTCGCCGAGATCTCAAGCCCTACAGCAGGCCATCACACCTGGCAGGGGATGGCACTTCCCAAGATGGCAACACCCAAGAATAGACGCATTCCTACGCAGGGGTCAAAACTCACCATATGGCAGTGGAACTGTAGGGGCTACAAGAACAAGGCCAGCTCATTGGCTCAGTACATTGCCTCAGCTCAGGAGTCACCAGATGTCATTACTCTTCAGGAAACAAACTCCCCGGCAAAAATTCCCGGCTTTATCTCATATGAATACGGACCCTCAAGTTCTCTCGCCACGCTAGTAAGCAAACGAGTCACAGCTATACAGCATCCGCTCCAGCAGTCGGAAAAAAATGGAATCCTAACGGAAATTGTCCCGAGGAAAGTTAAAGTGGGGCAGAGCCTTTATTTACTAAACATATATTGCCGTCCAAAAGGCCAAGATGTAAACCTCTCTTTCGTCATCAAGCAAGCAAAACGCATTGTACTGTCTAATCCGCTCATCATGGGAGATTTTAACGCGGCACACCCATTGTGGGGATACAGCTACACCAACAAGAGAGGAACCGCTTTGCATTCCATCCTTGAAGAGGAAAACTTCATCCTGCTGTCGGACCCGCATACTCCCACGCGCATGGGTAACAGCGTCTCCAAAGACACTTCCCCTGATCTCTCCATCACTTCGGGGAACGTCACGGCTATGTGGTCTCACACCGGGGAAAACCTGGGAAGTGACCATTCGATCCTAGCCACGACAATACTAGGAGAAGAATACGTTATTCCTCTGGGCAGGGCGAGCCTCACGGACTGGCCTAAATTTCGTGAGCGAATGGAACAAGCCCGACTCGACAGTGCAACCAACCCACCGCTCACTCTACAGGAATGGGCTACCCAACTCCGGAATGATAAGAATTCTTTCACAAAAAAAATTCGGACAACTACTACAACCCCCTGTGTAGACCCTCACCTCCTCCACTTATGGGAAGCGAGAAGAAGCCTCATCAAACGCTGGAAACGACAGCGCCTTAATCGTCGTTTGAAAAGGAGAATAGCTCTTCTAACAGAAGAAGCAGCCCGCTATGCGGCTCACCTGTGCAAAGAAAGCTGGCTATCCCTTTTCGACAGTCTCCGGGGCCAACTCAGTACCTCAAAGACCTGGAGACTGCTCAGATATCTTATGGACCCTTCAAAAAGCAAGACCGATTCAAACCAAACCATGCAAAAAATAATTCAGTCGCACCCAGGAGATTCCAGTGCTCTCATGAAGTCCCTCCTGGACAGGTACCTCCCCGCCCATCCGAAAACGCCACTACCGCCGTACACGGGACGGCCAAATCTCAAACTGGATGAAGACATCTACATCTATGAAGTAAAAGCGGCACTACAGACCATCAGACGCAACACAGCCCCAGGGGTGGACGGCATCACCAACAAGCTTCTAGCGAACTTGGATGATGATTCCATCATTGAACTCACCGCCCACCTGAACACGGTATGGAGGTCGGGCCAACTTCCGGAAGACTGGAAGGCGGCAGAGGTGCGCCTTATTCCGAAGCCCGGAAGACCACAGAGCACCGAGAACCTGCGCCCGATATCCATAACCTCGTGTTTGGGAAAGCTTCTAGAGCACGTCATCCACAAAAGGCTACAGCAGTACCTCGAACAAAATAACATGTTCCCACATACCATGTGTGGATTTCGCAATCACCTCTCCACGCAGGACATCCTTCTTCAACTGAAGGAAGAGGTTATGCTGAAATGCTCGAGGGATAGCCCCAAAGCCATCTTAGCCTTAGATTTAAAAGGTGCGTTTGACAATGTCAGTCATACGGCCATACTTAAACAACTGAATGGCCTTAACTGCGGGGAACGTATCTACAAATACATTCGAGACTTCCTCGACGGCCGAAAAGCCATTCTGAAGGTGGGACGTTTAAAGTCCAATACAATTTCTCTCGGCAACAAGGGCACACCCCAGGGTGCGGTCCTTTCCCCCTTGCTGTTTAATGTAGCCCTCGTAGGCCTCCCTCCGCTCCTGGATGCCATTCCAGGCATACACCACGGATTATATGCGGATGACATCACCATATGGGCCACTCATGGGTCACTGGGGGAAATGGAGACCAACCTACAACAGGCAGCCGACATTGTCTGTGAATACGCACGACAGTGTGGCCTAGCGTGTGCGCCGGAAAAATCGGAGCTGCTTATCGTGTCACCACGTAAAAAACTCCCTCCCGGGTCGCCAACCATCTCCCTAGAAGTGGATGGCCACCCTATTGTTCCAACTCAGCAGGTGAGAATCTTAGGCATGCTTCTACAAGCGGATCGCTCCAATACCAAACTGCTGGACCGACTTAAGCACACCACGGAGCAAGTCTCCCACATGATCCGCAGGGTCAGCACAAAAACGAGAGGTATGCGAGAGCCGGATGTGCTAAGGCTAGTCGAAGCCTTTGTCATCTCTAGGATTACTTACGCCATCCCCTACGCTGTGCTCTCGAAGGCTGAAAAGGACAAGGTAGAGACTATCATACGCAAGGCATACAAGCTGGCGTTGGGACTACCTGTCAGCACCTCGACACAGAAACTACTACACTTGGGAGTTTGTAATACCTTGGATGAACTCCTCGAAGCTCATCGCATGAACCAATTATTACGTCTGAGTTCCACCTCCACCGGCAGGACAATTCTTAACCAGCTATGCCTGCGCCCACCGATTCAACACCCACAGGCCGATGCGACTCAGCTTCCGCATGAGATTCGCCAATTTATTGATGTGGCCCCACTGCCCCGGAACATGCATCCAACACACCACCAGGATCGCAGAGATGCGAGAGCGAAAGCAATCTTCAAACGGTACGGCCAAAACTCCACCACAGTATACACGGACGCAGCATCCTATCCCGGGAGGAGAGCTATGACCGCTGTTGTGACTACAGCTCAAGCCCTCCTCACAAGTGCATCAATTCCAACCACCCATGCACTACAGGCAGAACAAGTGGCCATAGCCCTAGCAATTGCTCAAACCCCTGCAGAGATCATCATTACAGACTGCCAACAAGCATGCAGAACATTCTCGAGCGGCTTCCTCTCACCCTGCGCCACACAAATTCTACTGCAGCATCCGCCACAACACCGTGTAAGGATTATTTGGGCTCCCGCCCATGCCGACGTCCCCGGCAACGAAGCTGCCCACCAGCATGCCCGAGATTTGACACACCGGGCTAGTCAGGAGTTCGGCGAGCAGTGGCGTGTCTGTCCCCTTTTGTCATACACAGAAATCACGCAGCACTACCGCCTGCAGTGAACAATGTACCCTCCTCCACACAAAAACCTCACAAAAGAGCAAGAACACCACCTCCGATGCATCCAAACCAACACCTTTCCCCACTCAACTAGAGCCCACATTCTGGCCCCCACCCTCTACTCCTCGGAATGCCGCTTCTGTGAGGCTCCGGGCATGCTTTACCACATTGTGTGGGGCTGCGAGAAGAACCCCAACCTACACCCCCTGCCCTTCCCCTCCCCTGAGCACTGGGAGGGAGCACTGACCAGCTCGGACCCTGATGACCAGCTTTGGCTGGTGAAGAGGGCTCAAGAAGCCGGACGGTCTCAAGGGGTCCTGGAATAAGGACTCTTCCCCAAGGCGAAGGGACGTTTATGCCTCCTCCTCCTCCCTCAGGCTGTTCAGGCTGTCCCGTAACTTCTGCGCGGCTTCACTTTCGTCAACCGAGAGAAGGTGACTCGTTATCCTTTCCAGGGCCGGATGAGAGGTGACTCGCTCGAAGGCGTAGGTGCAAGGCCCGTTTAAGTTTCCCGCCACAAAGTGAGCCCCGAGCGGGACGAGATGGAAGTTGCGCCGCAACCGCCTGCAGAACGGGCGGGAGATGCTCCGCGACGAGCATTCCCACTCAGTGAAAGCGAGGGCACACCAGTGGCACACCAGTGGCACACCAGTGGCACACCAGCAGGATGGAACATGTGCATGCTGCGGCAGTGATCGGGAAACTACAGACCATATTGCCAGGGCTGCACAGAGATACGACCACCGCGGGGCGATGGGGAAACGACGTTGGCAGAGGCTTTGGGATTTGGGGTGAGGGGGAGCGTCAACTTCAGCGCCATAGAGGTGACGACGAGGAGGCTGGAATGGTGGTGGAAGAAAAGCAGGGAAGGGATGGGTACGCATGCGAAGTAATCATACGGATGAGAATTTAGAACAGGTGGCGGAGTAAAAAAAAGCGGGAGGAGCGATGGGAGCTTAAACAGGAGTGTGGGGGAGATGGGTGGAGGCAAATCTATTAGGTTAGCTAGGAGTAGGGCAAGTACGTGGAATAAAACAGGCAAGTTGGTTGCTGACAACCGAAGCCCCGATTCAAAGGGAGAGCCCCTAATCATCATCGTCGTCGTCGTCATCGTCGTCGTCGTCGTTGAGAATACGTACGACCGCGCATATTATTCGGTTGCGAAGCCGGCGTGCCCGCCTGCCTTCATGGTGTCACGATAACGCCCAGTCTTCGTGCTTTTTTTTTACAATTACCAATTTTATTATAAAACAATCACTCAATTATTAAATTTCTGACCGTTTTTTTTTCAGCACCTCGACTCCAATAAAGTTTATTCATCATCATCATCCTTTTTCCCCCTAGAGTAGAGTGCACGTTTGAGATTGCCTACAGAACAGGACACTATACGCCTCGAGCGCGGCCTGTAGGGGCGCCACTGAAATCCCCCTAGCGGCCCGTTTCGAAAGCAGGCGCGGGAGTCCGCGCCCCGCTCCCCAGTGCCGCCGCTGCTTTCGCGGCACGTTCACGACTGAGATTTACCGTTTGTGGGCGTTTGAAATTCATGTTTGTGTGGAGCAGTCACTCTGCTCGCAAATGGGGTGTGTTTACGAGAGTGTAAATGTTTCCGACGCGATCTTAGTGTGGTATTTTCGGTCTGTATAAGCGCCAGGTGTATGTCACAGGCCAGCGTCGCGGAATCGGCGTATGATGGAGCCGATTGTAGTTACACTGACCTGAATTTACTATCTGTGTCTCCGTAACCACCGGTTCCTCAGATGTTCATGCTACGGCTATACACTACGATTTAAATCGGTTTTGTGCGCTTACATAATCAGCGGAGCACTCATACCTGACAGCACACCAGTTACGTTGCCAATATTATACCTCAGATATTGATCACCACCATTTACAAGCCAGTCTGTGTTAATTTCGCAAATATTCAACAAAAGTACGATGGACAATGCATAATTATACTCGGGGATCAGCACACGACAGAGTCGTCTTGTCGTGAGGTGCGCGCCCGCAGACCTTCATCTGGTACATATATCCTCTGCGAGCAGCGCGGAGACGGGCTTACAATATAATCCGCGTCCGCGACTAAATGCTTCTTCGAAATATCGTCAAATGGCACAGGAAGCCTGCAGAATAAACCAGAAACTGAAATCGCAGGGCCTTATCACATACCACACTCTTCCAACGACACATTTCATCGCTTGTTGAACAGCCTACCCTGTATACTTCCAAAAATGCGTCCGCCGTACGATCAGCTCTTCGTTGAAGTAGAAAAACAAAAGGAAAGTGAACGCGAGATCTGTGTGTGTGTAATTACTAAAACGTTCATTGCTTGATTCCGCTCCGCATTTGTACACGGCGTCCCCCTCCCCCACCCCCCCCCCCCCCCCCGATTTCTAGCGATATAGCGGTGCATATCGCGTATAGTTGGTCTAGTGAAACCTAGACGAACGTCTTTAGCATGCCAGAAGCTGCACTGTTTTTTTTTTTTTTATTTCCGTTACAGCTATTATGTTTCTAAATTCCGCATTGGCACAGCATTTATTTTTCTGTGGTTTCATTTCCTTGGTTCTTGCTATATGGCGTGTGTGGGCATATATTTAACGACGCACAGGCTTGAAACATACTTTACGTTTTCGCATGGTTTATATTCTTATAAAAGGCACAAGTTATTGTCCGGGATTGGGTAATCACATCCCCGAAACATATTTTTCTGCGGCGTATATATGCGAAACGAAGCCGCATTCGTTGTCCACGCTGCAAAATGAAGCCAACCTCTCATTGTGCCAGTATCAGGGCTAAACGAGGCATCAGTAGAATTCATTTGTGCCTGATGTTTTGGAGGTGACATGGGTGATATGTTGCTGCCGTCGCCGACGCCCAGACAGCGGCGACGAAGCGCGCAGAACCGCGTCCCCGGGTAGCTCTCGCAGGCGATCGCGTACTCTACGAAGACGCAGCTGCTTTTTAAGTGACCTAAACGTACTCTTTGCCTATAGTCGTCACCATAACAAGTTTTTTTTAGTGCGCGGAAAGGCGAAAAGAAGCGAAATAGAACCAAAACACTGCACGAGCCCCTATCAGTCACGCAGCGCAAATCCCGTCAACGCCGCGGAGAAGCGGCGGCAGGCGGCGCAGCGATCGCGAAGCTCGAGGCGTATAGCTGAAGTACTGCTGTGCGCTCCGGGAACTCCCTTCTTCAAGCAATCACCCAGTTTAATAAACTTATATACGGTATTCTGAGAGGCTTCAATGGGGAGGTATCTTTTAGGCCACTGTCGACACAGCCTGCATAAAAACACTGTTTATATGTTTGAAAATAACGAAGTTGATTGATTGTAGGGTTTAACTCGCCGACGCAACGCACGCGATGAGGCGCGCCGTAGTGGAGGGCTCCGGATTAATTTGACCACCTGGGGATCTTTAACGCGCGCCGAAATCTCGCACACACCGGCGTGTTTCTTTTCGCCTCCATCAGAAAATGGGCCTCCGTGGCCGGGAATCGAACCCGCGACCTTGTGCTCAGCAGCACAACGCATTAGCCACTGAGCCATGGCGGCGGGTGAAAATAACGAAGTCTTGCGTATAGCCATTCAGGTATACGATTGCACGACGTCGTACGTATAGCATCAGCCTTCTATAAATTTTACTTCGACTGTACTATCCTCTCCTTCGTGAAAAGGGCATACTGGCAAGAACACTTTCTTTCAGTGACGTAAGTGTTGTAATATATACCCCTGTCACTCGTCATGCTGGGCCAGCCGCGTAAGGCGCGTAACAAGTAAAGCTGTCTAGGTCCATTTGTATTCCCGGTATAGATGAAATCCAAGGTATATGGTGAACGCCGCGCGCTATACAGGCGTTAAAGGAAAACTAAACTCATTCGGGGAGTGATAAATGCGCGAAGCTCGCAGCGGTCAGTTTTGCGGGACGAAATCATCCATCGTGACACGGAGATTCAGCTGACGGGAACACTAACCGTCTAACTAATCACGCTGGAGAGAGGAGCGAGGTCCAGGAATCATTTGCTTCCAACGACAAGCCACGTAGCACGGCTCTTGAACAACGGGGCTTGATTTACGGCTCCGCCTAGCAGAGCGCCTTCCGCCACTCTTCTATTTCTAAACAGCTCGTCCACGCTTTAGCGCGAGAAAAATACCGAAGACGCGGCGACCTTTTGCATTTCGCTTGGCTTCACGAGCGCCGTGCCCCGCACCGCCAAGTCCGGAAGGCCGGAAAGTCGCGCCTTCTGGGCCATTTTGGAACAGAGCCAGCAGACGACCGGTTGCCGGCGTCTGCTACACTCGTCGCGGACGCCAAACAGAAACACGAGGCCCTGCTTCGAGCCACTGCTTAGGAGTCTTGACAGCGGCTGCTCTTGTGTGCGCATTCACCGCGAGAAAAAAATAGCAAAGCTATGCCTGGAGTGCGGGCGAGAGAGAGAGAGAGAGAGGTTCAAACCCCTGTGGGCGAGAGGGACCTCCCGTGAGGAAGCACAAGACGTCACGAACGCGACGTCGTCAACGCGCCTCTGAAGCCTGCTGGCAGTTTTTGCCGCACCATGGGCCCGGCGAGGGTTCTTTTTTTGAGCGCCGAGGGCGCAGAGAGGGTTCGCGTGCCGTGTTTGTGAGCTTGCAACGCGGCTGGGGCAGGGCTGTCGCGTGGTTTGTTGTGGCCAGACGGATTATCCCTCCTTGATGCACGAGCTCGCGCCGTCGACACGTCGTCTCAGGTCAGTGATATGATCGAGGGCGGTGCGCACGTCCTGTTACATAGTATGCGCGTTGAGTGCCTCGCTTCGAATTGTGGATTCTTGCCTGCGGACGCTCAAATTTTCGTCGCATTTAGCGAACGGAACCACTCACATAGGCTAGATTCCTCAAATTCAGTTGCTATCAGATAAGTTATCTGTCCAACCGGCTGGCGCATTGAGGGAGCCCGCAGTTCGCTGTGCTTGAACGCGGGCCAAGACATGAGGGTTTGTAGCTGGGCAGTCGATGACGTGTCTCTTGGAAAATGGCTCACCGGTTTATAGAAGGCGCCTATGGCGTCACGTTGCCTCGAAAAGCTTGCCAGAAAGCAGCATAGAAACAAACGTTTATTTCTCGAGAGTTTGAGAGTGACGTCATAGGGGCACAGGCGTCGACAACGACTTCCGTTGCATCAGCGCGTAAGGTATGTGCACGTGTTGAGGTAATCCCGTACCGCGGGAGTGATCAGCCCGCTTAATTTGAACATTGTTTTTTGCTTTTAAGGTTGAGACTACTGGTGGCCGAACAGCGCAGAGACTCAAACTTCCCTAAATTTTTGTCTTCAAAGAATGAAGAAAAAACAGTTAGTGTCGCAAGTATAAGTGACGCTTTCATTTGGGGCAGGCTACTTACAGCATGTAGAAAGACAGCTGTCAGTTTGGTGGATTTTAACTGGCACGATTCTATTTCCGAGCTGACATCCTGCTCTAGAGAGTCGTTTTGGCATCACTTTGTGAGCAGAACCGCGTTGTGTTCAATCCTCAGCACGCGAAAGGCTATTCACCTTCCGGTAGACCTAAATCCCGCCTTTGTCTACAATTGTACGCAACGTTTTTTTTTTTTTAAATATTTCGTTCAATAACAATGCAAAACCTCATCAACCTCACGATGTCACACTTTATTGGCGCACTCGCTTGCAGGTTACCCGTGTAGCGCACTCAAGGAAACGTGGCTTTCATGTGGCTACTGCTGGTAGCCGCCTCTGGCGCTGCCTTGCTCGTGTTCCGTTGGCTGCTGGACAGATCCCGGCAGCCGAGGCATGGAGACTCCGACCTGCCTCCCGGACCGCAGGGGCTACCCCTCATTGGCTACTCTTTGGGCCTTAAGCCCCTGGAACAGCTGGACGCTCTCGCGGAGGAGTACGGCCCCGTGTTTATGTTCCGTCTGCTGGGCAAGGACTACGTGCACTTAGGCTCTTACTCGGCCATCCGCGAAGCTTACGTCAAGCTGGGGGACTGCTTCGTAGGAAGACCTCGAGATTCCACGGCGATGGGCTTTCTCTTGGACCACCAAGGTAATGTACAACCTTAAGAATTTCTAAACCTGCGCAAGCAGTGCGATTCCGGTTGTGTTACAGAGTTCTGTTGGTGAACTGAATTCGGTTCACGGTCTATATCTTGATCCACCTCCACTCCATTCCGCCCCCATTCCACTACCTTTAACATCGTGTAACTCTGCCTTTCGCCCGCGCTTCATAAACACAATGCCACCGGATTTTTGCGAGATGATAGGGCTGCTGGCGCAGTAATAATTGCTGCGGTGGCAAGAACCTGTTGGCTGAATGAGAGCTTGAAAGTGCTGTACCTTGTAACGCCAGGCGTTCTTATATTTCAGTTCATAATTCGGGGTCAGAAACCGTGGACTACGTCTCAAGGAGGAGGAGGAATAAACTCTATTTGTATCTGAATTCTGGAGTCTCAGCAAGGGGGTGTCTTCTCAGACCAGAAGTTCCTAGGCGGTCGCTGCCTGGCGGGCCCTTTCGACCAGCCGACGCTGATCGCCGGGGTTCTGGCTGGCTAGCATGCCTTCCCACTGCCCATGTTTGGGGGAGGGGATCGGGTGAGGAGCACGCCCGTATCATGTGGTAGAGTGTGTGCGGCTGGAGACAGAACTTGCAGGTGGCGGAGTAGGAGGTTGGGTGGAAGGCGTGGAGGAGGATACCGTACGGGTATGTGTTGGTTTGAAGGCGGCGGTAGATGGTGGCTTCTTCCTTAGTCAACTTGTCGTGGGGCGGGGGTAAGGTGCGGTGTCCGAGGTGGTAGTGTTCGAGGATGTATTTGCATTTTTACCGGATGAAATCATAACAGTGGACATTGAACGACACTCTCATATTTTATCGTGGCTTTTGAACATCCAGTGGGTTCCTTCGAGTACCTGATTTGTACGTGATTGCGTCCGCGTCGCCGCGACCCCTGACGGTGCACGTGCGTTCCGGTGGGGTGCGCATGCGTAGTATGGTCGACAAGGGTGTTTTTGTATGGGCACATCAGATGTGCTATAGACAGCACCCACCAGGAACGGGCAGTCGACACATTTTGGGACAGCGACAGGAGACGTTCGAGGATGGATGATAACCAGGAGAAAGACGCGGAGGAGGATGACAGCCTGGAGGAATACATTTTACAAGCCCTCGCTGACATATTGTGGTACAGGGCCTTGCGTACAGCAAAAGCAAATAGGTATCTTGAGAGTATCCTGCTAGGCTCTTACGCACTCGCCTAATATCAGAAGACACTCAGGATAGGCCGGGTGCACTGCACTCTTGCAACAGAGTTGCTCTGCCGAACAGTGCGGGAACACACGCACTTTTAGAAAACCTGTAGCATAGGATGCGTGTCGGTCCTACTGTTGTCCCCTCACATTCTGCTTCTATGTAAGAGTTGCAAGTTCTTTCACAGGGCGCCTGTAAACTTCGTTTCCTGTTCACAGTGCCCGCTCACAGCCAAGTTCAAAGAGCGCCATCAGTGAACTACGTACAGTCTTTGTCGAAATTTTTTAGGCCGTACCTTCGGTCTATGGGCCACAAATAATTCAAAGCAAAAGCTTAATGTTCAACAGCGACCAGAATATTTTAGACAAGCGTTTCCTCCAGCTTCCTAACATAAGATGATCCAGCCTTGCTCGAGAGGTAAGCTTGCTCTCAGAGTTTCTTGTGGAGATTGCCGTTTTGGCATGGCCTAGAAAATTTTGAAAAGACTCCACATTTCATATGACGGTGCAACTTTGGTTAGACAGATTCAAGCGTATTTATCTGGGTCAGTTTCAGCCTTGAGGTGGCAATCTTGGCTGAGTTTCTGTTTCAGTACAAGCTACGTTGCCGATCACGTCTCTGTACACGCTTGCGTGACAACTGCTTCAGACTATTTATTGACCAATACCGCGGCGCGTGGCCGCTTTTCCCCTCGGCGCAGGTATCTCGGAGAGCGAGGGCCACGAGTGGACGGAGCACCGGCGTTTCGTGCTGCACACGCTGCGCGACTTCTGCTTCGGCAAGCTGAGCGTCCTCGACCGGGTCCAGGAGGCGGCCCACAGGCTGGTGGGACGCGTCGTGGCCCAAGGGGGCCAGCCCTTCGACCCGGAGCCGCTCCTCTTCGAGGCCGTCGTCTCGACCATGGCCGGCCTCTTGTTCGATGTCGACTTCGACTCTAAAAAGTACGTCTGTAGCTGTGAGAACAAAGCTGAAGACGAGCGTCCTGGAAGCAACGACTGTGCACCCCTGGCAGACGACACTTCGACAGCAGACGATACTACGCAAGCAGACGACACTTCGCCAGCAGGCGATACATTACAGGCGGGCGATACTTCGCAAGCAGACGATATTTCGTCTTCAGACGACCCTGCGGCAGAAGAGGACCAAGCATCGAGTTCGGTGGAACCTGAGGAGGAAAGCGACCTGGCTCGCTTGATCCGCATCGTCACGAGGCTGACGCCCTTGCTCAATAATGACGTCTTGCCGCAGCTGTGGACGCGGTAAGTTCCTCTGAACGTTGGCGGCGACCTCATTTGCGGTATTCGCTGTCATTTTTGTGATTTTAAGTGCGAATGCACTTTATAAGCGACCCCAAACCATCCACCGCCGGCGGCGGCGGCGGCGGCGTCCGCAGTGCTCCTCTATATTTAAAAAAGAAACAGCATCCGGCGCCAGGTTTCGATCCGAGGACTTTGCGGCCGCAGCGCGACGCTCTACCGACCAAGCCACGGACGCGACGCTGATATCAGTGTTAGTGACGCGCCTTATATCTTTAACGCATTCAAACTACGTCGTCAGCGGCGTGCGTTGGCGACTCAGCGGCGTTATAGCGGCTTGATAACTGTGTGGTGTACACGTGATACTACAAACCCGATGGAAGAGATGGAAGAGAAGGCGGCGAGGCGGTGGGCTGCGGGGCCGAGCGCAAGCGCCGCAAGCGGGCCGACAACCGTGCATTCGCACTTTCACATTCTCCCCCTCGGGGAAATGCGGGGGAATTTTTTTCTTGTCGGCGCACCTCCATCCTTCAAATTCTGTCATTCCGTGCTGATACAACCAAAGGTATTTTTCAGTCTGGAAGGCGTGATTCGTGCGGGTTAATTTGTGGCATTTCGCCTCGTTGTGAGCTTCCCTTTTATTTCGTCTGAAGATTTCTATTTCTGATTTGCCATCATGGCACTGCCGTAGGAGAGATGTTCTCGCCTGTTCATGCCAGCTAAGGTCTATTTCAAGACGTCAGGTGGGTACTTCGCTGAAAGTTGGGGAATACCCGTGAGGGGATGTACGACTTGGCGTTTCACGCACCTTGAATGCCCTCGTCCAGTAAGTGCGTTTTGTACGCCGACCACTCCAAGACTTAACTATATACAGACCCCCACATCGTGTTCGCACCCACCAACCGGTGGATAGCCAAGAACTAAATAGGGCGAAATTTCTCAGCGTGTAAACAACGAGGGCGCACCCAGGCAAGATATTTCTAATACCTATACTTCGGAAGGACACGTCTTCCAAAATAAGGACATGCTTTTTGGAAGACGCTGTTCAAAACTTCGGCCCCTCAGCCAAAATGCAGACTCCCTTTCCCGCACCATAGATTAAGCCGACCATGTATGTATGTATGTATGTATGTATGTATGTACGTACGGATGTATGCGTGTATGTATGTATGTATGTATGTATGTATGTATGTATGTATGTATGTATGTATGTATGTATGTATGTATTACATACATGTACATAAATACATTATGTACATACATACGTACATATATATATCCGTACGCATATACATATGTACATACATACATCCGTACATGCATGCATACATACATACATACATACATACATACATACATACATACATACATACATACATACATACATACATACATACATACATACATACATACATACATACATACATACATACATACGTATGTATGCACGCATGCAGTAAACCCTCGCTATATTGAAGCCCTGGGGACAAACGCGACTTCGTTTTAAGCGGTAACTCCTTAAAAGATAGGGTGATCTGCTTTCCGCGCACTATGGTTGGGACCATAAAACACTTCGAATAAGGCGAGACTTGTAATGAAGCGATTTCGCTCTAACAAGGTTTTAGTGCATTGTATATAAGTATACGAATGCGTAACTCAATCGTGATGGATGACACCGCGTGCATCGTGCAGCGCCTCCCCCGTGGAGCTGCAGCCGGGCTTCCAGGAGCTGCAGCGCCTGAAGCGCGAGCTGGACGAGCTGCTGGAACGGCTGGTGGCCGAGCACGAGCCCAGCCTGGACGACTCGCAGCTCAGGGACTACATGGACGTCTACCTGGACGAGCGACGACGCGCCATGGAGGAAGGGACGCTGCACACCAGCACCTTCACCAGTACGCCTGTCCGACCGTATCCATCCAGCATGTGGCTTGGCTAATTACACGACTCGCTAATGTCACGGAACTTGGAGAACGTGCGGGTTCGAGCTGGTTGGTCAACCCTGACAAACGATCGTTAAGCGCGAATTACCGTCATCACTTCCTTAGTCTGAAATTGCTCGCCCTTAACGGTGCTTGTTCGCTAATGTCTTGTGAAAGCCGGTCTCGTGGTCTCGTTCGCGCCATTTCGTTTCCGGCGTCTTTGAAGCATTTAGGGCATTTGCATTCCGTTTCTGGTATACCGTTTGATCGGCGGAGACTTGCACACTTATTCCCCCTGCCGCGGTGACAACGGGAATGTTCTGTACATCCCTCTAGATTCCAAAGCAAACGTACTGGTTTGCTGTGAATGTGATTCTTTACCACCTTACCACAAGCTCACACACGGGGGGGGGGGGGGGGGGGAAGGGATTGCGTGCACGAGGCCACTAACTTTGCCTGTCATAAAATAAGGCCAACCTGTAATTTCTTTTGTGTCGTATAAGGTACGCCCAAGTAAATGCGGCTTCAGTGTATGCTCTTGATTGCCAAGGAAATCACTGGGAGAAAAATAAATCATTCAAACGGTTACGTAGAGCACAGCGTCATTCGGAAACTTTTTAAGTGCGAATGCACTTTATAAGCGACCCTGAATTCCGGTGACCGCCCTCCGTCCACATAGCAACAGCTGCGGGTGCGCGCGCTCCTCGTCTTCCTTGGAAACGGGGGGAGATGGGCGCGCGCTGCCTGGCCGCTGACATGGCACATACCCACGTGGGGGATTGGCCAGGAATCGGGCGTGAGAAGGGCTAATGCACCCGCTTAAAGGAGTACTGACACGAAATTTCAAAGCTGAGATCCGCTCTAGCAATCAAGTACAACGACAACACAAATAGGTGTCTGTGCATGGCACATACCCACGTGGGGGATTGGCCAGGAATCGGGCGTGAGAAGGGCTAATGCACCCGCTTAAAGGAGTACTGACACGAAATTTCAAAGCTGAGATCCGCTCTAGCAATCAAGTACAACGACAACACAAATAGGTGTCTGTGAATAAATGCATCTTTCTTTCTTTGTAGTTGTGTGTGTGTGTGTGATCTCTCTTTCGCGAACATTACCGAACCGCGCAAATTCAACTCCTGCATTCGCACTTTCACATTCTTCCCCTCGGGGAAATGCGGGGAATTTTACTGAAATATTTTCTTGTTTAGGCTTGTTTGTTTTTTCTTGATTTTATTATTCTTTTTGTACTTTGGGGTGTAGGTCTGACTCGGATTGTCCTCCGTACGCGGCCGCCGTGGCAACGGCGTGAGAGGCAGCCAAGAGACAAAGGCAACCGACGCCAGCCCCCGAGGGGGTTTCTTCCCAAAACCACCCTAGCGCTCCCCTGTTCTAGGTCGTCGAAGGGTCCCGCATTGCTAGAGCGGCCGGAGTCGTTCGACCTCGGCGCTACCGGTGGATGATGGTCGGTCCAGGCTTGAAGGGAAGAGCCGGGTCGCTCCACCGCCGCACGCCGTCACGCCGTGATGTCCCCGCTCCGAGCGGCCGGCCGCCGCCGCCGCTCAGCGCCGCAGCAGACGTTTCCCTCTCGCCTCCGTAATGACACAGAACAGGGAGGGTAATGACTCTCCAGCTCCCCGCTCCTAAGCTGCTCCTAAGCGCGCCGAAGCGGTGGTGGCGCCACCTCCCGGGGCGCAAGCGAACCCCGCCATAGTTGCCACTCTATTGCACAAGCCGCGTCGTCGTCGAAGGGCCACGCGGGTCTCGGAGCACAGACCGCATACCGAGTCGGGATCGCGGGTTTCCACGATTCCCACAACTTTTTCCTTATTTCAAGCCTCCCCCCTCCTTTTCATTTTTGCCCTCCCCCATAATGAAACCCTGCTTACGCCTCTCTTATGTGAATTTGTTTCTCTTTCGTCTTGCAATCAAGATTCTGTGATCACATTGTTCTAAATGCATGCTGCCACATAGCGCTCGGAAGCTTTGTCGAGCTCTTCTTTCCGAAGCCCGCGGCGCCGTGTAGTGGAACTAGAATTTCATTGAGATGAAGGGAAAGTAAAGTGTTGCAGGTTCCTCCAAATCTGAAGTACACCCGCTCTCACGTCTATTCAGTCCCCAGGCTGAAGACCATCTGCGTGGACCTGCTGGTGTCGGGCACCGCGAGCAGCGTGGCCCAGCTGTGCTGGACGCTGAAGCTGTTGGCGCGGCATCCGGAGGCCCAGGAGCGCTGCCAGCAGGAGATGGACTCCGTGCTGGGCTCTCCCGACCAGCTGGGCTCGGTGTTCAGCAGGGACAACCTGCCCTTCACCGAGGCCTGCCTGCTTGAGGCCGCGCGCTTAGCCAGCGTCCACATGGTCGCCCCGTTCAGGACCAACCTCGGTGAGCAGAAGGAGTTTCTCTCCTCTCCCACGGCGGCTTAACTGCATCACTCGGAAACAGAGCCACGCTACAAACACGTGGTGAAGCCATTGCTGATCTGAATCTTCGATTTGTCAACCCTCTGTTCCGGATGCGGGTTCATCCGTCGGTTGCCCATTGCAGACGGTCAGGTTCAAACGCTTAGCCACGCGCGATATTCACCAAACAGCGCCTCACCTCCCAACCTGGTCCGACCACACCTCCTGGTGGTACTTAAAATCCTTGTTGAAACCGTATAATCTCGTAATCCACCCGCTTAGATTTGGATAGGGCTCACCACATAGTGCCTTCTGTTGGCTTCAGTTTGGCCGCCACCACTGCCACACAGCCTCACAATATCATCATCATCTTCATCATCCTCGCCATCATCATAAGCAGCAGCAGCAACAGTTTCAGGCTAGCTTTTCTTCCCAACGCTTTCGTGAAATGCTTTTATGATTGTTTGTGCGTGTGTAAACTTTACCTTTGTGGTGTCATTTAACTCAACCCCGGGCCTTCGTCAAATGAAATGTTTCAGTCTGTTTTGGATGTTCCCAAAGAAATTAGATTCGATATTGAATAAATTAGGACCCATCGTGAGCGGACAGAAAGGGAGGTATTAGCACTAGGTGCCCGTCTGACTAACTTTGAAGCCAACACGAAGGAAATAAAAGCTAGATTGGAAGATATTAAAGTTCTTGGTTCAGCTGTAACCAACGTTCAACAGATTGTAAATCGGCAATTTGAGAAGCTTGTTACCTTGGATGACAGAGTTAGGGATGCAAACATAATCGTTTTTGGAATTCAAGATATCCCTGATGAATCAGAAAAATATTTACGACATAAGGTAATAAATGAGCTCTTCAGAGATAAATTGGGCGTATATTGTTCGTCGGTAACCCAAATATATAGAATTGGAAACTGTTCTCCGTACCGGCCCATTTTTCTTTCGTTTCAAAATCGCACCGAAAAAAAAAAGGCAGTTATGAGTAACGCTGGTAAGCTAAAGGGAACACGAAGGGAAAACGCCAGTGCAATTACATTCCAAGACGTTATGCTGCTATATATAAACACCGCTTCTCTTGCGCAAAGGGCTCTCGTGGTGCTTTTTGCCCTAGCTGACCTTCCGCCATTAAACGCCAACCTTCTTCTTCTTCTTCTTCTTCTTCTTCTTCTTCTTCTTCTTCTTCCTTCTTCTTCTTCTTCTTCTTGTGCAAAGGGTGCTTACTTTTCAACTGCTGCCCGTGTTCTGGTGCAATCTTGCATGAAAAGGTATCATATTACTCAGCAGGACTTGGGGCCCATTTCTCTAAAACGAGAGGCCGTCGTTTTGAAACGACGCGGTAGCGCCATGCAAATGCATGTGTTCTCGGGTTGGGGCCGTCGCTTCGGGGGGCCCACACGAACAATAATCCATGGGGAGAGCACTGTAACAAGGGTGCAAAGCGACACGCAAAATGACGGGGGGAAGTGCGTGATCCTTAGAGAAAGCTTAGCTGTGGTACGCTCAAGTTCGTAGCGAGGACATGCGCAAAGAATGTTTAAGGCCCTCGCAAACTGTACAGGCCTGGTACAGAGGTGAGGAAGGCTGGCGAAGTTTAAAAAGAAAACGCTTAGTGTAGGCCACATTAAGCCTGGTGCGATGCAGAGCAGCTTCATCTCGCTTCCACAGACCGCTTGGCATCCGCAATCGGCACTATGGGTCTGTTGTGTGCAACGGCAGGTAGGTGTTATTGGGGTCAGTCCACAACAATCGCTGAGAGCTCTTGGCAACTGATGACTCCAGAGTCGCTCCGTCTCGCCTTGTGAAAGGCACTGCAATGATAACTGTGCTGAAATGCGCGGAGGCAGCAGCTCTGTCGGCTTTGTTGTTGCTAGCCACACTCCAATGAGATGGGTAGTATAGTTCTAGAGTCCCGATAGATGAAGGCCATAATAAGAGGAAACTACATATATCTGCTCGTTACCTTGCTAAGTTAGTGGCCAATCCAAGTTGTTTATGAGTGCAAAACTTTCCGCTTAATCCGGTGGTTCTTCTGAAAGCAGCTGTGAATGTCCGAACACGCTAAGTATGGAACCATTCTTCGCGGCAACAATTATCTTTCGTCGACAGACCGGGCCTATACGGCGGTAAAGCTTCTTTAGACAACCCCTTCCCCTCCCCCCTCCCTCCTTATACCACCACTTTTTTAAACGCTGCATGAGATGTTTGCAACGCCGTGGTGGCTTTCCCTTTGTTGTTTATTCTTTATTTTGCAAATATCTCCGCGTTCATTAGCACATAGCCCCCCCATTCGAGACGCACCGCTGCGTCGGTTCACCGCGAGCCACCATCGTGCTTGTTGCATGGACTCGGACGATTCGAGGTCGGCTTGGCTCCCGTCTCATATTTCGCGGAAAGGAGAATTACGCAGAAGAGGCCGCGCTGCTGGGCGCCTAATTACCTATTCCGTGCCAGTTTCCACTACCCTCGCGTGTCTAGAGGGACTCGAGGCCGGAGACATGTGAGGGGGAGACAGACAATGGCAACGGCGGGCTGTTTTGCATACGAAGTCGGCTTCCGTATTTAGATTTCGCACGGCTTGTATTCTTTTTTGTTGTGTGTTTGCATTTTTTCCTGGCCTGAACACGTGACACGTACGTGCTCAGTTCGCGAAACTTGTCGCTGCAGAAAGAAATTAAATTTGAAAGTTTCACAATCCGAGGCTGCAGTCAGTCTGTGAAGCACCTTGACAATACAGCGCAACAGAAACAAAGACTTAAGCGAGGCACACAGGACGAGCGCTGACTTCCAACCGAATTTTTATTACAGAAACAAGGCATATTAACACAAACACGCATGCACACACCTACGATGAAGCAATTCGACACGATATGTAATCTATATCAAATGTGCCGGAAACATTACTTTCAAAACAGATGCATATATGATTTAAGTCTTTGTTTCTGTTGCGCTGTATTGTTAAGATGAATCACCAACTAGCCCAATACCACACTTTGCTGTGAAGCACGCTGAACTTATGAAGGACTAAATTACATTCGGTTATCGCAATTAATGAATTGGTTAATCCTCATCCACTGGCTGACGTGCCTTGGTCAGTACCTTTAAGTAGGCTGGTGTTGCTGTTTGTACGCACACGTGTAAGCGCACTGGGCACACCAGACTTGTTCATCCGCTTGACGCATGCATGACCCGGTTGCGCTTCGTGTTGCTCGTTATGTGCGTGTGCGTGCTTCACGCCATCTGATCTTGCGTTCTCCTTTTAACAGAGGAGCTGTTTGAGCTCAATCTCTGTCCGTGCGGATAGCTAACAGAAAGTGGAGAGGGGGAACATGCTGGGAAAGTGGCGATGAGGCAAGGGGCCCACGAGCATGTGTTGGGAGTGCGCGTCTCAAGAGAAAAATGTGGTTAGGGACGTCCCGGCAATCAAACCGGCACCTTTACAGCGTGAAACCGTCAACTTAACCACTGGGCCATCCCAAAGGCCCGACGGGTGCGGAGTTAGCAGCGCGGGGAACAATAACATGCGCAACCAATTGGAGGAAGAGGAGGAGAAAGCCTTTATTACATCAGCAAGACGCTAGGTCAAGTGGGGGAAGCGGGAGTAGAGGGTGGGATGTTCGTAACTTGGGACCTCTCGAAAATAAGCCGTTCAAGTTGAAGCTGGTTGGCTCCTTACGAAGGCGGAAGAGGCCACGTGGGGTGAGGAGAGCAGGCCCACGGCTCTAAACTGCTCGCGCTAGACCGCTTTCTAGAGAGTAGTGCGCGTGGAGAGTTCCAGTGTTCGAGGGTCGATGTATGAGGAGGAGGCATTTGGAGGAGGGTTGAAGCTTCTGTAACGCGTAAATTTTGGACAGTGCCAAATTAGGTGCTGGAGATTGGCGGGTGTGAGGCAGGCGCAGAAGGGACATCGAGGCGGCAGGGATGGGGCGTACTATTTACGGAATGTCTCTGGGGTTAAGCTAGCATTGGCAAAATATTTGTTCAAAAGCATTTCGGCTGAAAGAAAAAAATTGGCCGTGTATCTGCTCTTTTCGTTGCAAATGTCGACATGTCAACGCAAAGACAATAGCATTTCGTCGACATTTGCCAAGTAAATGCCTCCCTTCGCTTTCCCGCTCACCTCATATGATGTTCTTCTCCCGTCGCATCCTCCTAAGGTAAAGACGCTAGAGGTTTGCTCAAGTCAATTTACATTTACCGCGTTTTACTGCTCCAGGTCGGGTGCCTCTATGCCAGCGCTGCCATACGGCGGAGTCGCACGTGAATCGAGGCGCCCTACACTTCAACGTTTATAGAACCACATTTCCTTGCTTCACGTACGTTCCAAGCGTAACGCGGAACTATATCTAGTACAACCTTTCGTAACTGTTGCCGTTTAATTTCTTAAAATGCCGCCAGATGCTATAGTGGCGCGGTCGACAGCAGGCGACGGAGTAATTTTTTTCTTTTCTGCAGTGGACATAGTATGTCATTTTCTATCGCAAAAATCAAGCATCCATACAGGAACACGGAAAATATCTCTCGTGTATTGATTTGCTGCCTCACATTTGCGTAATGTTTTGTTTGTTCAACGATAATGACAGGTATGAACATTGCCACCGGACTTGGGCGTTTAGATTTGGCTGTGGGTATATGAGACTGTTGCGCAGCTTTTCTTTCGCTTTGGCCAGGTTGCTGAATCGAGTGACAGACAGACAGACCAAAATTTTCTCGTTCAAGTAGCCCAAGAAAAAATATCGTCTTTAGAAAACGCTTCTTGTGGTCGAAACAGAAACTGGATCCCTTACGTTATGAAACCGGCTTCTATTCAATTTTGCTATCGCCCCGTTCGGGGCGCAGAGCATTTTTTTTTTTTTAAAGACGATAGTCTTTCTTGGGCTCCTTAAACCCAGAAATTTTGGTCTGTCTGTATGTCTGTATGTCTGTCCGTCTGTCTGTCTGTGACTCGATTCAGCCACCCGGCCAAAGCAAAACAATGCCTGCCCATTAGTCTTATATAGTCACAGCTAAATCTACCCGTCTATGTCCGGTGTAAGGTTCATACTTGTCAACATTGTTGAAGAAGAACAAGACATTACGCAAATATGAGACAGCAAATCAATACAGAAGTGATATTTGCAGTGTTCCTTTATAAAAAAATCAAACATGCTTGCTTTTGCGAAATTAAATACTTCATCAACTGCAGAAAAAGAATTCATTCTGCAGTCGCCTGCTGTCACCCGCGCCAATATAGCTTCTGGCGCCATTTTAAGAAATCAACCGGCAACAGTTACGCAAGGTTCCACTAGATAGGTTCCACGTTCTGCTTGCAACGCACGTGGAGTAGGGAAACGCGGTTCTATAAACGTTGAAGTAGGGCGCCTCGATTAACGCGCGTCTCCGCCGTACAGCAGCGTTCGCATCGAGACACCCGGTTTGGAGCAGTATAAAGCGGGAAATTTAAAATGATTTAAGCAAACCTTTGGCGTCTTTACCTTGGGAGGAGCGCGATGCAAGAGGAACAACATGAGAGGTGAGCGGCAAAGCGAAAGGAGGCATTCACTTCGCAATAGCCGATAAAGACTATCGTCTTTTGACGACATTTGCAACGAAAGGAGCAGATACGCGGCCAATTTTTTGGCTTCGTAGCGTGGTCGTTGGCTTTGTATTTTGGCTGAGTCGGAGTGGATTTTGGCTTCGCGCTTTCGCAGTTTGGATTTTGCGCCATAGCAAGGTGGATTGTGGACTTTGATATGACCCAGCTTGCGCGGGGGAAGCTTCACTATTTAACCATCTTTCTCTTAAAGGAGTACTGACACGAAATTTCAAGTCTGAGATAACTATGTAAAACGCTTCATTTTTATCAGGAGATATCTCCCAGCAAAGTTTCAACCGCAACCGTTCAGCGAAACATATTTAAAACCCATTTTAATCTTCGCCCGCACGAGAAAGCCCAGAGCGGACCGACATGACATCATCTGCTACTTGCCCCAAACAGCCGACGTCGGGGCTCCCGTGACGAAGCCGACGCGCTGGCTGTGGTTGGCGCGCGCTGCTCGGGCGTGTGTACGCGTCATGGTTTTGGGGCTGTCATCATGCTAGTGAAGCCCGCCAGCTCAGCTCTTTCGTCAGTCTTCGCATCTCAATTGGAATGGTGGTCGAACCTTTTTTTAGATGCGACGCTGAGAGGAGCATCTCTTGCCGGCGGCCCTGTCCTGCGTGCGTCCGTCGTCCGCGTCCGCACAGCTGCGTCTCTCCTCCGCTCGCCTCCTTCCTCTCTCCGATAGCGAACACTCTCTCCCAACATCTGCGGTCGCGCTGCGCGCGGTTGCGCACTGTGCGCATGTGCAGTACTCTCTCTCCCGCGATCTCCTCTCCTTCGGGCGCGCTGCGCATAGAAGCGGAGTGCCGCGCTCCGGCCGGTCTCTCAGTCGGCGGTCGTCCGCGTTTGCGCTTGCGCTTGCTCTCTTGCCGTACCCGACGATTGCTTGATGCGACGCCAATGGAACCCCCTTCAGCGTCGCATCACACCAGGGTTCCCGCGAGGGGAGGTGGGCGTAATTTTATTTATTTGTCTGAAATGTTTATTTCGAACATTTCAAACAAACCAGGCGCAGACCATAATTGGGGCTTCGGGATGAGGAGGGGAAGATTGTGGTTAAGGTACTATGTGGCTCAGGCCACTGGGATAAATGGGATTCACCTAATAACCACGCAAACTTCCTATTCCCCAATACCGGTAGGCGTATTTCCAAACGCTTCTCTGCACAGAGCACCCACGTGACATGTCCGTTCGCGCGATGGAGAACGGTAATTTAACGTTGTCATTGGCTGCGCCCCAAATCTAAAGCGACCTAAAACATACCAAATCATGATTATTAACAAAAACAACGCGTATATTTGATTTTAGGCAAAAAAATTCACCATCTTCCCGTAGGGGAACCCTGAGTAGTATGCGAAGCAGCTACGGGGTCTACTCAAGTTCCCATTAGTTTTCAGTTCGATCTCAGTGTTGCGGGAGGAGAATGAGGGGAGCGCGCGCGCGCTTCATTCCGTTCCGTTCGCTACGTTGTTTCCGGCTTGACCGGGACCGGTCTGCGCTTGCGCGCGCGGAAGGGCGAGGAGGAAGGGCGAGGAGGCGCGGACATGGCGAAGGCAGGCACGCGGAACTAATACCCCTACCGTGACGAATGTGCAAGTGCCCAGACGGGTCCCGGCAAACACGCTAGCTACGTACGGGACGGAACGGGCGGACTGCTAAAACTCTATTTATACCGCGGAGCTACAGTGGCGCCCCCAGCGGAGTATGCAGCGGCTACCGCCGCGTCTCTAACCCTAAGCTGCTTCGCGTTATCGCGTGCGGAGCCGCAGGTGTTGCCATTCATTGCGCAATCCCGGAGAGGAGAGGAGCTTCGGAGAGGAGAGGAGGAATGCCGGAGAGGAGCGTCGGAGAGGAGATGAGCAATGCCTCGCATACTACTCAGGGTTCCCCTACGGGAAGATGACGACGGTGGTTGAACGCGAAGCTATCTCGTGATGGATTCTTTGGTAGGCTAATCCCTAGGGGCATCCTGCCATAATTATCATCAGCGGTGCCTGGCCAGGCATGCGCAGTGGGGGTGTGGTACTCAGGGTTCCCCTACGGGAAGATGACGGCAGTGGTTGAACGCGAAGCTATCTCGTGATGGATTCTTTTGTTGGCCAATCCCTAGAGGCATCCTGCCACAATCATCATCAGCGGTGCCTGGCCAGGCATGCGCAGTGGGGGTGTGGATGCCGCACAACGGCGCCACACAATGTCGGAGGGAACAGGATCGACCATAAGCTGCTTCGCATGTAAAAAATTAGATTTAGGAAAGCAATAAAAGAAACTAAGCAAGGAGTGCTGGTGCTGGGGCTCGAACCCGAGCCGCCAGCACTCAGTATTCAACATCGAGGCCACAGAGCCCCAACGGCGAGCTCGTATTAGCAGGCGCTCAAAAGAATAGCGCGCGCAGTGACATCACACATGTCACGTGGGTGATCTGTGAAGCGAAGCGTTTGGAAACACGCTACCGGTAGTCGAGTCGGTATCCGCCTTTGCAGCCACCACAATCATCATCGTCGTCTTCCTCGGCTTCTTCTTCTTCTTCTTCTTCATGCACTTTTTGCCACGTTGGATGCGCGTGCTCGTCATCGTCTTCTGCACGTTCTATCACCTTAGATGCGTCACTGCGCGTGCACAGGCTGCTGCTGCGTGTTCCAGATCATTCTAGAACACGGCTGGCGCCCAGTTGGCTGTGCAATCGGCCTTCCTCTATTCTAAGCCTCCCTGCGCCTAATAACGTGGATTCAAGTCCCCCCCGACTTAGACCCCGCGCTTCAGGAACAGGTGGACTCTCAGGCAGGTGTCGAGATTATGGGCCTTGAGATCCCAGTTCTCGCGGCTGCGGAAGGGCCGACGAAGGCCGAATCGAAGCGCTTCGTGAGGCTCGTGCGCATGTTCCCGGACCCGGACAAGAAGGGCCCTTCCAAATAAGAGGAACTGCCACACTCCCCCAGCCCTCTACAGGCGCAGCTCGCGCGAGCTTCGTCCGCCAGCCTGGCCGCCTGCCTCGCCCGCAACCCGGGCTTCTACCGAGTGGGAGAGGGCGACTACAGGTTCGTCTACTATCTGGGCCCGGAGTCTGACCTCTCAGTATTCGAGGATGCCGAACTGCTGACAGAGGCCGCCATGGATGCCGTCTTGAGGCACGCGCCCATGTTCTTGCATGAGAAGAGCCCCTCGAAGAAAGAAAGACTTCAGCCAGCCAGCCTTCCGCAGGCGCCGCTCGTGCGGGCTACTTCCGGCAACCTGGTCGCCTGCCTCACCCGCATCCGGGGCTTCTACCAGGCGGAAGAGGGTGACCACCCATTTGTCTACCACGTGGCTCCGGGGTTACACCGCTTCGGGGTCAAGCATGCGGACGCGCCGACTGAAGCCTACTTGCACGGCGTCGTAAGGCGCGTGGTGCTCCTGGAAGATAAGGGGCCCTCTCAACTGCTGGACCCGCTCAGCACTCGACAAGCACCCCTCGTGCGGGCTTTTTCTGGCATCCTGGCCGGCTGCCTGACCCACATCCGGGGCTTCTACAAGGCGGCAAAGGGCGATTACAAGTTCAACTACCTGGACCCCGAGTTTGGCTGCCTCTTCCCCAGCCGTCCTGCTAGCACCTTCACCAGTGCGGCGCTGTTCCTCTCCAGCAACGATCTCCGGGGTGAACGTGGACCGGCGGAGGGTGACCCCGTATCGGCGCCTGCGGAGAATGCCTGTCTCTGGAGCGGCCGTGCCACCCCGTACAGGAGCAGGAGCTCGCACGCCACGGCCCCGGATGAGACGGAGCAATACGAAGATGGGCAGGATGTGTGGATCCAGACTGCATTCCTCGGGCGCGGGTTGCAGGGTATGCGTGAAACTGAGACTCAGACACACAACAGCGACCCCCCAGCGACTGCTGGGCTGGAGCTCGAGCAGGAGGAGTGTGCCAAAGAGAACTGCCTCCTCAAAGCAAGGCTGAAGTCTCTGCAAGACGCTAGGGGCCTACTGGAGGCATCTACCGAAGTGGACGCCGGCCTCTCTGCGTGCTCCGGCAAGGAGGTGCGAGAGCTTCCAGTGGGCTGTGACACCCCGCAGCGCAAACGTCACCGGGTGGCACCACGATCGTTGCCGCCACTTGCTGAACCCCATGCTCTGCGGCGGGACGCCAGCACTGGTCGCCTGGTGGAGGACCAGGGTGGGAGCCACTACGCGGCTTTCTCGAGCGATCGCATCGTTCGTCGCATCCGGGAGCCCCGCGAAAGGAATCCGCGTGGCCGCAAGAACCGCGCAGGCAACGAGAAGCTGCCCTCCTTCCCAAGGGTGCGTGGGACACTGGGGCCGAACCTGGCGACCCGTCATGGCGTCCATTGGCGAGGCTCTTCCGTGCCCTTTTTGGCGTGCTTGTTGGGGCTGCAGGAGGCGACACCGGCATGCATTCGCCCTACCATTTCCTCTGACAGCAAGGGATTTAAAAGCGGGAGGTGGTTACGCCCCCACGGGCTTTAGTAATTGGCGCTGCCAGGGCTACGGTGGAGCCATTTCGCTTCCATGCAGACCATGCTTCAGAATATTGATCTCTTCCCCCATGACCTGGCAAGTTTGATGCGAGGTCAACCTTGATTGCCTTTGCTCCACACCTAACCCCTAGAGCTACCCAAGTATATCTTGTTTATTTTAATCGTATTGTCCGGTGTCTACGTTGAGTATGCTTGTCTTTTTTTTTCGTTTCAATCCTACTATGGCGGCTATCCGCGTAAGAATGATGAGCAGTCCTTACCCCCCGACGAACCTGGTTCGACCCAATTTAGCACGACTCAAGTTTTCCCTATTTAAACACGAACAAGTTCCTTGAATGCATCGTCCCCGCCGAAAGTCGTGGAGTGTGACTCGTAACTAACGTGCGTGTGCATCTGCGGTGGACGTGCAGAGGAGGCGACCGTGTGCGGCTTTCGGGTGCCGTCCGGCTGCCGGGTTCTGGCCAACCTGTGGCTGGCGCACAGGGATCCGGGCTTCTGGCAGGAGCCGCACCGCTTCGACCCCACGCGCTTCCTGCAGCCGGAGGAGCTACATGGCAGGCCGGACAAGCGGGACGCCTTCCTGCCCTTTGGCCTAGGTAAAATACGCAGTTTTTTAAATACGAAAGTGTTTTATTCCCGGATACAGCAAGATTTCACTGACGTCATATCCGTCGCTGAAATGACGCCAGTACAACGAAGCAAGCAGCCTGTAAAGGGTGCACCCCTGCACACAGGGTCTTCTTGCGGGGAAGCAACCTTCAGTACTAAAGAGTGCGTTATAATTGGGGTTGCTCGTTTTCGGGTTTTAAATTTTTACACGAAAGTGCTTTATGCCGGTATACACCAAGATTTTACTGACGTCATATCCGTCACGGAAATGACGCCAGTACAACGAAGCAAGCAGCCTGTAGAGGTTACAACCCTGCACACAGGGTCTTCTTGTGAGACAGCGACCTTCAGTACTAAAGAATGCGTTATAATTAGGGTTGTTCGTTTTTGAGTTTATATTTTAACACGAAAGTGTCTTATGCCGGTATACACAAAGATTTCCCTGACGTCATATCCGTCGCGGAAATGGCGCCAGTACAACGAAGCAAGCAGCCTGTAAAGGGTGCACCGCTGCACACAGGGTCTTCTTGCGGGGAAGCAACCTTCAGTACTAAACAGTGCGTTATACTTAGGGTTGTTCGCTTTCGGGTTTTATATTTTAACACGAAAGGGTTTCATGCCGGTATACGCCAAGATTTCGCTGACGTCATATCCGTCACGGAAATGACACCAGTACACCTTTGCCGAAACGACCCGCCGGCAGGACGTCGCTCACCAAGCACACCCACAATACAGCTGCCGACCCTCAAATCATTCTAAGCTGCAGATTTCGCTGCACATTTCACTTTCGTGTTTTAGCAATTCGTATGACAGAGGAATCAACCAATTTTTTTTTTAAGAATGCGCACTCAGCGCCATCCTTTTCCCCGAAATACATCCAGCACAAACGCATACTTTAGATGAGGAATCAGTGGTGAAGGCACTTTGGTTGGCGAAGCTTCAGCAGCAGCAAAATATGAGGTCGAAGGGCTATCAAGGGAACAGAGGGCGAAGCCGCAGATGACTACGGAATAACATCGGATTCACTAAAGGAAGGTAGCGATGTTACACTATAGAAAGCTAGCAAAATTATTCTCAGGACGCCCTACGACGCTAAAGATACCATTAGCCTGGAAAAGTGCCAACCTAATTCGAATCGTAGGAAAGTTAATGTCAACGAAATTCAACCCCACCCTCGTACTCTCTGTTGCATACAAAGTGTTTACCAAGGCATTCGACCGCATAAGTTGCATGGTAGATCTTGATCTATATCGAGTTTCTTAGATATTACACAACAGGAAGGGGGGGGGGGGGGACAGGCTGGGTTTTGAAAACGCAACTCAACAGTATTGATCACATTCATACCGTCAGCCTGGTAATCGAAAAATCCGTGAAGTGTCATAGACTCATAGACCTCTTTACGTGGCATTTGATAATGAAAAATCGTTAGATTCGGTTAATGGCAGCATTTAGAATAGAGGGTTGAGAAGACCGACGTAGGGCTTTTGGTGGACATGTACAAGGAATGTGTGAGGGCACAATTATAACAGTGGAACATTTCCTACCAGGAAGGGCGTCAGGCACGAAGATATTTCACTGAAATTACCTACATGCGGTTATACGTGGATTCACTTGTTGAGAGAAGAAAGTTTTAGTTATCACAGCCATCAAGGCGCAGACTGCACGCCTTCGGACCAGTGGCATTAGAAGCTTTTCGCTGCAAAATGTCTCAATGTTACGTAGCTCCTACAAGACGTCGAAATTACAGAAAAGAAGCCATTTTGGGAGCTTGATTTGGAGAAGTCAGGGATATACGAATCGACGCTCGATTAATTGGGATTTTCGGTTAACATGAAGCGATGTCCTGGTCCCGTCAATCTTACTTGCAATGTAATGGAACAAGCTGCTCGATAATTCGAAGCTGAAGCCCGTTATATCGCTTAACTGGAAGTTTAATTTTGAATAAGAGCATAGGGGTGGCCACCTTGTCTTGAGAAAGTTTAAAAATTTCAAGTTTTATACAGTTTGATAAAGTTTTAAAATTTCACGCTGTCATGCTTCTGTGCTGATTTAGGCGCCGTCGCAACTGAGGCGTGCGCACAGTTCATAAAGCTGCACGCCGGTCGAGACACGCGCCAGCGCACGCGTCTCTCTTTTGCGGCCCTCAACCATCGTTGGTGCGCACAGCGCCGTGTGGCGGACACTCCAGGCCTCGAAATTAGCGATAAGTCTCCACTGCGATGGAATCCCGTGCCGTATACTCACGACTTGGCGAAGAAAGTCAAGAGATTAACGAAGTTACGAAGGGAGACGTATACTGCCGACCTATGACAATGGGCCTCTTCGATTATCAGTCCCGGATCGTCCGCGGACTGCCCGAGACGCGATCCGGCGCTCGATTTTTCCATGTATTCATGCGGGACCTCCGGTCCGAACGCAGTCCTCGGGCTGCCCGCGGACCATCCGGGACTAGTACTGGTGGATCGAGGAGGCCCAATGCTGTTATCGAGCTTGTCGTTTAGTTTGAAGTTCGGTTAATTCATTTTTTTTTTTCGGTCCCCGTGGACTTCGTGTTATGGGGAGTCGGCTGATTATAAAGAATACTTGAGCCTCTTGGTGTTAGTTGGTGGCGTCTTGTACAGTGGTTCGCGAGAAAACCTGGAAAGGAGGCTCCAGAAACTGCATGCACAATGCTCATTTGTGCGATCCGGTGGTTCAGCTTCTCCTTAGCGCATTAGAGTGACGGATTTGCGCCGCCAAAAAAGGGAATTCTGCGAACGATCGCAACGCGCATAACATCTGACTCGAATGCTACGTGATCGGCGCTGCGGAACTGCACATTGCAGAACCTCGTGCTCGCATTGCGTGGTACCTCAGCGCAGGCCAAACTGAATCAAATCGTGCGCTCGACGTCGCCCTTCCCCGATGGCTCTTTGTTAGCTGCATAGATTAGCCAACCGGAAGAAGCTGAACCACTGCAGGATTGTCTTAGGGTGTAAGGTTCGTAAGGGTAGATAAGATAAGGTAGATAAGAACCAAGTATACTTTCAAATAGACATGCGGGAAGCTTATGGATACTGGAAGCAGTGGATGAATATAAGTATTTCGGACAAGTTGTCATTTACAATCCAAACCATGAGAACGGCAGCCAGACGTACACGTGCTATGGGCCGGGGAGAATCCCGGAAACACTCTGAAGTAAACTGCAATAAGGTACGCATTTGGGCTGGTTGGTTCATGATTACGAGTGAAGAAAAACAGCGCTAAAAAGACAGGACAAGAAAGGACACAGGACCACGGCGCCGTGGTCCTGTGTCCTTTCTTGTCCTGTTTTTTTAGCGCTGTTTTTCTTCACTCGTACTCTGAAGTAATTAACAGTTACCTATAACTTTAGTTGACTAAAAAGGAAAGTATAAAGCTAATGCGTACTTCTGGTGATGATTAATCGGGCAGAAACTTGGGGTCTTGCTACGTGTCTCGAAATAAAACTGAAGTTAGAATGATAAGACTTGTCGAAGAATGATAGGAGGAAACGTCTCGGATCAGGGTGGAAGCCCAGGGAAAGACGTCCTAGCTCAAATCAACGAACCACCGGGGTAGCGGAGTGGCTACCCAGGGGCGACACTAATAGTACACGAGAAGACCGATAACTCGGTTAAGGGACGATACGAGGAAATTTGGCACCAAGGAATGAATTTGGACAGTAAAGCAGTGAAGCAGTAAATGAATTTGGGAATTAATTGGAAGTCAACTGGAGAGGCCTTCATCCTGCAGTGGCCATAAATAGGTTATTGCTGTTATTGATACGATGATGATGCGGGGCCAAATATTCTGCTGACAGCACTCGATCTCAAAGTTCGCTAGAGTCTGAGCGTTCTCACCGCAATTCAGAAATACCAGACAGCAGAAAAGAAACGTAGAAGCTTCTGAGTGGAAGTTGTCAGACAGTGCGTGAGAATTCTTCCCAGAGGCTCGACTCCACACGCACCCCTTTAGATATGTTTGCCTTGGGTCTCTGTTAAAGGACATTTTATTCAAAGAAACAATGCCTTTTATAAATGCCCTTTAACGCCTAAGGATAGAGTAAAAATAAAGGTGTGTGTGTGTGTGTGTGTGTGTGTGTGTGTGAAGGGGGGGGGGGGGGGGGCATTGCCTGAGAATGCCTACACAAAAGAAAATAGTGGGATGAGTGTTGAGGCTGCCCTTCGTATAGGTGTGCGCAGGGTCTCGCATGAAAGTGGTCCCATTCTCTTCAATTCCCCTACCCCCCAATCCGACCCCCTAGAAAATTACCTGTGCATCAAGCGAATACTTATTTGTCAGTTACAAGACTGTGTGAAAATAGAACTTGCTGCTTGTTAAATAAAACACCTAGTTACTTATCTCAAAAGACAGGCCTTAATGTGCACTTTCGTCGCTCTGTGCGCCCTCTGAACGGCCGTACTATACTTTCGCGAGAACTTCAGTTGCACTTCACGAATTCGTTCGCGTTCTTATGTAACTGCTCTGTGTCGCGTGAAGGAGTTTTATCGCCCGGGCGAAACAACTCTTTGTAGGTCACTTTCTACAAACTTCGAACCTTCGTCGTACGGTAGAGTTCTGCGCTAACTCTGCATACACAAATCTCATATTTTAAGACAGAATTTTATGAACGGTGAGAACGAGTGCTGTTCATTGCGAGCTTCTCAATAAAACAATAAAAAGAGAGAATTGGTGTGTTTCAGGCATACAACAGTGGATCAGAGCCAGTCCCGCCGAAGTCTTGTCAGCAGAAAGTTTAAAGCCAAGCTGGGCTGCAAGGGATCATGAATAAAGCTGTTGTATTCTTTTAATGTCATCACTAATTTTGCGCCTTTCCCTAGTGGTCGGAGCAGCCATGGCCTCATTGCCCACCACCCCTGTGTGCACGCCTATGTTTGTGTTTGAAAGTTTTTCTTCAAGCCGTGAGATTGTGAACGGCTGCTAATAGCCTGCTATTATTTCGGAGTATTTGAAAACTACGTGGTATTATATCTGCGTTTGTTTTTTGTTTTTGTTTTTTTTTCGCAGGGAAGCGCGTATGTATAGGCGAGTCCCTGGCCAAGACGGAGATGTTCGTCTTTGTGACGGAATTGCTGAAGAAGTTCAGCTTCAGCGTGCCGGAGGAATTTGCTGCGCAGGACCTCGGCTTCCGCCCTGCGCAGGGCACGCTCAGATTTGCGGAACCCTTTCACCTCATCTCCGAGCGCAGGGTTCTCACGACAACCTTGTGAAATACCGTTGAAAAATATATTCTACGTATGCGTTTTCGTTTCTAACGGTGTTGTCATTTCTGTCTCGTTTAGAGCCACACATTTATTTGAGCGGGAACGCTGCCTAGACATCATTTCGTTTTGTTTTTATCGCGCTTGCCGAAATTTCGACGCTTTATAATGTTTAAGTTAATCGAAAGATGCGGCCCTTGAAACAATCACGTCATTCTCAATTTAAAATTCGCGGTTATAAAACGTGCCAAAAACAAGCAGAGGAATTCAAAATAGTTTTGTAGCGTGGCGCCACCTACTAGTACAAAAAGCAGACGTCGCGGTAGTGCGCATATTTCCCGGCAGCCGGCGGCGCGGTCGGCGTCCTGCGAAACAGACAAAGTGAAACAAAAACTGAAAGACACCTGTAGGCAAGGCTGGAGGCGCGTTGTAGCGGGAACACGAACACGACTTGAGCGCGGAGAAGGCAGGCTTTTCCGCGAACAAAACAGGCTCCGTGCGGGGCATTCGTGCACGTCTCTCGCATCGTTTGGCCGCCGAAGGCAGTGCGGGGCCGATAGCGGCCGGGAGAGCCGACGGGTAGAGTGTACTTTTTCATGCCGTGTAGCCGACGACGGGAGAATACAGCAGCCGGTCATCGTGCCTCAGCTCGCAGCGTGACCGGCGTTCGCCGTGAAAACACCTCTGGATACGAATGACACGCGCTCCTCGGCGCTGTGGTGTAGTGCTTCTTATCGGTGCCTCTGGCCGTGCCGTTGCTCGCCGCGAGCTCCGGCCAACGCGTCGCCTGGCGAAGGTGGCGGCCGCTAAGCCTAAACGTTCAACCTGACCGCCCGGTGAGTTGTTTTGCTGCTTTGCCAGTGCTGGAGATGGACGCGACGTATTCCGTCGGCTGATTTGACGTGGCGGGGTGCTGCCTGCCGTGGCGACGTTCAGTCGCTTGATGTGACGCTGGCGGCGACGCGGTTGCCGTTGGTGATAGCTGGCGCGACTTTCGACCGTGGCTCCTCCGCTTTTTGACAAGTGACCATTTTGCCGCTTTCGAGAAAGCCGTCGCGAAACAAACAAAAAAGTAGCTTGAAAGTTTGTTTTCGGTCTTTGGAATTTGGGATTTGTACGCATAAATGGTTGCACTCTCGGCTTCGCGAAGAATGCTTTCTCCAAGATGCGTGTTATCGATCCGTCTTCTGCACGCGTCGAGAGCATCGTCCGGATGTGCTCTCGAGTTGACTCCTCATCTTCATCATTCGGTGATGAAAACAGAAAAAACACCTATACTAAGTGTCGCATCGAAATGCTGGCCGCATAACCGACGGTCGAAACTAAGATCAGGGGTTAGTGCGTACTTTTAACGTCATAAAAAAAAAAGGGAAAAAAACGCTGTGGTTTGCGGGTGGGCGCGCTTTTCGGCAAGACGGACCTACGGCGTCCCAACCATGCCACTATCCAGGCGTCGATCGATATACGACGCGCACATTTCTTCACACACTACCGGTATCGAGTGCGGCCTCTGACGAACCGGTTAGAGCAGCGATGTGGTCGTTTGCAAACGAAAAAAAAAAAAAAGTCATAAAACGTACTTTGGGTGAGAAGCAAAATAATCATTCCTTCAGCGAATAGTCACTACCCAAATAGAAAGCAGTTGTAGGCGCTAATCGTCTGTCGCGACCGGTTTTTTTTTTTTTTCCTTGCGCGTTTCACAACCTACTCGAACAATGAAGGCAACATTTTCCTGGCGACGTTAGAGATGACTCGTACTGGAAAAGTCGTTGCGAATCGTGGTGACTTGCGTAAACGCAGACTTTTCTTTTTTTTTTTTTTTTTTCTTGTGTTGTCGGTCGTTTCAGCGTCTTGGGTAGCCATAAGTGCGTGAATTGTGTTATCATCGGGCTGTTCGCTAAAAAAAAGTAGCTACAGCTTGCGATTTGCAGTGGATGAAGTTCGGCTAGTTCCCACACGGCGGCACCGACACGCCCATTCGGCAAGCTACGCGGTGGAGCCGACTTCGTGATGAAATGCTGACACCGCAGAACCGCTTCATAAACCCCATCATCGCAGTCGGTCTGCGTTAATGTTTTTCTTTTCTTTTTTGTCGCGCACATTTTTGAGGAACGCGTTCGCCGCAGTAGTTGCAAGTTACCCCTAACGTTCATCTCTATTATTTTTTTTTAATTCCCGCATTCCGCGTCGAAACCCGTCTGCGTGCGTTTTTTCAGTAAACGGTGAGCTTTTGTAATGGCATTTGACGGAAGCAGAATCGGTAGATCGTCTGCACGCTAGCGTTATATCGACTTCGGGTGTGCGTAGACAATGTGCCGGAGAGGGAAAAAAACGTTTTTCACGATCATCTACTGCTTTGCTCTGTCGTCCGTTTCTCATTTCATGACTCGGCTGATTTTCCTTTGCAAACTTCATACCCAATGTCTGCGCATTCTCCTCGGTGTCTTAACCTTTTTTCTTATCTCGTATTAAACCGGACCTCCCCGCTGGACACCCAGTGCCCTGTATATAAGCTTGAACGAATTGCATTTGCGGGAACTCTTGCGGGTTAAACACACCTGATGTTTCCGTCTCGGTGTCGCACCTTTTTTTTTTTTTTTTCCTTTTCATTCCGTTTTTTTTTTCTGTTTGCCTGGAATATTGTCACCGGAAAAAGATAACATCAGGCGTTGCCCTTTTGCGGCCTTAATGCAGCTGCGCTATTTTCGCGGCATCGCGACTCCTTTTTTTCTCTTTTTGTTCGCATTCTCCGAATCCATTTCCTTTTGTGTTACCGTTCGCTGGCTGCCTGTTATTATGCGCCGTCGAGGGCGTTGGCTTTGTCGCTCCGAGCGGCACGGAACATTAAATGCCAGCGGGATCCAATAATTGCCACCGGTGGCGAAGTGCCTGACCTTTCTCTCTCTCTCTCTCTCGGAGGCGGCGAAGTGTTGACGAGTTCGGGCGCCAATTTCGAACGGTGCTGCCGTGTATGTTGTGCTCGATGCGCATTTCATGTTTCGAGTACGTCTGCACTATCTCTATTCCTTCCTCTCTTTGGGGTTTCGTCGAGTTATGTGCGATCATCTGTAATGATTAATAGTAATTACAAACGCACCATCCCTCCCTAAATTTGAGAGTAGCGCGAAAGCTAAAAGTGCGTCCAGTCGATCTAAGACTGATTCAAAGTCTGATATCGCGAACGAAAAACGAACCCGTGCGAAGATGTTCCGCGCACTATGTAAGCACATCTACGAACGATCCGACATGTGGCTTTAGTTATAAGATAAAGTTATTATATTATTGCGCTCCTTATTCATTGTCGATGCGTGTATTGTCTTATCTAGAATCGTTCCTTTTTGCCGATTTTCAAGTTCCCGTTTTGAGGCACTGAAGGCCTGGTTTCACGCACGCGCCTTGTGTCCAGAGATCTTGTGAGAACTTTTAGGTCGACCAACCGGTCTATGGGGAAATGCATTAGTTTCAAACAGGACGCTATTTGGTCCCGCTAAGATAGCTTTCGCTTTAATAATTAACAGCGACTCTGGCAGTCAGTGGGTCCTACTAGTTTGCCCGGTTTAGTAAAAATCAAGGCGGACTGCTTTCATCCTGACTTGTGAAGCGGGTTGCCGCGGTAGGGGAAGATTTAGCGACTCTTACTAGACCCCAAAAGAACGTTTGGGCTTTTTTTTTTTTTTTTCGCCATGCCACTCGCCTGATTATTCCTAAGCCTGGTTCAAACGTATCGCTTTCTTATTTTAGTTTCAGAGAACATGTTCTTCGCATGGTTTGCTTGCAGAAATAGGCTTAAAATTGAAACGTCTGGATTCAGGGAAAGCGGAAAAAGCGAAGGTTAAAAAAGGATAGGGGGGGATAGTTTAAGCTATCTGAAAGGAGATCGCTGCGATCGAGGAAATAAACCGTTCAAAACACTCGGCCTAAACACTTTTTGAGGACGTCTTTCCAGGCAAAACTCCGTGAACTCTTTCGGATAGCGTTAAAGCGGCTAAACATTTCGAACGTCTATCTCCCGTGGCCTGTTTAGTGTATGGAACGAATTTAAAGAGCCGGCGATTCGACCCACTTTCGTGGCGATAATTCGTCCGGCCGGTGCTACTACTCATTACACCAACCGCGACTTTCCCCTAGTACAGGCGTGCCTATTAACCGCAACACACGTTTCGCGACGCGTGTAATTTTGTCGGAAAAAAAACAAAAAAAGCTAGGTCAACTGCATGGGTAGTGCCTGAATATAGATGAAACTACTCAGCGCTCGAGTGATCGAGTGAAAGTTACAAACCCCATGACTGCATTTGTTTTAATTAGGGGAATTGGGTGGGGTCGCTTTGCAGGAGCTGCTTTCGTGCGGATTTTGCTAGCAATCGCGGAGCACGGAGGACGTGAACGGGCTTGAGTGCGTCGCCGCTGCCGTAGATGGATCGTTGTGTTCAGGTGTTCGTTCTACGCGTACAATGAACCTTCACTGCTGTCGTCAAGGGCACGCCGCGCCCTTGGTGGCTTCATCGCCTGTTCGCACTGTGTCAGCGCACCTTGTTTGTGTCAGGAAAAGCGCCACTTCGCGACACGGTATACGTATGGGCGGTTTCCCTGCGTTGTTCATTGTAGACCGGAAACAGTTATTTTAACCACGGAGCAGCGTAGTGAATTTGACGAAAAATAAATGTTTAAGTGGCTCAAGGTCGACCATTTTGGTTTGGCCAATTTCGCGCAATGCGCTTTTGGTATGCGGAGGTAGTGAAATACTAAGCAATCGTGGTTATGAACTTAGCCATTCAAGACACTCCTCGGTATATACGACTTGCCTAGCACGGGTGACGTTGAACTTTTTATTAAGTGTTCACTGTGCAAAAGGACGGCGACAAGAGGAGAGGCGCGCGACACAATGCATTTTTTTTTGTTGTTGTTGTCGTTTAGAACGTTTAGAATGCGTTGCAAGCTCGCCGAAACGTGTACGTATTTTCGAATCCATTCGTCGTGCGTTGGAGTTTACGGTTGCATTCGTGGCGGCCAGCCTTTCTGATGCGGCAACTTGCAGTTTGGGCTGCGACTACCCGAACCCTTGTTTTTACGGCAAAATGCCGCTGTCAATTATAGACGACCCCGCGATTGACAGTAGCGCGTTGCACAGCCCTGCTTTATTATAAGTAATTGCGTAATTGCGTAAGCAACTGGACTAACTGCAGTTTTTTTAGCGAAAGCGGGCTGTTTCGATCACTCACTCACGCACGCACGCACGCACACACGCGCGCAAATGAATTAAAGGGCCCAACCTTTGATATGGTGGCGAAACCGAGGCTATTTCGTTTTCATTGGATTGCACACACGAAACAAAAGCCCGGGGTCTCCTTAGCACTTTTTTTACGAGTTGTAAATATGAAGGCACGAATATCTCGCGTTGTCGAAGGGCTTTGAAGTTTTGCCGCTTGAGACGTTCTGCTTTTCGGTCCCCTCTGACGCTTTCGAATGGCTTCGATCTGTTTCCTCCGCGTTGCGCCGCCGCTCGTTCTGCTGCCCGTGGTATGGGAGCAGTGACGACGATGGTGAATTCTGCTTGTCCTTCTGCTCCCTTCGTCTCTCCGGTGTATACTTTGCGCCACCGCGGCGGACGGTGGGAGAGACTGGGCCGTGGGCTCTGACCCTCGGGAGACAGGTGCTCGGTGTGTAAGGGCGCGGGCAGTGGTGTGAGTCGCCTCAAAAATTCCCTCGAAAAACGAGTGCCCTGGAGTCCAGACGATATAGAGGTGGGAAGTGGAGTTTGATCGACGTACGCACCCGTAGGCACTTCTGCTCCCTACAGAACTAATCACGGCGCCGTAGGTGGTTTGCGCTGAGATTTCTTTTTTTCCCCCTTTTTTTTTCTTTTTTTTTCTGGGACAGCTGTCTGTAGATTATTAGGTGCGGAGTACCTTAGGACCGCACAATATCCGTCCGCGTCCGTGCGCATAGCATTTACAATCGCAAAAAATCACACAGGCACCGGCAAGATTCTAGCCTGTGTCTGATAGACCAGAGAGAGTTAGTGTCAGTCGTCTTACCCATTGAGCTACGACCGTAAGTTAGTACCTGGGAGTCAAACGGCTTACTCCCTCGCCTGTAACGGTGCGGAACACCTTTGGACCTCCCAATGTCCGTCCGCGTCCATCCGTGCGCACACCACCATCAAGCGAAATTCGATTTGAGCCGTGAGTTGCAGTTTCATTTAGGGACTAATCAAGGTAACGCAAATCGGATGTCACTTGGGGCGCAACTTGGACGTCATTTCGAGTCCCCGTACTCCGCACCCTCGCCATCATCCATGGAGTGGAGGTGCTTCCATTTTTTATGGGGGTACGTACGTTTTCGTGGCGTGCGTCCGTCACCGTTTGTCTGCCGCCCGTGTCGCGGTGCGAGTGTGGCTGAACGCAGAACTGGAAAAAGAAATGCTCTTGGTAATTCGAAAGCTTTGGGGGATCGAGCCCAGGCCTCTGCTTCTGAGACGGCAATCACGACCGCTTGCTTACGAACCTTTCGGGCATTTTCCTTTGTTAAATTGGGCCAAGAACTGTTCGCAACAAATCCGAGAAATTGACGGGGCACTGTACGAAACAATAGCACCGCGTAGCTCTGACACTCTCACGAGTCTGATAAGAAGTTATAATTGCTGGTTTTGTGTTCAAGTTATGTGACCTGTTATACGGCCTTGTTAAAGGGCCTATAGTTTATAAGGACTGTCGTGGCTGTTGCTTGCAGAGTTTACTTCAGCGCGAAATTCCAACGTCAAAATAAGTGTAGCGGTTTGCTGCAGACCCGCGCGCATGCACGCGTGACACGTCCGCTTGGGTGATCTTCCAAAAAGCTGGCCTTTGCTGGGAGTATATGGCTATTCTATAGTTCATCTCACAAGCTACATGCAGCACTGTGGAGGCTACATTGTTGTCCCCCTCAGGCCGCCTAACTCACCGCGAAGGAAGCGACAAAAGGCGCGGAGCCGTGCGGTGCCACTTGCCGAGAGGGAAGAAGGGAGTGTCCTTTCAGGACCCCCTTCACGGCGGATTAGGCGCCCTCAGTGGGCGCACTATTGATAACAATGTAGCCTCCACAGTGCTGCATGTAGCTTATGAGATGAACTATAGTTATTAGTTACTTTATGGCTGAAGTATTACCTTTGGAGGACCGTCATAATCGCACAGTCGTATGCGCCACGTCGTAGAATTTTCTGGGATATTATTCTTTTGTGTGTGTGTGTGTGTGTGTGTGTGTGTGTGTGTGTGTGTGTGTGTGTGTGTGTGTGTGTGTGTGTGTGCGTGTGTGTGCGTGTGTGTGTGTGTGCGTGCGTGCGTGCGTGTGTGTGTGTGTGTGTGTGTGTGTGTGTGTGTGTGTGTGTGTGTGTGTGCGGTGGCGTGCTTTGCATGCCCTCATTCGTAAACTTTAATGGCTGCCGCGGAATAGAAAAAAATCGCTTACGTTGAGGGCTTTGCGGAAATGTTTTGCGCAATACAAATATGAATCACGATTTGACATAAAAGGAATACTAAATCGGGCATAGTAGAGCTCTGCAGGGGAGGTGTACTGCTGGCACCGCATGACCCGATTGTGACCTGCACAAAGCCAAGCGCATGACGTCGGTGCAACGTAAAACGTCTCGTCTAAACTCTCGGTTACCTAAAATAAATGGCAGGGGACTGGAGCTTGACGGTGGAGTAGTTGCCTCTGCGTCTTCATAAGAGGTGAAGAAGGAGGAGGAGGAATAACTTTATTCATCCAACACTCCATTCGCGGCTGAGAAGTTCTTGTCCCCCGTCTCCCCCCGCCTTGGGACTCAGTGGCAGCCAAGGCTTGACCGATGATCTCTGCAGGCTCTTTGAGGCGGAAGGGGTTGAGGGGGCTCGTCTTTTTTTTTCTTTCTTTATTGCCATACTTTGACACACACAAACAAAACACTACACTCTTAAAAACGCTAGCCAGCACTTAACTAACTGAGTAATGGCTAAAATTGTTTCATGTTTGTTAATGTTTCAAACACGGGCAACCATTCCGGAGGCTCGAGCGGGGCTCGTCTCCGACATACCCGCTCTGCTGTGGGGGGATTTCAGCGCGGACGCCTCACTGCCCGATGCGGCATGACTGCCGTCCTCGGTAGTCCAGCGGGTTGGGTAGGTGGCATACGACGTCGCGAGCGGGAAACGGTCAACCCTATGCTTGTCCAATAGAATAGAACCGTAGCCCTCCCAAGTTTCATCCAGCTAATTAGCTACGGAGTATGCTCAATCGAGTGTTCAAAACAAACGTGGTTTGTTTCGTCCACTCTGGCACTGCGCCCAGCTTCGCTGGTCGTCCGTCTTCACAGAGGGGAAGGGCGCTGCTTTTTTTAGTTTATCGGGAACCGCCAAGGTGCAGGGTCTTTTTTTTTTTTTCATAATGTGTTTCTTTTATGCGAATTTCGTTGTTTACGCTTCTCTTGGGCGGCACGTGGTATACATTTCCTCTCGACCTCTGCAGCCGTAAGATATCTGTGCCCTTGTTGCGGTATTTACCGAGCGCCTGTCAGTAACGCAATTCAACACCGTGCGACAATTTAAAGCACTTTTTATACGACGGCAATGTGGGGAAGCGGTGTGTCTGTGGTGCTACCTCTCGTAAGCATGCATCTTCGCCCGACGAGCTGGGGTAAAAGAAAACTAAGGAAGCCTTAAAGGGGCCCTGAAAGGCATTTTGAGCACACTAAATGAAGTAGCGCAATCGTTAGATTGGGTCGTCAAGGTCATCTGGGCCAAGTATTACTCTTTTACGCGCAGCGGAAAGCTCACACTTTTGTTGCAAAGTTTGTCGCTTTTTTCTCACCCTTTCCTTCGTGTTTTTGGACGCCGCCATCTTCACATGTCTACATCATCGATTCCCCGATGTTCGTCATGAGCTAGACATCCTGCTATTGGGCGGCTTTTTCACGCACTTCCGGCAAAGAGATGAGTCGTCTGCTCAGCGTCGACTCGCCGGCTGATCTGCCAGCGTAGTGCCGGAGTGCTTGGACATTTTACGACAAACGAAACAAGTGTAAACAAACGCTTAACCGTTCGTATTGAATGCAACACGGCCATAACACGACATGGATATTCTCTTACCGGAGTACGTCCCATAAAGAAAGCGTTGAAGCCCCGTGGCACTTCTTTCGTGCAATCGCAGAGAACGCCCTGAGCCGAATGCCCAGGTTTGACGGATACATTTTTTTCCACTTCAAAACAATCCAGAGATGCGTTTCGAACGAACACAACGTCACAACATGCGTTGCAAGTCTGAACCGCGATTGACAGACGATGGGCTGCCTCCTCCTGCCCCTCGTAAATTCGGCACTCACCTCGCGCGCGGTTTGCGGGGACGAACAGCAAGTCACTTAACTCTGGCGCGCAAGCCGAGATGGCTTTTAGCCACGCACACTGCACATACCCCATGCGAGGTTGAGTCGTACGTCGCTCGAGAAAGATAATCCAGGCCATGGGAAGCACTATCCACCCGCAGAAGCACAACGTCGCATTTCATCGCGAAACAAAGGCGTCCACAACACACACACCATCGCCTCCTGTAATACCAAACGCATCTCGCACTTCCAAATCAGAGTGAGTAGTATGCCTGCAGTGCCCATATGCCGCGAGGTGGGGCCCCAAGCTGAACCGGGATCACGCAACCGTAACTGACCTCTGGGGCGGTTTGTGCCTTGTTGCCAAGGCAACCGATGTTTGAGATCGTCAAAAAAAGGCGCTCGCTCCAGCGCTAGAAAGCTCAGAGCCGCGCCGGAGCATGTTTAGCCAACGTTGCCGCTCTCCACCACGCGTCGCCCCAAGCTGAACTGGTCACATGATTGAAGCGTTTTGTGCACGGGTTCTGTATCGGCTTAAAATGTCTTTTTCACATGGCGCCGGCAGGAATTACCACCACCGCAAAATAAGACCCGGCACCAGCGGGGCCACATCTGATACGGCGCTTTTTGGATAAACAGTGCGCGGTGCATGAAAGGGACCGAGCGCAAGATCCTCCCCAGCGGCTGCGAGTTCGCCGCCGATTAAAACTCACGTGCTGCACTGCAGCAGCGCACACCGCGAAAGGGCAAGGCCAGGCCACCGCACACATGCGGCCAGATTTTTCGTTCGCTTATCCATCCTTGAGCGGGGTGCGGAATTCATGGTGTCAACAAAACTTGCCCGTAGCAGACGGCAGTCGGAGGAGCGTAATGCGGAAGTACGTCACCGCTGACTAGCGCAGCATCATGGGAGGCAGTGCTCGCGCGCCGTCAACAGTTGAAAAGAGGAGGAAACGCGGCGGGACGATAATGCGCGGTTTTTGATTTACGATTTCTCAGCTAATACTCATCGCTTTAACAAAATTCTTATGGGAGGAGATTGCTAATACATTGTTTTATTTGGTTACATGTAGATCCATGCATCGGCGGAAGGTATTTCAGGACCCCTTTAAAAAAAAAAAAAACACCGTCTCAGATTAGCGGAGTTGTACGCGCAGTAAATTTTTGATTTTTTTTTTCTTTTCATCTCGAGCTGGTGAGATACGTAGGAGGAAACCAAGTCTGAGATCTCTCGGGGCGCACTCGCACACACACACCATCGGGAGACGCGTGTTCTTTTTTTCTTTATTTGGCGCGCTCCGAAAACGAGATTAGGCGTTTTGCGGCGCAATGGCGGAGTTGTACAGTCCGCGGTATTTCCTCGTGACCGAGCTCGTCGTCTGTGGTCGTGTCGGCGGGGTCGCAGCTAGCCGACGCGCCAACATATATATCCTCCTCACGCGCCTCTATACTGTGCGTCTTTTATTTCATTTCATTCCCCGCTCGCCTCGTCTCCTTCCTTCCTCGTTAATTCTTTCCTCTCGTTCTCCCGTTACCCGATTCTCCGTGCCCTCCCCACCACGCGTGTCTGCCTTTAGAAACGGGCCTTCATATTTCTTTCCTAAATGGGACTCGAGGCTGTATCCAATCCGAGCTCTTCTTCTCTCTTTTTATTTCTTTAAATTCTTCGCCCCGCTTAATTCTTTCTTTCGATTCTGGTCAGAGGAGGAGGAGGAGGCTGCATTTCCTGCTCTGCGCTGCCGCCGCTTCTTCTTCGCTAATATCTACGCGCGAGCTGTCGGTCCGGTTTTGGGAGAGATTAGTAGTTGGCTGCTGCGCGTATATATATATATCGCGATGTACGTGGAGTTGAGAAATGCGTGGCACTCGGACGGTCTGCCTCGGTGCATGCGAGCCATTCCGTTTCTCTTTTTCTGTATTTTTTTTTGTTTCGTTAAATCCCGAGTCATCGTGTTTCCTCGCCGGGCGCTGGAAGACACTTCCGGTATAGGAGCATGGGCAACCTGTCGCACCGTTGGTCCACTGCGTGAGACATAACGGAGGATTGTAACGCTGACGCTGCCATGGCACTAGCGTGTGTTTTGTTATACTTGTTTGCCTGGGAGCGACCCCTCCCCGCATAGTTGGATTATTTCTCTCTCCTAACTTAATTTTCTTGCTCTTTTGGGGGGGAGAGGGGGGGGGGCACTATTTTGCAGTTTCGTCAGCCTGCTTACCGAGAGCTTATGGTGAAATGTGAAGGTCCGTGGCGCTTCAACGTCTACAGTGGGCATTTATAGTTTGGGGTATAAGATAGGAGGGAGGCAGAAGAAAGGTCTGTTGATAAGAAGATAGATCAGCCGGTGAAGAGAGAGAGAATAACTTTATTGTGTGCCCGGTGGGAAAAGGAAGAGGTTAGAGATCCTCCTCGGTCCTCTTCCCCTTTTTAGGCGGCAGCCAGGAGTCCTTGGACCCCGGCGGCGTCTTCAGCCATCCGGACGAGTTCGACTTGAACTTCGGGATCGGAGCTGAGCAGCGCGGTCTCCCACTGCTCCACGGTTCTAATTTCTAAGAAAGGGCGTCCTTTCTGCTGTACCTGTTGACTCTTGATGGGACACGACCAAACCATGTGCTGGAGGTCCGCTCTGCCTTTACAAATTTTGCATTCAGCTGTGTACAGCCCCGGGTAACAGCGGCTGTAGGCTACAGGGTTGGGGAACGTGTTGGTCTGGAGCAAACGCCAAGCCACCGATTGCCACTTAGTTAAAGTTCTGTGTGGCGCAGGGTATCTCGCTCTTTCAAGGCTGTAATGATCTAGTATTTCCCGATAAGATACCAGCCTGTCCCGCCCCGACCGGCGAAACGAGTGCGCGTCGACGGTGGAATCGTCGGCGTCGGCTCGGTTGGTTAGACCTCGAGCCGCGGCGTGCGCGTTCTCGTTCCCCGGGAGACCGCAGTGGGCCGGCGCCCAGACTATTTGGACCTCTCTGACCCGATCGCCACAGAAACCGGCCAACAGGATTTTAAGCGCTTCCGATGACACGCGCCCTCTCGAGAAATTGAGGATGGCCGACTTCGAGTCGCTCACTATAAATTTGTATTTGCTGGATGCAGTCACTGCCAGGGCAATGGCCGCCTCCTCCCCGACTTCAGGCGACGTCGTGACGATCGTGCCGGAAGCGACTGAATCGCCCTGTCGATTTACCATGGCTACGGCCATGGCGTCACGATCGTCATAGTCAGCGGCGTCCACGTAAACCACGTCCTCAGACCTCTCAAATCTTTTTTGCAGTGCCTGTGCTCTCGCGCGTCTGCGTTCTGCGTTGTGTACGGGATGCATGTTTTTGGGCAGTGGCGGGACGTATATGCTCGCCCTGATCTCAGTTGGGATGTCCAATTTAGCTCCAGCTCGAGATTCATAGTTGATGCTAAGGGAGCTTAAAATGTGTCGCCCAGTCGGGCTCTTGGAGAGCCTTTCCAGTTGTGCGATCCTCTGAGCTTCGATCAGCTCGTCCAGGGTATTGTGCAGGCCCAGTGCCTCGAACCGTTCATTCGAGGTAGTGACGGGTATGCCTAGTGCCTGTTTGAAGGCCTTCCTGATCATGGCATCTATTTTGTTCTTTTCGTCCATTCTGAGCTTCAGGTACGGGGCGACGTAGACCACGCGGCTTACAACGAATGCCTGAACTAATCGGATGAGGTTACTTTCCTTCATCCCGTGGTGCCGGCTGGCAATTCGCGAGACGAGTCGGCTTGTTTGAGAGAGGCTAGATTCGAGTGCCCTTATGGTTTCGATATTATGTCCGTTAGCCTGAATTCGGAGGCCAAGCACCCTGATGCTGTTTACCGTTGGGATGAGCTGCCCCCCGTTGGCATAGAGTTGGATTGGTGACGTGGTTGTCGATTTGCGTCCCCTCAGGGCCGGTTGGTAGAGCAGGAGCTCTGACTTTTGTGGGGAACAATCCAAGCCTCTCGGCTTAACGTACGCTTCGACTGCATCTATGGCCCGCTGCAGGACGTCTTGTATCTGTCCGTCGCTGTTTCCCGCCGCCCAAAGGGTTACATCGTCTGCATAGATGTTGTGCTGTAGTCCCTCTATCTTTTCTAGCGTATCTGGGAGGTCGATCATTGCGACGTTGAAGAGGAATGGCGAGAGGACCGAACCTTGCGGTGTGCCCCTGCTTCCCAACTCCAGCTCGCCAGATTCGATGCCCCCGATCGTTAGGGTGGCTGTCCGGTCCGTTAGAAAGTCTTTCACGTAGTCGTAGGTTCGGGGGCCCACGCCTAGCTTTGCCAAGTTTTCTAGCACCGCGTCATGCCTAACGTTGTCAAAAGCCTTAGTCAAATCCAACCCCAGTATTGCCCTGGTGTCTAGAGGAGAGCAGCCATCCCCTTCGATAATCTCATGTTTAAGCCTCAACATAACGTCTTGAGTTGATAGCTTGGGTCGAAATCCTGTCATGGTGTGAGGGAAAAGCCCCTTCTCATCCATGTACCCGTTGAGTCTGTTCAGGACTACATGCTCCATTAACTTCCCCAGACAAGAGGTAAGCGAGATTGGTCTTAGGCTCTCTAGCTGTAGTTTTTTCCCTGGTTTCGGGATCATAACGATCTTAGCAGTCTTCCATTGTCTGGGGATCGCGCTTACGCTCCAGCATAGATTTATGTATTTGGTGAGAGCCTCGATAGAGTCCTCGTCTAAGTTTCTCAACATTTTATTAGTAACACCGTCCGGTCCCGGGGCAGACCTGGTACGGAGATCGTGTATGGCCCCCCGCACCTCCGCCGTCGTGAACGGGCGGTCTAGAGTTGGGTTTGCAGCTCCCGCGTACGGTCTAAGATTTTCTTTAGGATTTGTCCCGATATATCGGTCCCGGATTTCTTTGATTAGGGCATCGTCCGTTCCCTTGTAAGTGTGTAAAATTTTGCTTAGGTTTTGCCTTTGTTCAGTCTTACTGCTGGTTGGGTCAATGAGATATCGAAGGATATTCCACGTTTTCGCCAGGCCTATCTGTCGTTCCATGCCATCGCAGGTGTTGTGCCAGTTTTGGCGCGACAGCTGAGTGGTGTAATCTTCGATTTGCTTATTGAGAACCGCGAGCCGCCTACGGAGTGGACGGTTGAGTTTTTGTTTGCCGAGCCGTTTCTCCAAGCCGCGCTTCGCTTCCCACATGTGTAGGAGTTTCGAGTCTGCCTGTTGCATTCCGGCTTCCTCTGGGATAGTTTTTGTGGCTTTCTCCACACAGGTGTGAAGCTGTTCGACCCAAGATTTAATGTCCTCAATTTCGTGCGTCTCCGCTCTATCTTCGTGCGAATCCCTTTCAGCTGCTCTAAGCTTCCTGAACTGGTCCCAGTCTGTGATCTTGATCTTCGCACCTCCCTTGGGTTTTTGAGGGCTTGCTTCGAGGTTTGTGGCGACCACTTCCCAGATTTTCTTGTGTGTTTACCCATTTGCTGTCATGTCGGGTGTTTTTTGTGAAAGTTAGGTCTGGTGAGGTATCCACGCTTACGCTGTTGCCCGTCCTAGTGGGGTACGTCGGGTCGTTGACCAGGGACAGGCCCTCCCGCTGGGCATCCAGCCAGAGACTCCGCCCCTTGGTCGTTTCCCGCCTGTACCCCCAGGCAGGGTGGTGGGCGTTGAAGTCGCCCGCTATCACTAGTGTTTGATGCTTGGCAATGTCTAATGCTTTGCGGAAAAGGTTCGCGAATCTGTGTTGTTTTCTCGGAGAGCTGTACAGGTTTAGAACGAATAGGCTCCCCCGAGTTCTTTTTTTACTCGCTATGAGTTCCACGAGGACGTGATCTACAGTCGTAACGCCGGTGTCGTGACGAATGACAGGTATGTTACGTTTAACGAGAGTTGCTACTGAAGCACTTCTGTCGCCCGAAGCCGGCTCGCAGGCCTCATAGTAAGGTTTGTATCCTGCAAGTTTCGCCAGACATCCGGTTTCCTGCAAACATATAACGTCGGGTGCCTCCTCCGTGATCTTATTACTTATGAACTGCTCAAGGTGGCCCCGTTTGCGGCGATACCCGCGGCAATTCCACTGCCAGATTACGTATTTTGCGTTATTCCGGTCCATGGCTTTTGACTGGGGCGTTGTCGAAGCTAGTTCTAGTTCTGTCCTGGGAGGCCGGTCTGGCATAGGGTTTAGTGGATTTTATGGGACCAGCGCACCCTCCACCGCCTGGGTAGCGTGGCAGTGCGGCCTCCAGCTCACTTGTTCTTGCAGTAAGGGCAGTGACCTGCTTGCCTACATTTTCTGTGAATTTCGTGAGCAGGGCTTCAAACTTCCCAGTGAGTGTATCGGCGAGAGTTTCGTTCAAATGGCTTAACTTCTCTTCTAGTTGTTCCATCGTTACGAGTGAGGGGCCCCCTGCCTTTTTGGGTGGTCGCATAGGGGTCACGGTCGCATCCTCTGCCTTACGTTTAACAGACTGGGATTCAACTTCCATATCGTCGTTAGTGGTGTTTTTGGGAGGGACGGTCTCCGCATAAACTGAGCCCTGTTCGGAGCTGCGCTGCTGTGAGGTCGCCGTGCCCACTTGTGGACTTTTGAGCTTAGTAATTTCTGCCTTCAGAGCCTTGTTTTCCGCAATTACTATTTCTAGCATCTGTTTTATTTTAGTAATTTCTGCCTGATGGACTTCCTGGTTCGAAAGGGGTGGGGAGTCTTTCCTGCCAGCCGCGAGTGGAGCAGTGTGCGAGACCGCGTCAGCCCAGCTCACCTTGTTTTGTTTGCTGCCTCCGGAGGTTCGATGCTCAGTGAGCCGGGGAGGCGAGCTCGAACGATGTTGGCTCCCGCGTGAAGCCGACCGCGATTGGTGCCGACCCTTGGAACCCGTAGAAGTCTCCGCTTTGGCCTCGTGCTGTTGCTGTTTCTTGCTCTTGTGGTCCCGGCTGCTGCTGGTGCCTCTCCTTTGCCCCTCATTTGTAACTGTGCTGCAATGGCGCGCCTGCCGTGATGCTGACCGCGAGCGCCGACGTTGTCCGCGGTGGTGGCTGGGAGAGCGGGAGGAAGCACGGCCCCCGGCGCTGTTCGCCTGACTCGAGGCTGAGCGGCTGGGCGTCCGGCTCCGAGATGCGTGGCCACTGGGATCGTCATCCGCGTGGAGCGCCAGTCGAGGGAAGGATTCGGATCTGTCCCTAATGTTCTTGAGGATTCCTTTCTCTTGTCCATCTTTGCTTTCGTTCGTGGCGTTGAGCTCCCTCCTGCGCTCTCTGTCCCAGTGCCGCTTCTTTAGCAGGTATGGAACGCGGTAACGTTGCTTGCAGCGTTTGTCGCCAGTTTTGTGGCCCTTGCCGCACACTGCGCACTGAGGTTCACATGGGTGATTGTCCTGCGGATCCCTGGTTCCGCACGTGGAGCATATCTTCGGGGGTGTAGTGGGCGATGTTGGGCACACGTCGGTTCTATGTCCGAAGCGTCCGCAGCGATCACACACCTCGTGTTTCTTCCGGTGGAGGAAACAACGGTATTCCGCGCCGCGGTAATAGACATAATGCGGGACTCGGACTCCTTCGAACACTATGATGGCAGTGTTGGATGAGCCCAGTCTTCTCGCTTGGAGGATCGTGGGGTTTCTTCGGTTAACGAGGCTTCTGGTGATATCGTCCGCGCTGTCTGTGTCCGGGATGTTGTGGATGACTCCCTTTGCGCTGTCTTCGGGTGGCGTGGCGTATGCGCTTATCCCGTGGGATTTGTTGCCGAGCGTTAGTGCTTCCACCTTGCTGTAGCAGGCAGCTCTCTGCAGGCTTGGCGTGCTGACCACCAACAGGTTACGTAAGGTATTGACTCGAAGCGTGTCGTCTTCGACTTCTTCCGACTTGAGCTGTGCGGCGCGGAGCACGCAGTCTTTTATGAGCGCCTGGCTGCAGCGCTTTAAGTCCAGGCCGTCTCGCGGCCGCAGAATTATTTTCACATCCTCTCTCGGAAGGGCAGGAACTCGAGGCTTCTTTTGCGATCCGTAACGTGACACGTGAGAGCGGCCGCGGTATCCCGTTGAGGCGGCGGCGCAACCTCCGTCGCTGTGCGGCGGTGTGCCCTCTTCAGTGGTGAGGCCTAGCTTGGCGAGGGTTCGGGCGCCCTTCCGGCGGTGGCTTTCCATCCACCCAGCATCTTGAGAAAACTCTTCCGGTGAGATTGACTCACCTTCCACTTCCACGGCGTGCATACTCGATCACGGAGAGATGCTGTAGAGACCGGTGGGGTGCCGCGGCGGGGGGGGGGGGGGGGGGGGACGTGGCGGCTGGGCAGGCCGCCGCGCCGGGCTCCGTCGGCGGCGGTCGGTCTCTGAGGTAGGCCTAGTTGACGGCGCACCGCAGCTCTTACTTCGGGCGAAGTAAGCGCAACACAAGGTACAAAAATACCTCTAGAGGTATCGGGCGACGTTGGGAAAAATCCAGTGCGGTCTTTCGCCTGATGCAGTCCGATAATTACCGCTAGCGGTTGATTAAACACGGAGCCGACGTGAGGTGCGTCCGCACTCCATGGCCCCCTAGCGGCCATCCTTCAGCCGGTGAAGCGAACATCCAGCTGGCTACCTTGTCGTTTTGATTGGAAGGTTCTTGTTCCACACAGGTTGACGTCTTCTGTTTTATGTGGCTTGATAGCTTCTTGTGCACGTTGGTTGATTGCCCGGTACATGGTCCCGCCGTGCCCCTCAAAGGAACAAAAAATAAAACGATTATGAGTAAACCGCTTTTTGGGCGTGTATCCCCAGGTAGCACAAAAGAGCTTAAAGACTTCTACTACCGCGATTTTTCAGGACGAAAGAAACGTCTTGCAAACATCCCAGACAATCCGATCACGCATTCACGACGTTTTCGAAAGGTCTTAAATCACGTCTAATGTCCAGCGGGTATTACTATTTCTAGACGATTTATTTACTCTCTTTAAAACATCCTCGAAAATCGGTTTAGAAGTGGGATTTTACAAGAGCTGTATAAGTGTGTCAATGTGACTTTTCAATCCGCATTTTAGATGGTTAGAAGACGTTCTGATAATTCTGGTCTAGAAAAGGGCTTTAGAAAGACGCTAAGAATCCCTTTCTTGGGATATTTAGAGCCGCTTTTTAGACGTATGAAATACGGCTTTATGATCCCCCCTCCCATACCCCCCTCCCCCGGAGGTGATGCTGGGGGCGAATGCAGCGGCTTTGCTGCATGCATTCGCAATTAAAACCCATTTGGCTCGAGCAAACATTTTATTGCGACCAAGCAATGGGGGTAATGTACTGAGGAGAAAAATACCGTTACAATTCAAAACACAATGCGGTGAAAGCATCCTTTCCACCTGCCAGAAGTATTGTTATATAAAACATTCCAGTGGTCATACGAAAGAAAGAATTCTGTGCAAAGAAAACATTGAACAAAAAAAGAGCAGTGCAAGAAACTTGTAGCAACAAGTCCAGAACTCTGCACTTTCTTATTTTTAAGGAAAGAATGGAGGGCAAACAGAACTCTGAAAACAAACACAAAAGAAATCAATGCAAGAAACTTGTAAAATCAGGTCCATAACTCTGAACTTGCATATGAATATTGTAAGGTACGAATTATGCAGCACAAATAAAACACTACAAAAAAGGCATATGCAAGAAACACCCACCATCACGTCCACAACTTGTACATTTGTGTATGATTATTTGAAAGCAAGTATGCAGCACAAATAAAGCTTTCACGAAAAAATATAAATAGAAGAAAATTGTACCATCAAGTCCACAACTTTGTACATTTGTTTTTAAACTTAAACAATAAGATGCAAGGACAACTTGTTCTACAAAAAATGATAGCCAGTTAGGAAAGTGAAACAATTGAACTGCGTTTATCTGAAAGATTACATTGTAGAAATGACTAGGCACAATACTAGTGGCCACCTGGAGCCAGCAGTGTTAAATACTTTCTTCCAAATAAAAAGCCACGTGCAGCATGACTAACAAAGCATCACCAGCGGGAGTGAACATATCTTGAATGCAAAAGCTTTTCTTCAATACACATGGTTCATACATCGTTGAAAAAAAAAAGAAAACAATGCACAAATTTTCTAAACAAATAAAAAGCCATGTGTAGAATGACTAGCTAATAACACCAGTAGTAGTGAACCTATCTTAAATGCCAAAACTTTTCATCAATAGGCATGGTTCATACATGCTTGAAAAAAAAATACCCTCAACAACCACAACAGATAATGGGGTCCTCTTCTCTGCACTGATGAGGGGCAAATCCTCCGTGACCTTTCTGTCGACGACGCCTTTCCGATTTCTTGCACTTTCCTTAGCTGTGCTGTACTGGTCGTACCTCCAGCTCTTCAGGTTGTCTGGATGAACTGCAGAAAAAAAGCCCATAAAAACCCGTAGATGTGTAATCCATTTAAAATACCCAGTCAATGTGGGTCTTTCGTTCGCGTCTTTGCATTCGTGAGCTGGATCATGATTACTGTCTTCATTTCTGCGTCCGTGGCTCCTCTTGTTTGCATATTTGCTCTCACAGCCTCTTAAAAGGAATTGCACACGCACGCATAATTCAGAGAACATCCATTTTTAACGGCCTATTGTACATTACCACATAAATTTAACAAAACTTAGCGGTTGCAATAAGATAATAAAAAGTTGAACCAGGGCAAGCTGAAGCAGCAAGCATGGTGCTATCTCATTTAACACGGCAGGCTTGACAGCCCAAAAAGGAGTTGACTATACTATATAGTTGACTATACTTATAGTTGACTATACTTATACTTATATAGTCAACTATATAGTTGACTATATAGTTGACTATACTATTAACTAACCTCTGACGAGGCGGCACAAGCTTTGTTTTTCTGGCCCGAGTAGCTGAAGTTCGCCGTCAATTCGTCTACAAATAGCAACCGCAACTGAGTCCCCACACCATGGCCGTCGGATATGCCACCTAAGACTGCAAGTCGCTTGATCTGAAAATAAACAGCAAGTGAGGCGGGAACTTCAAACACATTTAGAATGGCCTACCATGCAGGCTGCATTCAAAGTCCTTGTTTTCCTGAAGGCTGTCCTCCAGTCTTCCTAAATCTTCAGCACACTTGAGGGGAAAGCTCCACTCGTCCATGTTCAGTTGAGGCCTCTCGCACCATCGGTTCAGAAGATCTAAAGTTTGCTCATTTTGCTGCTGTACGTAAGCAAGCTCCTTCATGACGAGGTTCCTGTCACCTGCATTGCTAAAACAATAAAAGAATATGCAATGCAGACCAGTTGCAGATGTACCGAGAAGGTCAGCTATTTTGTTTTATGGCCTAGGTCTCGCTCCAGCGAAACAGTCAAAACGTATCAGTATAAATTAAAGCCCAACTCCGCTCACGGCTACCCTAAACAGCTACCCCAGCGCGACCTAAACAAAGACACAGTGGGGCATATTCAGTGCCACTGTAGACGCAGAGAGAGAGATGAAACGTTTATTAGGAAAAAAAAGGAGGTGGCGCGATTTTCTTAGGGGTGGTGCCCTCCTTCCAGGGCCCCAGACTCTTCTGCTCCTCTCCGGGCTCGAAGAATTAAGTCCTTCTGAATCCCGAAGTCGGAGCTGGCCAGAGCTGCCTCCCATAGCGCGACCGTATTTGTGGGGTTGTTTCCTGGAGGCCAGATGATAGGGCAGGCTCGTGTTGCGCGAAATAAGTTGGAAGGGTTTCCGAATTTATTGCATGCGTCTGTGTGTGTTTGAGGGAACATTTTCGATAGCCGGGATTTCTTAGGATAAGTGTTCGTCTGGATTTGCCTCAGTGTTTGAGCTTCTGCACCAGAGAGGTTCTTGTCCGGGTTGGGGAAAAGGGTTCGTTCACCTATTTGGACAAGTGGCTTTGGCGAATGCCTCACTTTAGGCGCAGGGAGTTCAACTTTTAGCCATGGAGGATATGCCTCAGCAGTGAAACAAAACTCTACTAATGGCCTTTGACGAGCAGTAATCCTCACCACTGGCGGCAACGCATTAAAGTTTATCCTTTACTCAAGAACATGTATCCCACACTTCACTGAGATCAATGTCTCGCTCGTAGCCAAGCCCACCAACGGGCATATGGCAAACACCATCACATCGCGTACACGGATGCAAGTCCGTACCCCACCCAGTCTCGGCATCTGGCAGTGGCGACTACACAACATAAGCTCATTACTTGCGCCTCCCTTAACACCCCCTCCTCTTGGGTTGCCGAGAACTCACTATTGATCTGGCAATCACCCAAACTGCGTCACCGATCATACGCACGGATTCCCAGGCTGCCTGTTGTAGCTTCTTGTTGGGTAAAGTGGTCCCAAAAACCCTTCAGCTACTGAGCTATCATCACTCCCCTCGAGCACTGGTTTTCTTTGGACTCCAGCTCATTCCTCACTGGTGGGCAGCAACTATGCCCACCAGCAGGTCCACGGCCGTTTTATCAAGGCTACCGAGGGCGATTGGACACTCCACCCCTGGTCACCTTCCAAGACATCAATCAGACAGCATTACCGCGCCCTTAGGCAATCCCTCCCCTCTTCATTCTAACCTGCTCAAACACGAATAAACTACTCTCAGTAGAATTCACACAAACACTTTCCCTCACCCGACCTGGCTGCACCCCCTTTATCCAACTAAATACCCCTTAGAATGTAAAATTTGTTCTCAACCAGACACCCAATTACCCTCATCATCGTCATCAGATGGGCTCACAATAATGATGATGATGATGATTCCTATTGGTTTCCCCTTTGAAGCGGGGTGATGACATGTCATCTTACCAAAAAAAAAAAAGACTAATATAACCATATTTTACACTCTTGGTTTAATACTAGCGCTGCTTAGGGCAGGCACTAAAGCTTATTAGGCCCGAAATACTTTCTTTTCCCTGTTACAGGTGGTAACTGTCCTAGGCAATACTCCCCTCTCTGCTTTTCGTCCACCAGCATTCTAATCTTCTTTTCGTCCCCTCGACAGCCTTGAAGTTAACTTCCTCTCTGATACCCTTAAATCTTAGGGCTTCTGAAAGCCCAATATTCCCGTCATGTAGCTTTGGATGGATACCTTCACATTCTAACACTATGTGCCGCATAGTTTCTGTTTCTTTTCCGCAGACCACGCATACCCCATCATTTTGTGAATACTTCCCCACAAAGCTCTTAGTTCGCAGGCAACCATGCTCTAGCCTCAAAAAGCAAAGCACTCCCCTGGGAATTATCGTAGAAATTTTCCTTCCTGATGTTCATCTTGTCAGCCCTGTACATCTCTAACCCTCCCACCCCCTTCCTTCTGTCCCCACGATGACGGCACAGCCTCCACTTCATTACTCTCCACGAATCGTACAGGGGCCGTCAGAAGTAATTGGAGCACGGGAGCTGTGGCCAAACTGTATCGGAGCGCCGTGTAGCTGCACCGGCGGTAAACGAAAGGACGAGAACACGCATGCGCACCTGCCGACGGCCATAGCCCATCTATACCTCGCAAACCCCTTCTTTTAACCGAGCCTCTATGACCGAGCTTCAAACATTGTTCGCAGCATACTGGTTTCGGCGATGGCGCGGATAGCAGAGTCGCATCTCAAAGTGTCTCTGGCGCACTTCTAGCGCACGCGAGCTGCCGGAAAAACGGCGCGATATCACAGGAATCTGCAGTGACAGTTTTTCTTTAAAGTATTTTTAGGGGAGTGCGCTATCAGCACCATCGCCGAGACCAGTATACTGCGAACAATGTTCGAAGCGCGGTTAAAAGAAGTGGTTTGCGAGGTATAAATGGGCTATCGCCGTCGGCAGGCGCGCATGCGTGTTCTCGTCCTTACGTCTACCGCCGGTGCAGCTACACGGCGCTCCGATACAGTTCGACCACAGCTCCCATGCTCCAATTACTTCTGACGGCACCTGTACAATCTTAAAGGCTGCAAACAGGCACAATGCATTAGGTGCGCTTGTAACCAGACAGCCTTAAAGTTTTTCACATTTAGGTAAACTGGCGTTTACTCAAACTTGTGCGGGAACTAGCCTCCAGTTGTGAAATTAAAGACAAAAGTGATCCCGTGAGTGATAATGATGAAAGCTTTAGCCGCAAAGGGACAGTTACGACAATCAGGAAAAGGTCAACGCTGGCATGCCTGGGAAAATTAAGGGAGTCGATATTCGGCCGCTGTCCGGTTGCGATCTCACTGGCAGTTTTCTGTCGCGAGCTGCCTAATTATTTGCCAGCTGCTTCGCTTAGCCACGGCACAGCGATCTTCCGTCAGGTGAAGGGTGCAAGCCTTTTGCGCTGGGATAATTATTTGCCGGCAGCTTGGTTTAAGTAAAGGTCCTATTCTAGGTCCATTTTAAATGCGCTGTGACGACGCAAAAATAACCCACGCGGTCATACTGTCACGGAAGTTGTCCTTCGCGAGCAAAGATGTGCCGGCATTTTTTGTCAGAATAATTATTTGCTGTGAGAGCACGGCCGGATGGCATATTTCGGTTATTTGCGCCGCCACAGCGCGTTAAAATTGGGCCTAGAATATGACCTTTAGTTAAACCAAGCTGCCGACAAATAGTTATCCTAGCGCGAAAGGCCTGCACCCTTCACCTGATGGAACATCGATGTGCCGCGACTAAGCCAAGCAGCCGGCAAATAATTAGGCAGCTCCGACAGAAAACTGCCGGTGAGATCGCAACCGGACAGTGAAGCTGGAATATGCCCTAGCTAAAGAAAGCTGCCGGCTAATAACAGCTTACAGCGCGAAAGACCGGCACTCTTCGCTCCACGGCAGCTTGCGAAAGAAAACTGTCCAGCTTTATGCCGGCAAAAGGCCCATGCCGGCTCATACAGCATGCCGGCACTAATCATGCGACCGCAGCAAGCCAATAAGGGGAGACTGCCGGCAAACTTCCGCTCGCGCGGGTAGGCCGGCTGCCGGCCGAATATCCACTCCCAAGAATTGATGTTTCAAGCTGATATATTTTAAAATTTGCTTAGAATATGCAAAACTAACATCGCGCGATATTTTTGCACTACTTTAATTTAACATTGCCGAAAGAGCCTTATCTCTAACCAGGATTTAACATCTTGCGACGCTTACCACGTCTATCATCTGGCTGTGGCGGCATGTCGCGATTGCAACAGTCGGGTCCGAAACAGGTCGCGATTTGAAACTGCGTAGATTTTAATAGCGGCAATGCATGGATACTAATTGCTGCAAAAAAAAAAAAAAAACAGGCGCCAGTAAAATCCCAGTGCCGCTTCGAGCAGAGGCACCCGTGTTAGAGGCACTTTGAAGAGCTTTATCGGCATCAAAACACGGATATCTCAGGCGCTGCGGCTGGCTAAACGTTCACCCACGACGCCCGGTCAGGCAGGCACTGCGTCATGGCATGGAACGACAGAATTCTCTCATAAGGAGTGAAACAAACCCACATGTTCACCTACGGCCCTCCTGGGTTAGTGCACAAAAGATAACGCACAATTTCGACGCCGGCTTTCCCAAAAATTACGGTGAAAGCGCAGCTTAGCGTTTCCGACCAAGGATGCCAAGATGGAGCACAAGTAGTCGCGCAAGTAAACCAAAACATTTAATAAATGTTACAATGCGAACAATATATTCCAGGAGCAGATGCTTAACCAAATGCGTCTCGCTTAAAACTAACCACGGTATTACGTATACAACACTCGTGTTTGACAACATCGCGAAACTGCACACATCAAGACAACTTAACGGGCGCTTGTGGCTGGAAATAAAGCCTTTTTCAGAATCACTGTCACAAACACATCAGAAGCATTTACGAGTCACAGCGCGGCGGTATCAACTGGCGGAACAAAATGTGACCTATGAAAACGGCACAAATAGCAAATACTTACAAAAATGAGGGCTACGCAAAGAAGCTCGAAGATCGGAGCCCAGCCGCAAACTGACCGTTGGCGCCAAAATGATTACTCTCAACCCAGCGCGCCGCGAAGCTCACGCGAACGCTGCGGAGGAGGTAGAGGCAGAGAGGAAAGCCACTGTTTTCCCAGTCCATGGGGTCACATCAGGCCATACCGTTGGCGCCAAACCTGATTACTCTCAAACCAGCGCACGCCCAAGCGCGGGACTTTACTGCCGGCTACAAGAAGGCTAGAGGAAGAACTGCTAACAGCAGTTATCAGAAATACGTTTTGAAGACGTCATTGTCGGAGGGATATTATCCTTTCAATGATTGACTTTTAGAAGCCATCTTTTCCTGTCTGAAATCCCTTTTTGACGTTTCCTCCATAAATACGACGTTTTCTAGACATTCTGTGCTGCCTGGGTCATGGCTCACGAGAGTTTCTTGCTGACGTTGTTTCTTGGATCGTCCAGTGTTTTGCCTCTGTTGCCGGCATCGACGGGGTGACTTGAAATGCTGAAGGTGTCGGAATCAAATCCCCTACCAGCAACAAGCGTTGGGCTTGGTGCGCATGTATTCCGAACGTTTGCCTGTTGAGAAAAACAGCAAGTCTGACTGGGACAGCACCGTGTCGACGACAGCCGGATCGTAATATTGGGTCAGCTGGCGTCCCTATCGCCAATTTTTCGCGGTTTTGGGGCGGGCTGAATTGTCAGGACTGACGTAGAAACTTGATTTTCCCAAAGGAGAGTTCGGAGCGCCGCTAGTCTTTTTTTGACTGCGCGTGATTGGCGCGCACTGAGGGAGAGTGTCACGTGATACCTTAATACGCGGGAACGTTCGCTTGTGTCGTTGTCGGTAGTTTTAGGCGCGAAGCCCCTTAGGGGCTGGGGCTGTTGGCGTCTCCTGTCGTCGTAGTTGTCGTAATCGTCGTCTCATATATTCACGGTACTAAAATACCGGGAAATTCTTTTACGCCTCGCGCTAGAGAGCTTCATGCTTCTAAGACAAGACTTACAGCGAAGCTGTTTACCTCTGCCTCCCAAACGGTTTCATCTCCATTGACAAAAACTCCAAGGCGCCAAGAATACACTTATACACTGCATGTCTCGCCCCTCCCCAGGTTTCGCATTAGTGGAGATGGCCCGGGATTTTTTTTTCTTTGTTATGTTTTGTACAAAATTCTGCGTCGTGGCCTCGACTTGCTGCGCTGTTATTGATTGCCGAGCACTTTCGTCCTGGATAGTCCTGCCGGTATTAGAGATTGGGGAAAGAGAAGGAACGGTTTATCAATGAAGTCATGGAGGACCAAGCCGCGCAGCCCTGCCATGTCACACGTGCGAGAAAGCGTCGTTGGTAGCCCTTCCGCCCCCCCTTCTTGATTATGGCGAAAAACGAAAAAACGAAAACGCTCGTGAGTCTTTATTTCAGCGCCAGTTAAAGGTGGTCTAAATTAAACCGTAGCGCTCCACATTTACGCGGCGCGCTTCGGAACCTCTTGGCGCAGCTTGGGCGCGTAACCCCCTTTCTTTCCCCGCGCTTTACTTACTACCTATTGTTGTTTTCGACACCGCCAAGAAAGCGTCCGTTTCTCCTCCATTTCATTTGTGCCCATTCGGCGTGCTGGGAAACGCCCAAGAACGAAGCGCGGCCGTGATCATCATTAGCGGTGTGGAGGCGCTCGCGCGTGCGCGTATAACCCCCTCTGTTGTCTGCTTTCTTTTCAGCGCCTTTTCATTCACGCACGGCCGTCTGTTTGTGTACGGCGTGGACTCGAGTGGGTGGCGATTGTTGTCGAGTCGCTGCTCATTCTATGGGCGACGCTCACTGGAACGACTTCGTGCGTGTGGTATTGTCGCCTTTCGCGCGCGCTTCTGAGCGCGACAACGCAAGAGCCGCTAAGAACGCGGAAAAAATAACGGATATTGAAAACGATGCAAGAGGTTGAGAGATTAGGGAATAAAAACCCTCTCGTCGCTTTCCGACACGCATCTAAGGCGGCTGTTCGTTGTTTTTGCGACTGTGAACACTTCTCGTCCCTTTCTGTATACGAAAATATTATTGACCCTAAAACATGCGTTTTCGTCAGGCGCAATCGCCGACAGTCTAACGAAGGAAAGGGGTTCATGTTTGGAGAACCGCTGTGTACTATTTTCTTCTTTCTAGCAGATGAAAGGAGGAAGGGTGGAATGGGGGAGGTGGGCAGTTCTTCGGCAACGCGCGGGCAGGTGTTGTGAACACGTAGACTGCTTACACATTCGTCCGCGTGCAGAAGTGCGCATCCGTGTTTGTTTATGCACGCGCTGGGCCGCCAAGTATGTTTCCCCTAGTGTCACTAAATAAACGCTCGCGCTAACGGAGCTAAAAGTAAACGCGGCCCCACAGATAACGAACGCCGCCCGTCAATGCTGGCGGCGGTTTGGTTCCTTTGAGCCGCAAACACTGCCAAAACAACAAAATGGCTGCCGCGATACACCCGCCAAGCTTATTTAGTGGTCCTGGTTCCCCAAATTGTCGCCTGAATTACTGCAGGCCCGGTTTGAGGGTTTGAGCGTGCGCAGTTTTTGAAGCGACAGGCGGCGACGAATGTCCGGATAGGCTCTTTTCGACCATCTTTGCCCGGTTTCTGTGTTGCTTCATCATTTAGGATATTCTGAAGCGCAACGTGATCGGAATACTATTTCCCTGCTAAGCATAGGCTGGAATCGGTGGTTGGATTTCAGTTGTCCTTTTTTTTTAATTTCCCATCCAAAGGCATGCCCCAAAGGCACACCGCGACGGTCAGCTGATAAGCAGTGTTGGATACGAGACACCCTAGAAAAGTCCACAAAATAAAATCGCGTTCAATTCTTTTCTGTTGACCCAACTGGCCAGCAGTGTTGCTGTGCTTTTGAGGGCTTCCGGGGTACCTGCGTATAGCTCCCACTTTTTTGCCAAGCAACGCAGAGTGCAAGATTATTGGCCCATTCCACTATGACCCCGTGCGTACACGCCTATTCCTTTTGGCACAGTCGAAAGGGCTGCGATTCCAGTGACGAGAGTGCTTTGTCTCTCGTACATCCGTTGCAGAGCCGCACGGCGTCCCTAACCACGGCATGCGTGTCGGGACTGCCGTATGTCGAAAGGATGTGCGTTCCGCGAGGGCTCGTAGTTCAACGAGCGCAAATCGAGTTACGCAGACGACCGGGAAAAGGAAAATGGCGGACAGCGGTAGTAGCGGCGGCGGTCGTCTGTCGGTCGAGCCGATCGCCTGCTGTCGTTCTCCCACGCTCGACTCATTTTGTGTCGTCTGCCGCGGACTGCGGTGGCTGCGCGTTCCTGCGTGCCCGCTCTTCCGTTGTTATTTCTGTCCGGCCGCAGCAGGTCGCCGCGACGGGCTTTCGGAGCCAATGGCCGGTCGTACAGTCGGATCGTGGGAAGAGTAGGGTGTGGGCACTTCTGTGGCGCGACGTCACAAAAATGTGGTGGCGCTGCTTACAGCGTCCGAAGCAGGTGGACACATGACCATCGCTTAGAACGCATTGGGTGAAGTCTCTATGCCCGTCCGCTATCGCGGGTGAGAAGGGTTTTCACGACACACTCACTGCACCAGAGCGTAATGGCGTGGAGACCCTGACAGTGTCTGCTGCATAACCAGGTTCATGAGAGAGAGAGAGAGAGAGAGAGAGAGAGAGAGAGAGAGAGAGAGAGAGAGAGAGATGTATATGTTTGCTCTGCATGACTCACAAGGCGGCCGACAGCTGCACACGATGTGGTTTACGAGTGGCGAACGTTTGCAGGCGGATGCGGCAACGTTTACTCGCGTACACAAGTGCGCCAGGGAACCGACCAGAGACTTTACGGCTCGCTCGTAGGTGTTGGAGGAGCATGTGCGCCGTCAGCGTACGCACCCAAGCCACGTATGCACCCGGCGTAAAATTTGGTCGGTCTGCTTGTTTATGGGAGGTTTTTTTTTTTTTCTATCCGGTTTCTCCCCGCCCCTCCCTCCCCCCCCCCCCCCCCCCTCCACAGACACCTGTTCTACACCGCTTTTGACCTGTTCAGGTGGGAGGATGACAGCAGCAACACGTAGCGGACGAGGTTAGCACGGTTCTCCATTAGCTGTTTACGCAGCCGAGCTTCCACCTCGGGTCTCCTTTCACCCGCTAGCCGACGGAAGAAATAACCGTTGCTGTGCGCTTCGTCTCCCCGGGCTCTACTGTAGAGTAGAGATCTGCAGGGATCCGGTGTCTAGCTTTACGCCTATCACGTGCGCTCCTTATACGTTGTCACCGAAAAAAAAAAAAAAATGGGTGGCTGCGGTTTACGTCACTACTTGATATCTCTTGCATACGCCGAATTCGCTGCAAGCGGACCGCCGGTAGGTGCAGTAGCAGGCTGCTGGCAGCTGTAGCCTGCCTCCGGCTCATTCGCTCGCCCGCAGAACTACCGACGTCACTAGGGTGACGTGAAGCTGAGGCGTTGATTGATTGTAGGGTTTAACACGCCGACGCAGCGCAGGCGATGAGGCGCGCCGTGCTGCAGGGCTCCGGATCAGTTTCGACCACCTAAGGATCTTTAACGTGCGCCGAAACCTCGTACACACGGGCGTTTTCGCTTTTCGCCTCCACCAGAAAAGTGGACGCCGCTGCTGGGAATCGAACCGGCGACCTCGTGCTTGGTAGCACAACGCCTTAGCCAGTGAGCCACCGCGGCGGGTGAAGTTGAGGCGTGCATGGCTCGCCGTTGAAAAGCGGCTCACTACCTGCCCCTGCCGACGCTAGTCTCGACGGGTCCAGCTCCCACAGCTTGGACGCGTTGCACAATCGAGTCCGCAGCCAGTGCGGCCGACAGAAGAGGAGGGATTGCGAGTGACTATACGGGTGGGCTACAAAAGGGGCTACGGGCAGCCAACGACGTTTAGAGCGCTAGCTTAGGCACCGTCGGCACGGTGTACAAGGCACGTGCTAGGAACACCGCATTGCGGACTTCCCAGACCGGATCAAGACGTGGGCATCATCTGGCCGAGCCTTGGGTACGCGCTGGAGAGGAACCAGAATCTCACGAATTCTTAAAGGATCCACCAATGTAATTAATTTTTTTTTGCATATGACTGAAAAAGAAACACCCCCCCTCCCCCTTCACTTCCTGCTAAATATGATTCTATCCGCTTATTCTATTCGGTTCTTGCAGTTCCTCTCCTGTCACGGTGCAGTCTAACATTCAAAAAAAGAAAGAAAAGATACCTCTATGAAGACCTTACTTCGGCCATGGTCGCCGGTAGTGTCACACACCTCGAAATAGCCCAGCCCGTCGTGCATACCTCAGCTCTCTCCGCGAAATCCTTTCTGTCTTCGCAGCGCGAGTACTGTGCTGCGTATCCGTCATGGCAAGGCCGACTCATTCCTTCGGCTCGTGCAAAATTGCTTTGGTCTCTCGCTCTTCTCATTTTTTATTTTTCGCCGGCACGGAGGACGCGTGTACGCGAGTGGCTTTCAGCTGTGCGCAATTGAATCATTCCTCTTGTCCGCCGCTGGCAGCTTCGCGTGTGGCACACAGCGACAACGAGATTGCCGAGCCCGCGAGTACGCAGACGGCGCGTAACTAATTGCTCGACGTGTCGGGGCTACAGTCTTGTCCACGTTCCTCCTCTCCTTCCAAGAGGATGAGCGCGAAAAAAAAAAAAAATTAAAGGAATCGCTATTTCTCGTCTGTGTGCGAGGCATTGTCTGGTGGCGGGCCTTCGCTGAACACACTGGCGGCGCAGTAAAGCGGCGCCCCGCGTCGTCATCCGTCATCGGCCGCCGCCGTCCGACGAGAGAACGAACGCTTGCCTCCTGCTCCTCGCCCCCACGAAGCATGCAGCCTTCGACTACGCTACGTGGGCGGCTCGCTCATGTATGGGTGCGACGATCTGTCGGCGGCGGTGTTCTTGCCGTCGCGAGCTTTTCAGGACTTGTCGGTGTGCTTACGGTGACGTGCAGTGCTGGATGGAGGCTTACCACAGCACCGCTGGTGTGCCGCAGGGAGGCATACTTGTACCTCCGCTTTTCCAGTCTTTTTTTTTTTTTTTTTTTTACATCCATTGAGCTGTTGCGCGCTTCTCTCTTGACGTCTCCTCTTTTTTCCCCGTGCGTTGTTGCTGTTCCAACACTAACTGTCCGCAAGGGCGAATTCCGGCCCTTTAAGGTGACGTCGGGGAGTTCGAATTCCCGCCGTAGCAGCTGGGTTTCTGATGGAAGAGGACAAAAACTGCCGCGCGGGCAACCTTTGGCGCGGGGTAAAGAATCCCAGGTTGTTTAGAGCCCTCGCATTATGAAGCCGGCGTCTATCCGATTGCTCCATTTCGGCATGGTCGAAGCGGTTTGGAAAACTCAGACGACAACCAAAGAATCCGTCACGAGAAAGCGTCGCGTTCAACCATCGTCGTCGTTAGACAGAGGGGTGCAAGATCTTTTTTTTTTTTCTTTGCGCCGCAGAGGGTAAGCTTCCACCATAATCGACGAATTCTGCCTTGCGTGATAGGGTATATGTGACAGACAATAACAGCGCTTAAACGGGACGCAAGAAAGATTGACAAGACAAGACAAGACAGCGCCTTGTCTTGTCAATCTTTCTTGCGTCCCGTTTAAGCGCTGTTATTGTCTGTCAAGTATGTACCAACAAGCCCGTACCACCACGCTTTTTCAGGGTATATGTATCGCGCAATAGTTCATTTTTGCAGCACATCGCCAGCCGTACGTTGTGCGTATTGAATATGCCGGTTACTTATAAAAAAGAAGACCTGCGGAATGGTCTTTCGAAAGATCAAAAATAATGCGAAGGACTCTTTTTTTGACAGGGAGGAATTTTCTGTAAACACGTGATTGTCGCCATGCTCCAAACAAACAGGCAGTAATTTAGTGTGGCATGAACAACGCTTTGAATAAAATAAGCTTGGTTTTATGCGAGAAAAAATAACGAAAATGACTGAGTAAGCCAACATAATGCACTCAGCGGCGCTTGTTTGCTGCAAAGCCACTAGGGTACTAAATAAACAAATAAATATAAATAAATAAATATGTGTGGTCTAACAGTCCGCTGGCTGGAAATGCGCACTGCGGTGCCTCTTCTGCTTCCTGTTGGTTGAAAACCTGCTTGCCGGCGTTTATTAACCCTTAAGAGAAAACGCTATTCTTCCTAGTATAGCAAAGTTGGCGTGCTACAAAACGGCGCTTCATTTGTCCTCAGCTGTACTGCCTTTCCGTTGACTCACCGGGCCGCGCCTCCTTCCCAATGACAAAAAAGTGCATTCACGTCGACATCGTAGAGTATTATTTCGATTGTTCGCGGTTGGCAATTGCTTGGGACGGAGCGTGCGCGGCATCTGTGCGACTCTGGATCTGAGGTGACAGCCACCGTGACCTCTTGTAAACCTCTTACAAGAACATTGTCTTTTGGGTATTGTGGAAGCGCGTTCACATAGGACGTGTCAGAGCTGCGGTGCCCTGCGGCACAATCAGCGTACAGTCACCTCCGAAAGTAACTAGGCCATTTAAGCGAATTTGTCCGCCACGTGGAGTCTCGATACTTCCCATGCCAGGTTACGACGGTGCTTTGGAGTAGTAAATGCACCCTATGGCTTACCCGAAAAGCCGCTTTGAAGGGAGTAACTCATTTTCTTTGGGCGGAGTCCCGTACCTCGCATTCCAAATGCGCTCCGCTGTTATTCGAAAAGGCCTGCACGCAGTGCGCCGTCGCTGTCAGCTTGCGCAAAGCCGCGCATGCTTATGTCACGGCGAGGGGGCATGACCCTGTACAGCAGGGGCGCATGCCTCTCTCCCGTGACGTCACACCGCTGGCTGAAGCTAAGCCTCGGCGGGCAGCAGAGTAGTTAAGAGGCGCTTGGCTACGGCTGGATGAGTTCGAGCCGGCCGCCGTTCCGTCTCCCCGCTGACGTCACGGCTCGGCTGCCTGCGGACGCGGGCTTCGCCACCTCGCACCGGAGCTTTGCCGGAACGTCGAGGGTGGGGGGGACGCAGTGCTGCCGAATGTTGCTCTTCTAAGTAACGCTGCTGCTGCTGGCAGTAAAAAAAGCACTCAAGCGTTTCGACGCTTTAAAGAAGGCTGTGCAACTGACGCCGCACCTCTGTGGAGGATTACAGCGCAAAAAGGAAGAAAACTCGCAAAGGGCGCTTTGAAAATAGTACGAGTTAAAAGTCGGACTGAATAGCAAAATCACTGAAACGCACTAACGTTTCTACGAGTGGACTTGCCTTCCACCCACTTGCCGAAAAAGTGGCAAACTTCGTTGTTACTGGTTTGTGTGGGGGTGGGTGCGACTTTTCACTGGTGGCCGTTAGGAACGCTGCTTTCGCTGGTATCGAACAAGTGTTGTATTGAAAGTCAATCTACTGTCCGGGGGTGGTTTTGTTACGCACATTTGCATTTACTTTGTATGCAACCAGTGCGTACATGCTATGCAAGCA